>NW_003314321.1:649800-964405 GCF_000143415.4 Selaginella moellendorffii
AGCATCGGCCCATGGAAGCAATGGACTCAAAACATGCCCGAGGTGGCCCGCCCGAGCTCGACCTCGGCCAGCAAAGAAGCAATCAAGAAAAAAAAGGGAAGAAATGGAATGGAAGTGGAAGCAATCAAATCGAAACTCACCTTTGGCGGCATCTTTCCTCCCTCGATTTCTTGATCGTGCTAGATTTCTTGTGCGCTCAATCTCTCCCGCTCGCGCGCTCAAACTCTCCCGCTTGCGCGCTCAAACTCTCCCGCTCGCGCGCTCAAACTCTCCCGCTCGCGCGCTCAATCTCTCCCGCTCATGCGCTCAATCTCTCGATCTCTTGCGCGCTCAATCGCTCGATCTCCTTCGCACTCAATCCCTCGATCTCCTTCGCGCTCGATCTCTCGATCTCTCGCGCGCTCCACTCACGATGCGAACAGTAACCTAATCTTGGCAGCTACCCTAACCCTAATCCTGATGGCTGCCCTAACCCTAACCAATCTCTAATCCTGGCCGTTCATTCCGAATAACCTAAATCTCAACCATCACAATATCTTTGATCTTATTTTATCTTATCATTATTATTATATGTAAATTATGCTTCTTTATTTTGTATATTTTAATGATGGTATAACTAGCACCTATCAACATTTCTGTTATTAGAGATATGATATTATATTTTACAAATTATCTAGAAAGGATGCATTCTCATCAATATTTTGTACATATTTTGGAATCGTTACAAGAACTTCAAAGAGTATAAATAAGGCACGTTAAAATATGTTGTACTATATCCATCTATGAATGGATGAATCCTCATCCAGAAATTTATTTTGTGTTGCATTAGATCCTAAACAATAGGCACGTGCTTTAAATGTCATCGAGCAGTGTTCACAATTATGGATAAAACTTGAGTTGTAGTACAAATCAAATCTGTTATTGAAGAATAATATTTGACAAGATTTATTATCATCTACCACTTAAAATTTGACAACTTGACATATCACACGTGCTGATAGTTAGATTGGATCTCTTGGTTTAACACGTTATAGCAGAATGTCATTATTGGTATCATTATTAACTATCAAACTTCACGTGCTGAAAATCTTTCCTTGGATCTATGTGTATACATGCATCAGACATCATAATAGATGACAGTAATATTAATACTGTCACACTTACACATGTTAAATTTGCTATAGAATTTAAATTCATTTTGTACGTTGTCTTCTTATTACTCTATTTAAATTTCAATTATGTTTCACTATAGATTTTTACAAGTAGCATAAAGAGAGAGAACTCCAAAACCTATTGAAAAGGATGGAGAGGTTTCTTCTTCATTTTTGAGATCACCCACCTCTTTCATTCTCTCAGAGTATTGTTTCTGAAAGTTTTTTATGTCAGCGTTTTGATCTTCGTCTTGGCTCTATTTCTTTAAAGGCTGTGATCCGTAACGACACCGGTATAGTTGCATACTCGGAGTTTCTTCTTTCTGGTGTGGGCGAGGGTGGACAACAATGGGATTTACAAAATTCCAAGTCGAAGGAGATTCGAGTGTTCGGATCTCCAGTCAAAATGCCAAAATGTGCTCCAGCGAAAGTGAATGTGAAGCAAAAGTCAGTCGTTATCCTCTCGTCCTCTTCTAGTTCAAGTGGAGATGTCATGCTAGTGTCAGCGCCAAATTCACCAGCTCCAGCTCCAACTTCAGCAATATTCAAAGCCGTTAGCAATGCTTTCCAGTTTTCACGCCTCTCAATTGACGTGCACTTGTTTTTGTATAGGCTTGTGAGTGAGCTTCCATCCTCCTACAACGGCAACATTTTCTTCGAGCTACCACCTCTTGTTAGCAGCACAGGTTCCAAACGGAAGGGGATGGAAACCAAGCAGGATGTCCACAATTGGTGCAAGATCAAAACCACACACTTCCAACATTTTGAAGGCACAGTGTCTATAGTTCATTGTGGCGGGCATTTAGATTGTGTGGATGAAGCATGCAATCGAGACTGCTCTAGAAACTCTATATTTTTCGAAGGGTCTGCAGTCAATCCTCCAGTCTATGACACCATTGCTGTTGGATTCAAATGTCGATTCTGCAAAAATGCTCCTCTATGTCATGCTATCTGTGAGGCCAAGATGTACTACTTTCTTCCACGGGATGGAGTGGCTGGAAGAGCTGCAGTGCATGTTGGCACACATATGCATCCAATGCAGGAAGGGATACAAAGGAGTTCTCTCAACCATTTCAAAGATGCTGTACAGGAAGAGACTATGAGAAACTCATTTGCAACTCCGAAGCATGTTTAGAAGACCGTCCTCAAGGATTTTATCGCAAATACCTTACTCAATCCAGGTTGCCAAAAGACTCAACTAAACAAGGCTAGCTTGCGGGACTTACTACGAGGAGTACAACCTGCTACTAGCCTAAGGAGGTACATCCGTTATTTTTCATACGTTATAATAATAATTTTTTCTTACATTATATTGTTTAGGATAAAATTTTGGATGTGTGAATCTCGAGAGGGGAAGTTGCAATCAAAAATTGACTCCATCCTTGAATTGAAACGGACTTGTCCATACGAGTTCATCCACGGAAGTTTGTTTCCAGACCAAGTTGTGAATGAGCAAGAGCGCCCCTTCATCTTCAAAATGTCTACCATAGGCCCTGCCTCTGGCGTAGATCTTGTCTCCCGAATGGACATGTTTGGGTCCAGTGACCTTGTAAATGCATAGGTATATTTTGACCATATGGAGCGTGTATCCGGTTGGACAACCATGGGAGCTCATGTGTATGATCCAAGGTAATTTTAATTCTCATTATATTGAAATTGTTATAATATTTATGTTTTCATAGGCTACGTTGTAACTTAACAATTGCAACAGCAGAGTTTAAAGTATAAGACCAGACAGCACAGGAAATATTTTGGAAGTCCCTCTCTGATATTGTCCTAAAGCGGACTGGTAAGCCTGCAAACTTTCGTGGTTTCATGGCAGATGGGGCTGGTGCAAACTGGAATGGTATCCGAGCAATTTTTGGGAATGGTCAACCATTGGAAAGTCGTGAGAGGATTTGTGAGTTCCATTGGGCTCAAAGCCTAAACCAGCACTGCCATCTTATCAAGCTAGAGTTTCAATCAATATTTAAGGAGTTGTGCAAACAATGGCAAGTTGCACCTTCTGAAGAAGAGCATGAGGCAAAAGCAAACAAAATTCGAATGTGGTGGCGTGAAGATGGCTATACAAACATAAGTTGCCTACCACAACTTGAGTCATGGTTAGGATGGTGGGAAGTTAGGATGTTCCAATGGGGACATCACTCTTTTTAGGTTGGTTTATATTTTTTCTTCTCCTTTTATTACCTTTTAATATTGCCTTTTCCATTAGGATCAACCACTTGAGGACCTCGCATACACCCCAACTGTGAATCCCTCCGAAAATAAGCATTGGAGTTGGCGTTCCTCTGAGGTAGGGAAAGGGAAGATGAGTCTATACGAAGCCTGTCTATAAGATTTGATACGTGCTATAGAGCAATCTTCAAAAGCACTGGCATTCGAGGAAGGAAGATACATGGGAACAGGGCCTTCTGTTGAGATGTTACATGATAGGATGAAGAGAAAATTAACTCCACCCGCCCGAACAGTGGCAACTGTAGTTGAGGAAGTGGTCCGTCGCACATCTATGGAGTACACTCCCCGAGCTTCTATTGGTGATATGAAAACTGTCCGCTCAAAGCGTCGTTTTTCCTTTGCTGGGGAAGATGTTGGTACGGACCTTGGAGCAAAAAGCTATCACAGGCCTAATATCGAGTACCATTCTGCTCCAAGACACCACTCTCGGACCGAGCCACCTCAAGTGGCTGATGAAAAGAGTGCATCGCAACAGGTTGAAATTACTTACCGTAGCGTGGAGCCGAAGCAATGGGCAATCCGACGCATGCCAGCAAAATCAAATGTAAGGTGTGTGGGGATGCTTTCGAGGGGCAAGTGTTGGGCCTGGATTCGTGGTGAAAAATCTGCTTCTGTTCCAGCCCCATGTTTCTATGGGGAACGAAAGTAAGCAGGATTTTCAAGATGGTGCTGGCTATATTGTTGCAACACCGACGCCAACCATACAAAGCGGCTTGAAGGCACTATAGTGACTAAACCTGATGCAGTACCTAAAGAATGGCCGGTTGCTAATGGGGTCACGCTCACCTCGGATGAGATTGAAAACCTTGAGAAATTTGGTTTTAATCTTGAGAGGAGAGTTGGAAACATGAGTGACAGGAGCAGGACTATTCTTACAGAGATGCATAGGAGGCTAGCACGAAAAGGTAAGGCAGTTAAATTTATTGGTACCATCTCCAAGCAGAAGCAAGGTAAAATAAATTTAGCTCAAACACTTGAGTGTGAGATTCTCTCCACGAAGTACATTGCTGCGCTTGCAAAGGAGTACACAGTCAAAACAGAAGGTGGAGAGTACACAATTGTCATTCACGACTTTCCTTCTTGCACATGTCCAGACTTTACGAAGCGTGAGGAACATAGGAAGGCATATGCTCCTTGCAAGCATATGTACTACATCTTCATCAACATTGTGCACCAGGATCCTAAAGTGGATATTCATATACACCAAGCAAGCCTTACTATTGCTGAGTTGCAGAAAACTTTTGGAGCTAATTAGATTTCTCCAACACTATCGATGTTTATTCTCTATCAATAAAACTTATTATACTTTATATAATTAATACAAATGTGCTTTTTCATTTCACTTTTCATTTTATATGCTTCCGAGTGTTCTTCTCGCAATACTGCCCATAGTACTTGTGTGTCTCCATTTCTGTCCTTACCATCTCAAAAAAGATTTCATGGTAGTTTTTTGGGTGCGTGATGTTGCAGTGTGTCGCAAGAGCATATATACCATCATACTAATCATTGCTATTGTTTCCACCAAACGCTAGAAAACATATGGGGCACTTCTTGAAAATGGCAGAATTGCACTTTTCTAAAACAAGTAAGAGGGCATTCTTTTTCACCCAATTTGTTGCACCCTCTGTCATTACATTTATCTCCAACTCATGATCACTATCCTTACTATCCTCTCTTTCATTCTCTTGTGTGATTTGGTTATGCTATGCAATGGGATAGTTATTGCATCTCCTAGCCCTTGAGCCCTGAGAAGAAAGATTGTGAGAGTTAAAATTACCAACACTAGAACTTATAGACATTTGTGGGTGTATTTCCCTTTTTTCGAATGAGAGTGTGAATGAAGATCTATAAATTCTAGACAATATGCTACGACAAACCCCTCAAGAATGTATTCTACAAAGAACCAAGTCTTTCTTTTATATGCAATAAACTTACATCAACGGTTATTTTTTTTCCTTTCAAACGGTTATATGGCTTCACATAGAATCTTATTTCAAATTTAATAATTTTTTAATTCTGACAAACCTAACATTTACTAGATAGAGTACAAATTTAACGAAGTGACAAGAATACTCTTTTTGCAAACATTTTATTTTATGTTCTAACAAATGTCCCTATCATTGCATGTAGTAAATATTTAAATTATTAGAACAAAAAGTGTTCTTTAGAACATTTTTATCTATCTAATATATAGAGAGTTATTAAATTATTAGGTTCGCCATAACCTTAAAATTTTAAAATTTATAATTTTTGTACTAAATTATAATTGAAAATTGAGCTCAACTTGTGAACTCAACTCTTCAACTCATGAGCTCAAATATGGTCCGCGCCCTCCTAGACGATACCACGATCTACATCAACACCTACTGGATCGCCATGGACGAGAGGTTTTGGAAAGACCCTCTAGCGTTTCGCCCGCAGTGTTTCATGCCAGACATCGATGCCTTTGGCCATGGCAGGAGAATTTGCCCTGGTGCCAAGCTCGGCGACTGGAAGCTGGATGGTGATCTGGGGAAGATGAATATGGATAAAACCTGGTTTGTCTGTCAATGCTTTCACTGTTGTAGTTTCTTTGAAAGAAAGATGATCCCACATAAAATATAAGCTGATTTCGTGTACGATTTTAGTCCAACCACAAAGGGTAGCTTTATTTTATTCACCAAAGCTGTGCGAGTTAGGGTTTGCGATGGAGTGGATGAGCCCAAGACTTAGGGAGGTGCTCAAATTAGCAGAGGAGCGAACTCGTGAGGCACTGAAGAGCTACGAGGAGGCCAAGGCTGCCCGGCCAAGGAAAGAATCGGCCGACAAGAAGAAAGGATGGGAGGCGCCCAACCCGGAGACCGAGGTATCAAAAAAAGCTCCGCAAGAACTCCTTCCCAGGTATGACAAGCCGGACAGACGTCTCTGTGTCAAGGAGCGTTGATCCCTGTCTCTAAATAAAATAGTGGAATTTCGTAAGAAGATGGGTAGTATCCAATAGGATTCAATCTCTAGCGAGCGAACCGTCGAGTCCGTGAGAAGAAGTTCTTCCTCCTTGAGAGAAACAAAAGAAATGATGGAGTGCTTTTTACTTTTTTATTTTAGCCGCGAGACCACCTGTCGTGGCATCAAGACAACTTTGGAAGATCCAAGTCTCTAAATTGCGACACTAAGCACCAGATCAACAACTCTTCCTTGTGTTCCTCTAGGATCTCTGCCAAGTCTCTCCCGGACAAATTGGTGGACACAAGTTTTCTTTGGGAATGATTCATAGGATCTTCGCAAGAATGAGGTGCCCGGAGTTCGTTCTTGCTCACGAACGATCAAGGTCTGGGACTCAAGCCATATGCTCTGGTGCGTCAAGACTTTCACCAGCAGCTAGATGAAAAAATAGAAGCAAACACATTGTCAATCCAATTTGAGGATTCTTGTTTAGGGAAGTCTTCACCAGGATATTGGTCGACTTCTAGCTTGAAAATCATTGTTCGTTATAGCATCACACTATATTTGCTGACAAGGAAGTTCACCAGACAAGCTTGTGATGTCAGCTCACCCATTAACCAATTTATAATTCTCCAGATGAGAGTTTAAACTTGAACAAACTATTTGTGAGGATTGTTCAGGCTTTCTGTTGATCTCTACATGTGATCCTCGCGAGCTTACTTCCCCGATTGATGCCCGTGCACGACAGGACGACAACGGAGCAACCTCGTCGAGTGCTACGTCCAGAATGCTATGTACCAAGGAGGCACCGGAGATTTACAAGGAGATGGTAAGAGAAGAGATCTCCATCGACACTTACACACTTTCCAGCATCTCCTCTAGGCACCCGCACTTCGTGAAGAGATGGATCAAAGACGTGGCCACCACCACGTCCTTCTGAAATCCAAGCTCCCCGGCTTTTCACCCCTTCTTTGTCCAAGAGCTTGCATGCTGCCAGGGCCTTTCGGTCCATGGCAGCAATGCGAGACACACTGGAAGATGCGATCACAGGGGCTGGAGCCGGATGCTTTCACGTACGTAGCAATCCTTGGAGCTTGCTCAGTCCGGATCCTTTGCGATAACGGCAAGCACATCCACAAGTCACATACTTGAGAGCAAACAACACTTTGGAAACATAAGTGTGAGGAAGACGCTCCATCACCATGTATCCGAAGTGTGGACTCCAAGAGCTTGTTCCTCACCCTGGAGTTGTAAACTGGAATTTGTTCATAAGCCCGCGAGTATCGACGCTGAGGATCATCAAAAACTTGAGTTTTCCAACAGTATGACAGTCCGAGCATGGCGTCCAAGATGATAAACTGGCATATTATTGCCCGAGATGGAACTCGGTTTCATCACTTTGATATAGAATTTGCTCTACTGTCTCTCTTTCTTCTGGGATTTTAAGTTTCAGTGATCGAAGATCAAATAGAGATCTCGTCAACCAAAGGGGGAATTCTACAACATCGGACGTTGGAAAAACCATTGTACGGCAAGACACAAAGAGAAGCAGTGATCACAGTCACTGCTGTTTCTTTCTCATCACCATTTAAAAGAAAAGAAAAGAAAAGGAAAAAAAAAACGAACCATAATGATGGGATGACTAGTTTCTCGATAGAAGAAGAAATCCTGGAAAACTGTAATTAGCTCCTAGAGAGCTGCCAGAGAGATTTTTAAACTCCAATCCCTTGAGCTTGCTTCTAAAGCTCCATTGACCGGAGTTTCCCCGGGATGTGATCTCTCACGTTGAAAACCCCGGCCAGCCTCAAAATGTCCACTATCGCTTGCACAAACTTGTCGACATCAGCCAGCATGTAAGTTATCACGTTCATGTTCATGCGAGCAGAACGGACTCCCGCGTTCGTCACAGAGGGGTCGAGCAAGACCTCTCGTCTCTGGAAATTACTTTGGAGACCACTACAGTGGTATAGCTTTCAGCCAATACACTCCAGAAGTGAAATTCTACAGGAAACTTATCAACAAATTCGCTGGCTGGACGTCCAAGGTTTGGAGAAGCAATAAGATCATGGACAGGGTAAACAGGCACCTCTTTTCAATCTTGCAAGATCGGCGTGAGACCCTCCGGTTTTCACCAGCGAGGAGCCCATGGCATTCATAGACGTGCTCATTTCCAGAGAAAATCTCTGAGACATCATCATAGTCTCTTGCTCGTTAAGTTTTAGCTCAACATGGAAAAATGGAATCTCACAGGATCTGTTGCTGGGAGCTCTAGCTACCTCGGCTCTCTCGCTGGAATGGGCTATGGCCGATCTTCTCAGGAATCGCCGAGTTCTCGGCTCAGAGCCAGATCGATGCAAAGAAAAGCTTGTGGACGAGTCGGACATTGCAAAGCTTCCATACATCAAGGCCATAGCCAAGGAAACACTGAGACTCCTGGCTCAGCTAGCTCTTCCCAATATCGTCCAAGGAGGCCCGATTAAACTCAGGGGCTATACCATCCCGGACGATACCACGATCTACATCAACACCTACTGGATCGCCATGGACGAGAGGTTTTGGAAAGACCCTCTAGAGTTTCGCCCGCAGTGTTTCATGCCAGACATCGATGCCTTTGGCCATGGCAGGAGAATTTGCCCTGGTGCCAAGCTCGGCGACTGGAAGCCTGGAATAAACGTTTGGTATGGTTTGACTAAAGAGTCAACCAGCGTATGTAATATTAGGGAAACAATAATCAAGCCCATTTGGTGCCTTTATTCTTTCACCTGTCAATGCTTTCACTGTTGTACTTAGTTTCTTTGAAAGAAAGATGATCCCACATAAAATATAAGCTGATTTCGTGTACGATTTTAGTCCAACCACAAAAGGTAGCTATATTTTATTCACCAAAGCTGTGTGAGTTAGGGTTTGCGATGGAGTGGATGAGCCCAAGACTTAGGGAGGTGCTCAAATTAGCAGAGGAGAAAATGAAGAGCTACGAGGAGGTCAAGGCTGCCCGGCCAAGGAAAGAATCGGCCGACAAGAAGAAAGGATGGGAGGCGCCCAACCCGGAGACCGAGGTATCAAAAAAAGCTCCGCAAGAACTCCTTCCCAGGTATGACAAGCCCCGGACAGACGTCTCTGTGTCAAGGAGCGTTGATCCCTGTCTCTAAATAAAATAATGGAATTTCGTAAAAAGATGGGTAATATCCAATAGGAATTCAATCTCTAGCGAGCGAACCGTCGAGTCCGTGAGAAGAAGTTCTTCCTCCTTTGAGCCCAGAAACAAAAGAAATGATGGAGTGCTTTTTACTTTTTTATTTTAGCCGCGAGACTCAAGACAACTTTGGAAGATCCAAGTCTCTAAATTGCGACACTAAGCACCAGATCAACAACTCTTCCTTGTGTTCCTCTAGGATCTCTGCCAAGTCTCTCCCGGACAAATTGGTGGACACAAGTTTTCTTTGGGAATGATTCATAGGATCTTCGCAAGAATGAGGTGCCCGGAGTTCGTTCTTGCTCACGAACGACTAAGATCTGGGACTCAAGCCATATGCTCTGGTGCGTCAAAACTTTCACCGGCAGCTAGATGAAAAAATAGAAGCAAACACATTGCCAATAGTATCAAAGGCCTGTTCATTCCTCTCCAATTTGAGGATTCTTGTTTAGGGAAGTCTTCACCAGGATATTGGTCATAAGGACTTCTAGCTTGAAAAACATTGCTCGTTATAGCATCACACTATTTTTGCTGACAAGGAAGTTCACCAGACAAGCTTGTGGCCCAATGTCAGCTCACCCATTAACCAATTTATAATTCTCCAGATGAGAGTTTAAACTTGAACAAACTATTTGTGAGGATTGTTCAAGCTTTCTGTTGATCTCTACATGTGATCCTCGCGAGCTTACTTCCCGGATTGATGCCCGCGCACGACAGGACGACAATGGATCTCGACATCTGCGGGAAACTCTTCCAGGAGGTCCAGACCCGTGACGTAGCGTCGTGGATTGCTGCATACACCGCGAATGGGCATCACTACGAGTTCCTGAAGCTCTCCAGCGGCAAAACCAGGAAGATCTTAACCTGTGAGACGCGAATCTGGCCGTGACACCGACCTCGCTACGGTTTCCCCGAGCTCTGAAGCTGCTCAAACGGAGTTACCTGGGAGGAGCGCTCGCTTTATCTACGCGGACTTGAACTTCTGCAGTGGGAAACGCCATCTGCACGCAACGAGGCTCCGTTTTCCTGTCCGCGAAACTCTACACCGAGGACGAGTTAAGTGCTCGAGTACGTCAAGGCCCTGGACGGAACACCTTCGAGAAAAGCACCATCAGCCTTGATCGGAGCATTCTACAAGGTGGCCTCGCTGAGCGTCCTGAGTCGAGGATCACCATTTGCGACTACGCCAAGAACTGGAGCACTCGCTTGATCTCGGCTCGGATGCGGACTGGAGTTGCCTGCTCATCGACATCCGCAGCTTGGAAGATGCTCGTAAGTGTTTCGAGAGGAGCTCTGGACAAACGGCAGAAGGATGCTTCCACATGAGGATGGCGCTGGAAGGCGGTGCTAAGCGTCCTGGAAGTGAACAGAAGAGAGCTCCTCCACGGGAGAGGCTGGCAAACGGACGTCTTGGTCGGGACCGTGGCGCTCAACGTTCAGGCTGGTCTCTGATTTATTTAGCAAGGTGTATAGTTCCGCACGCTAATGTTAAATGAAAATGGTAAGAAATCTTAATCTACAAAGTAATAGCAAAGTTACCAAATCAGTGCTTGAGAGTAGTAATCCTGATTGATTAGATTGTTACGTCTCATGTTCAAGAGTCTTTCTCCAAGACATACTTTTGTTATACAAGGAATGGCATCCTTTACAAACAGTGTAAAAAACAAACATTAGAAATAAAATGCAAACCTGTCATCCAGGTGTACGATGGTAGAGGAGCCCGTCTTGAAAGGTAATATATGAAACAACTTTCGATGTACAGTGAATTGAACCACAAAATCCGTGTAGATTTGATTGGGGGGCGCTGAAAAGAACGAGTAATCGAGATTCAAGCAGGACTCACCATTGTGAGATAGTTCTCGGAAAAAGAGCTTCACGAACTCGTAAAAATTGACGTGAGCATCAGTGATATCGAGGCTGAAGGAATACCATGGATCTCTGAAATATCCACCTGAAAGTTTAAAAGGATGCCGTGGGATGAGCTGGGCAGACACGTAAGCAAACGTGGCTGCCGCCGTGGCTTTATTATGTTATTTATGGAGGCCCTGCGGAGAGGAGCATTAGCGAGGCTCTGAAAATGGCAGCTCGTGAGGCAAAGAAGAAGCGACATAGCCGATGCGAGGAGCAGGCCCGGGCTGTCGAAGAAGCCCTAGAAAACAGCCTTCGAGAATTGGCTGCCCGGACGAGGAAAGAATTGGGCGACAGGAAGAAAGGATTGGAGGCGCCCAACCCCGAGCCCCATGTATCAAAAAAATCCCCGCAAGAACTCCTTCCCAGGTATGACAAGTCTGTCGAGGAGTGATGATCCAATAAAACTAGTGAAGCTTTGTAAGACATGGGTAGTTTCCAATGCGATCGCGTCGTGAAGTGGGGATCTTACTTCCATTTCTAGCAGAATCTCGATCAAGCCCGCGATCGGATGATTTCCTCCTCCAAGCAGCGAGCAGCAATCAGCGATTCCAGCACTCTCGCGTCGATTCTCCGGAGCTGCGGCAATCTCGAGCAGGGGAAGGGTATCCACGCATGGATGATCTACAATGGAGGGATAGACAGGGGGACCTTCTTCGGCAATCTCTTGGTCCAGATGTTTGGGAGCTGTGGCAGCATCGAGAATGCACAGGCGGCATTCCATCAAATCCACGGCCGGAACTTCTTCTCGTGGAAGATCTTGCTCGCGGCGTATGCCCAGAACGGGGAAATGACCATCGCGAGCTCGCTGCTTGGATTGATGCCCGCCCACGACACCGTCGCATGGACAACCATGATCACTGGCTATGGAAAGAGCGGCGATCTCCACATCTGCGAGAAACTCTTCCAGGAGATCCAGACCCGGGAGGACTGTGGAGTGGCGTCTTGGAACGCGATGATTGCGGCATACACCGCGAATGGGCATCACAGCGAGAGAGCTCGGACGGGAAAGCTCATGCTCCTGGATGGAATCCGCCCGAACAAATCCACTCTCATGAATCTCCTGGAGCTCTCCAACACCAGGAAGCTTTGCCAGTGTTTGATCGAAGAGACCGAGCTCCAGTGTGATCCCACTGTGGGAGCTTCGCTGTTGAGAGCTCACGGGCGATCTGGAAAGCTTGCGGAGGCGAGAGCCATCTTTGAGAGGATCCGGGGTGACAAGACTCTCATCGCTGGAAACACCATGCTCTGGGCTTACGCGCGAAACAGCTGCTTGGTGGAAGCTCGCGAGTTCTTCGAGGGGATGGCTCGCCGGGACGTTGTCTCGTGGACGACGCTCTTCTCGGGATGGATCCAGCAGCAGCATACTGGCGATGGCGATCTTTGCGATCTTCATCGGGCCAAGAGCGTCTTCGATCGAATGCCCCAGTGGAACACTGTCTCCTGGAACTCATGCTGGTGGGGCTCGGATCCAGCGGAGAAGTCGAGGCCGCGGAGGAGATGTTTGAGCTGCGAGCCGGAGGAGAGCTCCGAGACGTCGTGACTTGGAACTCGATGATCACGTCCTACGCTCGCCATGGGAGCTTCTCTCGAGCGCTGAGCCTGCTCAAGCGGATGGACTTGGAAGGGGAGCCTCCAAACCGAGTTACGTGGATCACCATCCTCGACTGCTGCGATGATCTCCGCCATGGAAGGCTGCTTCACCACGAACTGGAGCGCTCGCTTGATCTCAGCTCGGACGCGGACTTGAGTTGCCTGCTCATCGACATGTACGGGAAATGCCACAGCTTGGAAGACGCTTGCAAGTCCTTCGAGAAGAGCTCCACCACCACCAGTGTAAGATCGTGGACTGCATTAATCGGAGCGTTCGTTGCAAACGGCTCAAACCGGAGAGCGATTGAGAGCTTCCACAGAATGGCGCTGGAGGGCGTCCATTTTGACAAGGTGGCCGTGCTGAGCGTGCTGGAAGCCTGCTCTGGAGCCGGAGACTTGGACAGAGGACAGCTCCTCCATCGCTATGCGGTCGAGAGAGGCTGGCAAACGGACGTCTTGGTCGGGACCGCGGCGCTCAACATGTACGTCAAGTGTGGGAGATTCGAGCAGTCGAAGCTCGTCTTCGATGCCTTGCCGGAGAAGAGCCTCGTGTCGTGGACGTCGATGGTGTCCAGCTATGCCGGGAGCGGACGCTTTGCTGAGGCGCTGAGAGCTTTCAAGCTCATGGACTTGGCCGGCCTGGGAATGGACGGTGTTGCTCTGGCTTGCATCTTCGACGTCTGCGCGGCCTTCACAGCTCTCTCGGACGGCAGCGCTGTCTACTCGAGCGTCGAGGCGAGCGGCGAGAAGCTCGATGTCACTGCTGGAGCAGCCGCCATCAACATGTATGGAAAATGCGGAGATGTGTCGAGCGCGGCGGAGATCTTCTCGCAGTACCGGGCCTGGGAGTGGAGTTTGGTGCTCTGCACGACCATGGTGGCGGGCTTTGCTCGAAACGGACATGGCCGACGAGCTCACGAGCTGTTTGAGTTGATTGAGCTTCAAGGACTAGAACTGGACGTTGTCAGCTTCACCACCATTCTTGCTGCGTGTAGCGCTGCCGGGCTGCTCCACGATGGTCACAGGTACTTTGTTTCCATGAGAGGGGACTATGCTCTCGCTGCCACCATGGATCACTACGTTTGCGTGATCGATCTGCTGGCAAGATCTGGGCGAGTTGACGAGGGCCTAGCTTTGCTGACAACCATGCCTTTTGAGCCTGATGGAGTCTCGTGGGTGACTGTGTTGAGCAGCTGCAAAACTCATGGCGATTTTGATGTGGCTGCCACCCTTGCTGCTCGAGTGCCTGCCTCGGAAGCCGATCATCCAGGAGCGCTCGTTACATTCTTTAATCTCATTGCAGATTCATCACCATTGCTCGGTTAGAAAACGATACCAAACAGATTTTTTACCTCAACAGTTCCAACAAATGTTGGAACGAGGTTCAAGTCGAGTTGCTATTGTGACCAATCTGTCGCCGACGGATTTCCATTTCAGATGAGTGCTGAGTCCATGTCCGACAGTGGAGCTGGATTGGAATCATAGAAGGCCAAGAGTGAAATCACTACAGAAAAGAAACAGAGTGTGAAACACACCTAGCAAGTCGTCGTCCTGGTCCTGGAAACCCGATAGCTCAAGAAACAGTGGTGGAGAGGACCGTGTTGCCTGAGCCCGATTGACGCTTTCCTTTTGTACAGTCAAAGGCGTGAAATAGTGCTCTGAGGTCGTGTTACTGGTGCTGGTGTTCTCAGTCGCGGCCTCAACAGGCTTTGAGAGTGCGGCATCGTGAACTGCTTGCCGCAATTCTTTGAAATCATCTGGAATATAAAAGCCGGCGTAGTCGATATATAAGACGTTACTGAACATCTTAGAATACCTTCGTAGTCCTTGTGGCCAGAGAAAGCCAGTGAAGACGAGCGGAGGTCCAAATCATCGTCGTCACCACCTTTGTGCAAAAGAGAGAACGGCGAAGACAGTGTTGGCAGCTGAGGAAGCTTTAGTGTCGGGCTTGGAGGTGCCAGTTCTAGGGGTCCAGGAGTGCCTCTATCATCAGCAACACAGTCCGAAGTCACGTCCTGCAAAAGCTAGTCAGAACATGGCTCAAACAAGGTGGACACGTACTTGAGAGGAAAGTGCAGAGTCAGAATACACGCTATACCCAGCGAAAACAGCTTGAGAGGCAGAAGAAACCGCAGGGTGATTGACATGTTGACGGAGTTTGTTAATGTTTACTTCCATTCCTGGAATGGCTTCCTTTAGCTGCGAAATGAGCACCTGAAGAACAAGTCCTTTTTAACAAACAAAGAAACCCAGGAAAAAGAATTAATACCTGCATATTTGAGAGGTGTTGTTTTTGCTCCGCTAACGTTGCCCGTAATGCTTGTGTGTGTCCCTCACAAGCATCCACCGCATTTATAAGATTAGGACCAGTGCCTTGATTTTGTCGTGACTGTACGACAATCCCAGTCATGTAAGCAAGTTAGACAAAGCTAAAGTTTTTACCAGCTTTTGAGCTTGTTTGTGTATGCGTTGCAAAGCATGGGTCCACCGTCTAATAACTTCAGCAACATCAAGCGGGCTCGACCCTTTAACTGCCCTGTCTGTTCTGGCTTCGTCGCCATGAGCTGAAGTTTCCTGCTTTTCTAGTTGCTGATTGCAGCCATCGTCATTGGAGTTCAATGAACTTGGTATGACATTCATCCCTCTGTCGATGGCCACACGCAAAGCCGATCCATCTATACGATACCTATAAGCGCAGCGTCAAACAAAATCCAGGAACCAAAAGATTAAACACCTGTGGTCACGATGAGCAATCAAGTCTTCTATAGGGCCGCTTGCTAGTTTGTCGTGCCTCTCTATAATCAACAGAAAATCAGACAAGAATAAGAGAATACAGAAATTCAAGAAATGCAAACTGACCGGTATGTTTTAGAAGAGACTCCCAAAGCGTTGTAGCCCGAGACGCTGACGTTACTTTCTGATTTGCAAATGCTCTAGAACTTTGTAGCTCCTGCATTTTCTCCAGCTCTTGATGTAAATAAGCCTAATCGACAGCAAGACGAGTTCAAAGTAGGGAGAAAGAAGAAGTTAGATACCTCTTCAGCACACAAAGCCCGGTATTCAGCCGTCATGTCATGAGCAAGACTGGACCACAATGCCTGTTTATGCACGGCCGCAGACGCACCTTGCAGGAAACGCCTACGCTCTAGAGCAATACGTGCCTGCCAAAACACGCAAGTTCCAACAATCAATCAATCAACCAAATCAACCAATCAACACTCCACCTTTGTCACGGCAAGGAGTGCTGATGCATGTGAATTTTGCGTGATGACTTCCGTGAGCGACGCTGGCAAGGGGTTCTCGGCAACATCCGCTGGGAAGTTCCGTCGATGAACTTCTCGCAGAGCGTGGGCCGAGAGCTGCCATAATAGCTCCACAAATCTAGAGAAGGAAAAACGAAAAAAATTCAATCATAGGAACCACGGAGGCAAAACAAGACCCACCTCTGACCACAGCATGTAGCTAGCGAGGAAACCCGAGAGCTACTCCGAGGTAAAGCCCCTTGAGCCTCTAGCTCGTTGATAAGACCCTGGACAATCTGCAAAGAAAGGAATTTCCATCCTTTGAGAACTCTAAAACGAGCCAGAAGCACAGCGAAAGAATGCGTATTACTGTACTTTCCGGAAGTCGCGAGACTGTGCCGCGTCGAAAATCGGCCAGACACCGGCGAAATCCTGCGAGATCGAGCGTGAGCGCCTCAAATCAACCTACATTCTCGCCTTCTTCCTCACCTTGGCGGCCAGCGACGGCCCCCGAAGCGCCGAGAGGAGAAAATGTAGCAGCGCCTCGCCGACCCGCGGATTGGAGTGCCGGAAGAGGCCAGCTCGCGATCCAGCGCCTTGCCCTAGAATGCTAGCATCCAGGCCCAGGAGCAAGCAGTTGCCGTAGAGCGCCGCTTCCATCTCCGTCTCCTTGTCGCGGATCACATCCTTGGTAGCCTCCATCTTGGAGAGAAGGCTGCCATTCTCCATAGCCTAAACTCTCCGCTCAAAACAAAGAAGCTCCACTCAAACAAACTAAGACCACCTTCTAAGGTAGCTACTGTGAAGCCGGCGTGTCCCTAGCAAAGACCCAGTGCAAAGCCAACGAGTCCCTGGCCATTAAAAAATGGGAATGTTTCCACTCCAAGGGTCTGGATTTTTAGGGTTCCAAAGGGAGAAAAGAAAAGAAAGAGAGAAGAAATGGTGTGGCACGATTCTGATTCAGATTCAGATTCCAGCTGCCGCGATCATCACACCACTGCTGCCGATCGAGCGCGGAAGGTAGTGAATCGATTCATTGTTGGCGCGGCGCCGTGATTTTCTTCTTCTTTGTCTGGAATTTTTGCCAGGATTACTACAAGATCTTGGGAGTGGACTGCGATGCTTCCACTGACTCGATTCGAATCAGCTACTTGCGGCTCGCTTTGGTAGATTTTCCAAGCACAGATTTTTCCCCAACTTGATTTTTTCGTACTTTTTTTTTGTGTGGCAGAAATGGCATCCAGACAAGCACCAAGGACAGGATTCCGCGGCGACACTCAAGTTCCAGGAGATCAACGAAGCGTACACCGGTTAGATTTCGTTCCTCCTTTCTAGTTCTTACTCAAATCATGCGAAGAACTCCAGCAGAGTTCGTATCATACGAAGAACTTTAGCGAAGTTGTAGCTAGAAGTAGATGATTTTCAAGCTACTCACGAGGGTTATGATGCTAGTGATCGCGTGCAGTGTTGAGTGACCCGGCCAAGAGACGAGACTATGATATGAGAGCCGATTTCAACGTCCAGGAGTACAGCATCATAGTAAGAGTCACTCACATTTTCTCCTTGTTCTTCGTAGAGGGTCACTAAATCTTTTCACGGTTTTCGCTACAGGAGTATCTAAATCGATTCAAAGGCTTGATTCTTACGTGCAATGGTCTTGGAATTGGCGACCTCTCCGAGTGGTGATTACTCTCTTTTTTCTGGTTCTTTTCATTTCTAGATTAATTTACAAGGTAGCTATGTTCTTCCGGGGGCGTGATCTTGCATTTTCATCTTGGTTGTCTCGGGATTTTTTGCAGGATGGAGCAATTGCTGCGACTCGGCTATGAGGAAGTTGTGAATATGTACAATCAATGAAAAGGAAATAAGTTTTAAGGGCTCTTCAAAAAACTAAAGGAAATATTTAACCGTCCCGTTATCTTAAACCTAGAAATTCGATCTCCATTCTTATGTTCTTCCAAGATGGGTATGTTCTTCTCTCGATTCTTTACTTCCTTGTTCGGCGATAGGGAAGCCCGGATCCTCGTCCTGGGCCTGGACAACGCCGGCAAGACCACGATTCTCTGTATCCTTTGATCGATCCGTCAGATCTAGCGCTTCTAGGTTGAAATTCCGCGGCGATCTCCGCCCGGGGGTCCTTAACTCGACATTTCAGATCGATTGCAAGCTGGGGAAGTGGTGGAGACTGTGCCAAGTGAGTGAGATTTGCATTTTAGGTCTTGGATCTAGCTCACAAGTTCTCTCTTCCTGTCTCTTCCAGCGATAGGATTCAATGTAGAAACCGTACAGTACAACAACATCAAATTTCAAGTATGGGACTTGGGTACGTGCCTTTCAGTTGTTCTTTGCTCTTTCCAGAATCATTGAAACTTCTCTCGACTCGATCATAGGTGGCCAGACGAGTATCCGGTGAGTATCTTTTGTTTCAAACACTTTGGTTTGCTGACACTCATCATTCAGACCTTACTGGAGATGCTACTTTCCAAACACACAGGCTGTGATTTACGTTGTTGATTCGACTGACACGGAAAGAATGGCAACTGCAAAGGACGAACTCCACGCTATCCTAGAGGTTCTTTTGTGGTTTTTCTCTGGAAGTTTTCTCGCTGACACTCGTGCTAAACTTTAGGAAGAGGAGCTCAAGGACACAGTTGTCTTGATCTACGCCAACAAACAGGTCTGTTTTGATTTTGTGTCCGCGAGGGAACTAAATTCTGGCTTCTCAACAGGATCTCCCGGAAGCGCTCGAGAGTGCAGCAGTCTCGGAGTCTCTCAACCTTCACAAGATCAAGAACAGAGAATGGGCCATTTTCAAAACTTCGGCAGTCAAAGGCGAGGGATTGTTCGAGGGCCTCAACTGGTAACACTGCTACAGACTCGTGCCTGGTTTGATGGTTGCTTCTCTCTCGCAGGTTGAGCGACACATTAAAATCCAAGGGAAGATAGCTCGACTCGATCGGAAGAGAGAAACCAGAATTTGTAGAAGCACGCAGTTGGATAAGGTATCACTTTTTTCCCTGCAAAGCTTGTTAACAGTTTTATAGGAAAACGAAGCGAAAGTACTTTTCTGGGGATATCTTTTGTATCCAATGGCCTGGATTTCAGATACCACGACACTTGTCACAGTGAAGCCGGACCAGATGGCAAGTACTTGTCATGCAAATCGCCACGAAGCTCCGTTCGTGAAATTGGAGCAAGGATATATAGTCGTGAACCAGGGAAGTGCTACACCATTTCTTGGAATAGAGTTACACAACATCGACGAGAAAGAAGACGAACAGTATGAGGGGTATCGCGCTCTCAGGCATATACAGGCGCTCGAGCAGCAAACTTGGATCGCCTGGAGCAGCATTCTCGACGATTGCAGCTCGGCAGCAACAGCAGCAGCAGCAAGTGAACTACGGTGCTGACCCGAAGCCGCAGCCGAACCCGGCAGCCAAGCCGCTCGATATCGATGCGCAGCGCCGGGATCAGCAGCAGCAGCAGCCGCAAGTTGATGGTCAGGCCAAAACCATCGGTGATGTGAGTATCTCTTCTCAGTTTTTTCTCTCTTTTGTTTCTTCTTTGGTTTTGCTCGTTGCGTGATTCCATGATTTCTGATTCCATGGTTTTTTATTCCATTGCCAGGCTCTCGAGGAGGCTGCTGCTAAATCCGGTGACAAGCCACTGGAGCTCAAGGACACGCGAGTGATTCAAAGCGCCGAGGCGCGGGCCACTGGCGCGGCGGCTGGTGTTCTTGGTGGGCCTGCACAGTACGCGACGCGTCTCTATGAGAATGCTGAGAATGCTACACTGGGGGAAGCACTCCAGGTGCCAGATTTTTTATTTCTTTTTCATTCTTTCGTTTCTTCCACTCAGCCCAAGATTCTTCTTCCACCCAGCCCAAGATCTTTTCTTTCTTTCTTCCAGTGATCTTGACGAGAACTGTCGCTAACTACATTGCTTTGGTTGAGTCTATAGGACGTGAAAGCCCATCTCCCGGCTGACAAAGTTGCGACTCCTCGCGACGCGACTCGGATCGAGCAGGCCGAGCAGAGGAACGACCCAATGGGTCGCGTGGATCCGGCAGGAGTGGCGGCGGCAGTGAAAGAGGCGGCGGATTATAACGTGGATAAAGGATTCGTGGCGCCGGGGACGCCCGCCGGGGCTGGCGTGGGGGCTGGCCGGGGAGCGGGAAGGGTCTAGCAAGGGTTTAAGCAACCGGTTTTATTAGAGGGACTCTTTTAGATCATTCTGTCATAAAATCCATTTTAGGGCAAGGACCCTCGTGCAGCGCGCGCTCGTACGTCTCTGCGTGCTTCGTGTTGGTTGTGGTTTCGTTGTGGAACAACGTGTTCCACGCGGATGGAAAGTTCCGGGCGCGTATATATGTGCGTGGTTGAGAGAAAGGGCAATATAGGGTTTTTATTTGGAGCGAGTGATCGAGAGGGAGTAGAAAGGCGCTGAGAGAGAGAGGAGAGAGGATATTTTCTTGCTCTGATTCATTTTCGGGCAAGGATCTTGCCCGGGCATTGGATCTCTCCAGCTTCCTCCGAAAATTGGTCCGGCAAAGGCAAAGCCGGGGCTTCTGTGCCTGAAGCCTCGGCATCCTGCGAAGACAGTTCTTCGCAGGATCCTGTATTTCCACTCCCACAAGCGCAAGCGATGCGGTCCCTAGCGATCCCTCCCATGACCATCGGTAGCGGCAGCAGCAGCGGCAGCGACGACGATGAGGAGGTTCTCTTTCGCGACATTGGCCCGGGCAGGGTTCAAGAAGATCTCGCCAAGCAATGGAGCGCTGGCGATTCCATGGCGCTCTACCGGATCGGTGGCTGGGGGTTCCCATTCTACTCCATCAACGGCGACGGCAATCTCTGCGTCAACCCTAGCGGCAGCGGCAGCGGCGGTGCATCGATCGAGCTCAGGGCCGTGATTGATCGAGTTCTTGCCGCTTCCAGTGGTAATATTTCGCCTCCGCTTATCATCCGGTTCCCGGAGCTCCTCGGCGCCAGGCTCCGCGAGCTCCAGTCGGCATTCCAGGGCGCCATCCACGCGCTGGGCTACAACAATCGCTTCCAGGGGGTGTTCCCGGTGAAATGCAATCCCGACAAGCTGCTGGTGGAAGAGATCGTGGCGGCAGGCAAGCCATTCGCGTTTGGATTGGAGGCCGGCTCCAAGCCCGAGCTCCTGCTCACGATGAGCGCAATGTGCAAGGCACACCCGGACGCCTTCCTCATCTGCAATGGCTACAAGGACGCCGAGTACGTCCAGCTCGCGCTCCTGGCCCGGAGCCTCGGCATGGATTGCATCATCGTCCTGGAGCAGCTGGACGAGGTGGATCTCGTGATCGAGATGAGCCAGCGCCTGGGGATCGAGCCGGCCATTGGGGTCCGATCCAAGCTCCACACCAAGCACGGCGGCCACTGGGGTGAGACATGTGGAGAGGGTGGCAAGTTCGGGCTCTCGGCTCCCGAGATCGTGGAGGTGGCGAGGAGGCTGCGGCGGCAGGGGATGCTGGATTGCCTGGAGCTCGTCCACTTTCACGTCGGCTCGCAGATCCCATGCCTGTCGGTGGTGAAGGACAGCGTGAGCGAGGCGGCGTTCCTCTACTGCGAGCTCGCGCTCATGGGCGCCGGGATGAGGATCCTCGACATTGGTGGCGGGCTCGGGATCGACTACGATGGCTCCGCCTCGGCCTCCTCGGACATGTCGGTCGGGTACACCGTTCCGGAGTACGCGAGCGCGGTGGTGGCGGCCATTGACGCGGCGTGCACGATGAAGAAGGTCGATGCTCCGGTGGTTTGCTGCGAGAGTGGACGCGGCCTCGTCTCCCACCACTCGGTCCTCGTCTTCGACGTCTACTCCGCCACCCGGGTGCCAAAGGCCAAGTCTTCCGAGCAGGAGGAGCTCCTGGGGATGGTCCAAGAGCTCGAGTTTTGCGAGTGGGGCGAGCTGGATCTCCCGCTGGGCCAGCTCTGCGAGATGGTCCGGGCCAAGAGCTATGGGGTCGCGGCCGAGTACGCCAGGAACGCCAGGAGCGAGGCGTCGAGGCTGTTCAAGTCGGGGCTGGTGAGCCTGGAGCTGCGAGCCGGGCTGGAGCGGCTCTACGAGCTGCTGGTGGCATCATCGATGAGGCAGGCTCCGGCGACGTACCACATGAATCTCTCGATGTTCAAGGCGATCCCGGACAACTGGGCGCTCGGCCAGCTCTTCCCGATCGTCCCGCTCCAGCGCCTCAACGAGGAGCCGACCGTGAGAGCGATCCTCTCGGACCTCACCTGCGACAGCGATGGAAGGATCACGTCGTTCGTGTGTGGCGGCGGTGGCGGCGGCGGGGACACCGAGCGGCCATCGCCAAGCTTGCCCGTCCACGAGCTCGAGGAAGACGACGGTGTACGGGCGGGCGGCCGTGCGCGTCCGTACTACCTGGGCCTCTTTTTGGGTGGGGCCTATCAGGAGGCGCTGAGCAGCATGCACAACCTGTTTGGTGTAATGCACGTGGTTCACGTGGCGAGCGATGGTGGCGGGGGGTTCAGTGTGACGCGGGAGATTCCTGGCCAGTCGATCGCGAGCGTGCTCCGTAGCGCGCAGCACGACCCAGGTGGCATGTTCGATTCCCTGCGCGCGCGGGTGATTGGGTCGCTGGCCGCGGGCCGATTCCATGGCGAGCGTGAGGCGCGGGTGGCGCTCCAAATCCTGGCCAAGACCTTCTCCAGCTACACTTATCTCCACACCATCGCGTCTACTACTACTACAACTACTTCTGATGTGGTGGAGTGAGTGACATCTACTTGCTCGGTCCCAGAGAATAAGCACCACAAATAACATTGTCAGACCATTTCAATTTTTGCATTCAATATACTGTTTTATGTAACAATCAGATTCTCACGGTTGTTGGGCTGCTGGTAGTCCCAGGATTGGGAAGACAATCATCTTTGCATTGCAGCTGTAGCGTTATTACCCTCAGGACCGAGTATAACTTGCCTTAGAAACAGGAATAACGCCCCCGGGATTGTCTGCTTTACTTCCCTTGCTGCTAAATCGCATGTATAAAACGTGCACTCGTACATCTGAACGATATCCGGGTGTGATCCTGTGGTACATCTTCGAACATGCAAAGCGATTAAACAACTCTGCAGGAGACAGTTCCGGGTCAAGCAAAACGGTGTTGCTTCTCACCAACCTTCTACTGCTACTTTTACCTCTTCGCTAGCTTACGTGAGAATACATGAAAATGAAATAACATTGTCAGACCATTTCAAACAAAAGGATTTAAAATCCGTCTTAGAATCAGTCGTGATTCTTTTCAAGTTCTAAATGACCACGAGAACTTTGGGAGTTTACTGACGGTGAAAATGTCCCGGAAGTCTCGGAGAGACCAAGCGCGGTGCTTCGCGTATCTTGTAAAGGCGCAACCCTGCAGATTGGTCAGGACACCGCTTTGTTTGACCCGGAACTCTACTACTGGCAAGCTGCACAAGTCTGGTCGGCTGTAGAGTTGCGCTGGCCTGCTTCACCTTTCTAGAAGACGGGATGACACTTGTGAAGCCTGGTTTGTGCTCGAGAACCTGCAAATTGACTATGGTATCTCAAGCAATCTACAATCCCTAGAGATATATAGGAAACTTTGCTTTTTTGCTATGGCCATTAGTTAAACTCTGCATGATTATTTTAAAACTACTTACTATAGATTATTTAATGTAATTATTAAAACTAACCCGTTTCTAAATGATTAGAAGAATTGGAAATTTTATTAATTATGTTATATAAATGGAAATCAAAATATGTGGCAAGCATGGCAAGAATTTGAATTATACTATAAGATCTATCAATTTAAAACATGTGAGTTTATAACACATATATGATCTTTTGGATGCAATTATTTTTCAAGACACATGTATACATGGCAAAGTCTAGGTCAATGTCATGTATGCAAGATTTAAGTGCCAACTTATTTAGCATATCAGCAGGGTTTAGGCTTTGGGTTCTTTCAGCTCTTGTTAGAAAGTTCTATAACATATATAATGACATTATAAAGTCAATTGATCATTAGCCACCAATGCTTCTACATATAATAAAATTGAACATATGTTAAAAGTTGCTTTTCTTGAACCTTCCAGAGAATCTTTCAGCATCCCATTTCCACCCACGACTGAAAGCACATAAAGGAGGAATCCTACACAAAAGGAGAGAGATGGCCATAATCAAGAGAGCACATTTAATGAGACAAGAATAAAGCCAAAAAAAAAACACTTTCACTAAATTTTTAGTGATATCACATTGTATGCATGGCAGTTTAAGGTGTTATGCCCTATAATGCACATAATCACATTTTTATTGCAATTATAGCAATCAAAACATATATGCATAATAATTTTGTGTGCAATGTGAGTGCATGGAATATGGAAAGGGAATACAGAAATGTGCATATCAATTAGCCCAAAAACTCTAACTTATATACAGGAGCGAGTGGTCCGGATTGAAAACAATCCGACGGCTACCAAAATCCACTACGCTAATATTAGTATACGGCATCGTAACCGTACACTTGGCCCTCACATCATCCCCTCCTCTCAGAGTAATGGAAGGCCGTCAGGGTTCTCTTGTAGATGGGCCGGGATCTGGAGGAACATCAGGAGGAGGCATCGGCGGATCTGTAGACGGTATTAACTGCTCCTGATCCCTTTGTATGAAGCGTTTTAACCGCTGCACATGCACAATCTCCGGAGGATCGGCCTGCTGAACGTCATGCCGAACCTCATAAACTTGCGGTCCAACTTGCCGCAACACCCAATACGGTCCTTTCCACTGCGCAAGGAGCCCCTTAGATAAACCACGTACCGTAAGATGGGGAAAACGGACTAACACCAAATCATCCACTTTGTACTCCGCAGGTGGACGATGATGGGAGTTGTAGCGCTGTTGTTGTCCCACTTGTACGCCGCCTAAGTGTTCGGCAGACTCTGCTCGGACAAGTGGAAGAATGCTTGTCAAATACTGATCCCATGACCTAGCATCAGGAGCTTGTGGCAATCGCGAAGATAAACCCAACTCTGTTGGTAATATTGGATCATGACTATATAGAAGTTTATATGGTGAAGCACCAACAGAACTCTACACCCCTGTGACATAGGCATACCGAAGAGACGGCAAATAACCATCCCAATCCAAATGCTGAAAGTTCACATACTTCGAAATCATCCCTTTGAATGTCCGAACGAGCCGTTCCACCAGACCGTCTGATTGTGGATGATAAGCACTCGTAAAAGTGTGGCGTATCCCCATCCGAGATGTCAAAACATGAAATACCTCAGCCATAAATGCAGGACCATTATCCGAAAGAATCCGCTCTGGACAAGAATGCTGGAACACCACTTGATTGAGGAGGAAGTATCCAACAGCAGTTGCAGAGGCACTAGCAAGAGCACCAACTTCCACCTAACGAGTCAAGTAGTCAGAAGCAATAATAACATACTCATTGCCAGCAGTGGATCGTGGAAAAGGTCCCATAAGATCAAACGCCACCAACTCAAACGGACGGGAAACTGCAATTGACTCCAACCGTCCTTCCGCAGCACAAGGGGGAGTATTACGAGCTTGGCACCAAACGCAGCTACACACATACCGGATAATATCACGTCGCATCTCCGGCCAATAGAAAGACCTGCGCAGCTTTTCGGTGACACGACGGTGTCCCATATGCCCACCTAGAACAGGAGAATCATGGTAGGCATGGAGAAACGGCGGAATAAACACCGAAGGTACCACCAATCGTAAATGATCATCAGGATCCATCCCCACAAAATAAAGAAGGCCATCTTCAAGGCGATATTGAGAATGTTAATGCCGGAAAGGCAAGTCATCAGCAAGTGATGCAGGATTCTCAAACCCATCTCGAAGCCTTCGAATCCACGGCTCAATCTTCGGAGCCTCGCGAACCTCCTCAAGAGAAGGCAGATCTTGCTCTGCACCCTGTGGACACTGAACGTCAAGGACAGCAACCGCCGACGGCATAGAATCCTCATCTAGAAAATCCACAGATGCTGGAACAACAGGTTCGTCAGAATGATGAGAAGTGAGTGAAGAAGGAAGAGGAACTCGAGAAAGGGCATCAGCATCAGCCATAGAACTCCCTGGGCGATGAACAACATCGAAATCATATATCTGAAGCTTCAAAGCCCATCGAGCCGTACGACCAACCAGGTTCTTCCGCTTCAATAATGAAGTAACAACAGCATGGTCACCTTTAAGTAACGTTCGAGAACCATGTAGATATGCATGAAGTTTCTCGAAACCCCAGACTGCTGCTAAACACTCCTTCTCCGTCGTGAAGTAGTTCATCTCCGCTGGTTGTAATGTACGGCTTATGTATGCAATGGGATGGCGCTGACCAGGCACACTCGAGCTCTCTTGCATCAACACACCTTCAAGACCAATGTCAGAAGCATCCACGCGCAAAATAAAAGGTCAAGTATAGTCAGGATATGCCAAAACCGGAGGAGTTGTCAATAGCTCTTTGAGATCCACGAACGCCCGCTCACAATCCGGAGACCAGATGAAAGATGACGTTGATGACTTCAGCAACGCTCGCAATGGTGTAGTGCGATCGGAAAGATGATCCACAAAACGACTAAGATATTGCACTTTACCCAAAAAGCGCTGCACATCATTCACACACTTCGGAGTAGGGAACTTTAGAACAGCCACAAGTTTGTCAGGATCAACTTGCAAACCCTCACGAGAAATACGGTACCCAAGATAAGTTGTGTCCTTGGACCCAAACACGCATTTCGACCGCTTCAGCTTTAAACCAACGTCGCGTAGCCGATCCAACACTTTACAAACATCACGAACGTGCTCCTCCCACGTCCCCTCCGAGTGGATCAAGACATCATCAATGAAGTCAACAGTGACCTCTGGCATATCGCAAAGAACCTCGTCCATCATCCGCTGGAAAGTTGCTGGAGCATTGTTCAAACCAAACGGCATCACCAAGAACTCGTACAAACCAAATGGTGTACGAAAAGCAGTCTTAGGAATATCTTCTTCGGCTATTGGTACTTGCCAATACCCAGAAGCAAGATCCAGCTTGGTGAACCAACGACTTCGCCCCAGACGATCCAAGAGATCAGCAGTGTGAGGAAGAAGATACACATCTGGGATCGTCACTTCGTTTAACGGACGATAGTTGATGCAGAAACAAATGCTCCCATCAGGCTTCGTCACAAGATGAGGTTCACATGCCCAAGGACTCCGCGACTTCCGAATAACACCCTTTTCCAGCATTTCCTTGACGTTTGCTCGTAAAATTTTGATCTCTTTAGGTGACCGACGACGAACAGGAACCTTGATTGGACGAGCATCCCCGGTGGGAATTGGATGACGTGTGGCAATCTTGGCCCCAGACGATAGGTCAAATTCAAAGAGATCAGAATACTCCTTCATGAGCCGGTCAACTGCTGCAACACAAAGATCGTCGGAGGGATCGGAAAAGGGAAAAGCAGAACAAGATGGAAACACAGAAGGAAAGAGTGGGGAAACAAAAGTAATGGAAGCAGAGGTAGAAGTAGAGGGACGAAGAGGTATGGAAGTGAGAGGAATGGATGAAACATAAGGAAGTATGAGACAAGGGGGAGAAGCCTCAAAGTCACACTTGGCATGATTGCGCTGCAACCAATCCATACCAAGAATGAGGTCAAAAGCTTGACTCGGCACCACCCGCAACGATTGCAACTCAAGCTCGAGATCGCCCACACGCACAACTAGGTCCACCTCATCCCGTGCACATGCATGTGTACGGCCGTTGCCATAAAGAATGAAAACTGGTTCTGCCGCACGACGCAAGTGTAGATGACAACGTGTGGCAACAGGTCGAGCAATAGAAGATAAACTCGAACCTGTATCAACCAACACGGAGAGAATAATAGGAGACTTCTTGTTATAAAAACGAGCTTGGAAAGTAAACACTGGATGAACTGGTGCCGAGTGAACCCCTTGATGATACTCCCGAAAGAAAGATGGAGGGGTCACTGATTTATTCGCGCAAGGTCCCTCCGTTACTCGCGCGACTCCTCATTTCCCTGATGCATCTTGGTGTCCAGACCTTCCACTGTAGCAGCACCCAGGGGACGTTGCTGACGCCAAGGTCTCCACCCAAGAAATGGAGGTCGCCAATCCGGAAAACGACGGCAACGCCGATAAGTATGACCAACTTCATCACACGCCCAGCAGCGAACATCACGGCCACGACCACGTCCTCACGCTTGTCCTTGGACTCGAGCAGCAGCAGCATCAACCTCCATTGGAACAGGACCATCACCCATAGGAAGTGGAGCGGAAGGACGTGCAGTGAGAAGTGGAAGAGGCGATGTCTCATAACGTTGTGCCAAGCGAAGAGCATCGTCAAGGGTGGCAGGAGCAAGTGCATGCACAAGTCCGACAAGATCTTGACGAAGTGCTGGCCACAACATTCCTAGCTTGATCCGCTTCGACATATTTGGCTCCGCACGAAGCAAAAGACTTCGGAAACGAATGCCAAATTGCATCACTGACTCCGATGGCCCTTGGCAAAGACGATGCAATTGTTGGAAAACATCATCACAATCATCGGCATGTCCGAAGGCGCGTTTGAAGACGTCCGGGAGAACACTCCAATCCCCACGAGTAGCTGCGCTCAAACCATTGTACCACTGCAACGCCGTCCCTTGGAGACACGTGGGAAACTCACGCAACCGTCGAGCATCATCCCAAGAATGATATGTGGCAATCACCGTAAAGTGATCGAACCAATGGTACACATCATCCCCAGGATTCCCGCGAAAGAACTCCGGCCGAACGCGAGGATTGGCACCAAGAGCAGGAGGAGTTGTACCACGTGCCGTGAACGCCGCCATCAACTGAGTTTGGTTGTTCAATTGCAAGCACATAGCATCAAGCAATTGAACCAACTGCTGCTCTAGAGTCAAAGGAGGAGATTGTGGATCGGCCATGAAAATGAACGAAAAAGAAAGAGCAAAAGAAGAGAAATGACAAAAAAGCTGGAAAGAAATGGTAGATCTAGACAATGCAAAAAGCTAGATCGAAACCAAATTCCTGAAAGGAAAGAACAAAAGAAAGGAAATGGAAAAAGCTAGATCTAGACGATGCAAAAGCTAGATCTAAACCAAAATCCCAAATCCAAGCACTCCCCAGGGACAATCAAAGATGCCCCTCATCTCCACCAATGTGAGTGCATGGAATATGGAAAGGGAATACAGAAATGTGCATATCAATTAGCCCAAAAACCCTAGCTTATATATAGGAGCGAGTGGTCCGGATTGAAACCAATCCGACGGCTACCAAAATCCATATTAGTATATGGCATCGTAACCGTACACTTGGCCCTCACAGTGTGCAATTGAAAACAATAAATTAATATATATATATACAAAAAAATATGTGCCAACTCATATTCCTTATTTTTTTTATATTTTAAGTTTGCAAATTAAATCTTGGTAATCTTATAAAATAATCTGAATGACATGAGAATAGAAATAGATTGAGCTGTTTAAAAAGAGTAAATCAGAAGCAAAATTATATGTGAACAAAAGGAGATCTTTCTGCTGGATTTGACAAGCCAAACTGACAAAATCTCTCATGGCACCAAGAGGTGGTGGGTCAAAGCTAGTGGATTGTGCCACTGGATTGCTTGGGGCTACTATTTAGATGCTGAAGGCATCTCTCATTCCTTCCAGAACAATCATGGGAAAGGATTTAAGATGTGTGGTTGAGATGATCTGATAGGTTGATTGGAAAATGCTGCTCGAGGAGGCATGCAGTAACTTGACCACTAACCGTGAGATGATCAGCTTCTTGGAGAGAAGATTATAGATCTTATAAGCCTTGTGTTTAGCACTGTAGCCTAGGTATTTGTGGTGGGCTCTGGGTTCCATGGAGATCACACATAATGTACTACTAAGCAGAAAAGAGAGGGTTTCCTAGCCTAGGTCGAGATGAAGAAAAAAGTGAGCATTGAGGAGGCAATAGCAGCGACAATAGCAAATGGGTTGATCACCAGTTGGAGCTATCAGGACATGGTGGCGGCTGTGGTGGGCAATAATAAGTATGAGCCTGTTGCTCCCTATTTTCTGCTGTTGGACATGATTCTGCAAGTGGGCAAGCGTCCGACCAACATTGACGAGAGAGGCCCTGATGAGCATACCCCAGAAGGAGTCCAAAGGATCAAAAAGTGCATGGAGGAGGATCTCAACAAGTGGCAAGAGTGACACTAGTGCTTAGAGTAGCAGCAAGGCAACACGACAAGCTCTATTCTTGGCTCATGTCCCTCCATTACTCTATGTTATTCTCTATTAAGCTCTGTTACTAGGGCTCTTGGGTTTTTGGGAGGAAATCTTGGCACCAGTGCTTGTAGTATGTCCAAGCAGTGTCTAGTGTGACCAAGTGGTAGCTAGCTTTGATGCAATAAAAGGAGATAGAAAGCTAATAATTGCATTGGAAATTCAATATATTCCAAGCACAGTTGCAGAAGTGCTTAGTGATCTTCTGTTGTCACCATGTGTGCATCCAAGCAATAACTAGCTTGAATGCCATAGAATGCTTCCAGATCAATTGTCTCATCTTGACAATCTCAATGCAGAGATCTAAATATTCCAGACATGGTTGTGGCAGTGCTCCTGGGCAGGCATCCAAGCCATGATAATGAAGTAGAAGTTCAATTGCTCACTCTAGGGACTAATCACTCGCACTTCCATGTACACTGGAGATGTTCAAGCATGCTTGTCCAAGAGCTATATAGGTAATGCATTGGATAGCCTCATTCTACCACAATCTCTTGCCTTTTCAAGTTCTAATTCCAATCACTATATCCTGGCAATGGCCTCATAAAGCATCTAGTTTGTATGCATATACAGAGACCAAAAGTTGAGCATTCAACTCTAAATTGATGCCATTAGAAGACATAGCGAAAGCTATTATGTTGCTTATAGGTGCCAAGAAAAATTTGATTATTATAGCCATGAATAAGCTTTTATAACTGCCAAAGGATGGGGATGTTCTTGCTAGTAAGCTTCTTTGTGAAAGTGTAAACATTTGTTGTGATAGACAACCTTGCTGGGTAGTGTTTAGTTTTTCTTAGACCAAATATAGAGGACTACAATGTCTCATGTCTGGAAACTCCCTCTGTATACCCTGCTCTAAATATCCTGAGAATGACTTACATTGAAGTTGTGTTTTATTTTCTCATAGAGTAATTTATATATATATATTCTGGTTGCCCCATGGCTTTAGATGCCATGATTCTAGGAACAGAGATGACAACACAATCTAATCCTGTAAAAATTTAGGGCCTTGAATGAAGGGATGGATTGAACTCCCAAGCATATAGCCAAGGAGCGAAAGAATAAAAACATGGAACAACTCTTGAATATATAGCCAAGGAGAAAAAAAAATAGAAATATAAAACAACATTGGAACAATCCTAGAACTTTCAACTTCCCAACACCAAGACTAACATGGAAGACAATGCCAAATAAAGTTTAGCACTATTTGAACATATTGATGGGTTAACATAAGGATATGGAGCTTGGGCTTAAACCTAAACTAGTTACAAAACAAGGATATAAATGCTTAGCAGGGAATTAAATAATGTCTTAGATTAGTTGGCCATGTATAACCTACCCACTATCCCTAATATACATTTGGAACCCCCCAAGTAGTTAGCATGACTAAGTAGTTAGCAGGGATGTGATAGAATGTGATAAAAAGCTAATTATTGTATTAGAAATTTAAAATATTTCATACACAGTTGTAGTAGATCTTCCACTATCACTGTGCATGCATCAACTAGCTTGAATGTGACAGAATTCCTGCAGATTGATGGACTCATCTTGTAAATTTCCATGCAAAGATTGAAATATTCTAGATGTAATCATGATAATGCTCTTTAGTTAGCTACAGTAATTCAATCGCTCACCTTAGGGATCAATTGCTCGCACTTCCAAGTACACTAAGAGATGTCTAAGTGCATTTGTATGAGAGCTATAAAGGTAATGCAATGGACAGCCTCATTCTACCTTAGTCTCTTGCCTTTCCAGGTCTCAACTTCAGTCACTATGTCCTAACAATGGCCTACAATGGCATCCAACTTGTATGTATATACAAAGAGCAATAGCTAAGCGTTCAACTTTAGATTGATGCCACATTGGAAGACTTGGCTAAAGCTGTCATGCTGTTTATAGAAACCAAGAAGAGTCTGATCATTATAGCTATGAATAAGCTTTTGCACTTACCAAAGGATAGGGATGTTCTTGATGGTAAGCTTTTCCATTTCTATATGAAAGTGTAAACATTGGTTATAACAATCAATCTTGTTGGGTAGTGTTTAGTTTTTCTTGGACTAAATATGGGGGACTACAAGCCCCCACATCTGGAAACTCCCTTGTGTACCATGCTCTGAACATATTGGTAATGACTTACATTGAAGTTGCTTTTATTTGTTCTCAAAGAGTAGTTAACAAATATCCTTTGGTTGCCCCTCAGCTTTAAATGCCATGATGCTAGGAATAGGAATAGGAGCACAAAGCAACACTAGAATAATCTTAGAGCTTCCACCAAATTAATATGCAAAATAAAGCCAAATAAAGCCTAATATTATTTTAATATATTAGTGGCCTAATCCTAGGATAAAGGTACTCCACCAGCTATTATAATATAGAACTTGCACTTAAACCTAAACCAAATATAAAACAAGGACAAACACACATAATGGGAGCTAAACAATGTTTAAGATTGATTAGCCATACTTAACTTATTGTAGTGTATATGATCATGGATATATTATCACCGTGAATCCTTGGAAAAGATGTAGTGCACGTGGTTTTTACCCTTTATCTTATGGTGATTTACCATAAGATAACACCATGAAGTGGAACCTAAACCCTCCATATGCCACATGTTATATGCCACATGCCACATGCCATGTGTCCAATAGATAGTGGAGTGGAACCTGAGTTTTAAGGCCTTAACCCACTGAACAAAGGAACGATGCCAAACTCCCAAATATGGAGCCAAGTAGTGATGACACTAGAACACGGAATAACTCTTGAGCATATAGCCCAAGGAGCAAAGGGATAGAAGCACAGAGCAACTTGGAACAGTTCTAAAGTATTCAACATTTTAATGCTAAAACCAGCATGCAAAACGGAGCCAAATAGAGTTTGGCACTATTTTAGCGTACCAGTGGCTTAATGTGAGGACATGGGTACTCCACCAGCTAGCATGGTGTGGAGCTTGGGCTTAGACCCAAGCTAGATGCAAAACAAGGATAGGTATGCAAGTGAGAGCTAGATTATACCTCAAGTTGGTTAGCCATACCCGACCTACCAACTATCCCTAATATACATTTGGAACTCCCTATAGCCCCCCCACCTCTTGAGGAACACATGCTTTGGGCTTTCACCCCAAGCCTCCTTTAGTACTAGGAGTTAGTTTCTGGGATAAGCTCAAAACTTATTATATATAGTATGTCCTTAGGTTGTGAATTTGGACATGGGACGAACACTATTGTGTTCAGGACAATTTTTACATTCTATAGATATGCCAAATGAGCAAATCTAGACACTTTCCATAAATATCATTTGGGACCAAAATGAGACTAATACAAAGGGATGATAGCAAGGGTGTTTGGCAGACATGGTAAGTTATCATCTAGCGATATTGAGGGACTAGTCTCAATACGCGAGAGTTCTTGTCAAGTCAGTGCAAGACAGAGTAAAAGTGAACTAAGAGCCAGGCCAAGTATACTCAACTAAAAACATATAGGAGTTCCTACCTTATGTCCATCTGCCTAAGTACAGATGCTAAGCCTAGTAAACTAACATTTGAACAAGAGGGGCTAATAAAAGGAACTAGTAATATTGACCTCTTGCCATTGTGGCAGTAAGGATTGAGTGTCTGTAAGGACTGGTCGACAGGTAACTTTCGATACCTAAAGTCATATTCGTGACATTCTCCCCCCCTAGAGAAGATCGATGACCTCGTCGATGCATACTCAAGTCTAGACCACTGCCAAGGAAATAACTCCAAAAAAAATTCATGGTGATCATACTATGTGAGAAATGCACCAACTTAAATGAGTTAGGAGGCAACCTCTTTGTTTAACACGGATGCGTTATCAACTTAGACACCTTCCGGCCGTCGCGACAAGGAAATGACTAATGGAGTTAACCACCTTGTTGCTCTAAGTGTCACCTAACTTATAAAAGTGTGATATGCTCTTGTCTGCAGGGACATAGAGAGAGAAGCTAGAGGCCCCAACCCTCTTGAGCAAAGAAACCAAACCGGTTTAGGGTTTAGATAGACTATTGCAAATACGCAATTAGAGTTGTTTACACGGTCATGCTCTTTAAAATGAAATAAGGAACATTGAGAGAGAGGTGGGTTATGTGATTAGTCGACAATAGCTACCCCATGACTAAAGATTTCACCATGCACACAAAGTGCCAAAACCAATTTGCCTATACTGGCCCAAACTCAAAGATCAATAGATGGACAATATCAAAGTTATAGACAATAATATTTTAGAGACTTAATTATTAGTGAATAAATCTTAGATTAGAACACAAATATATCCCAAGTAAGTTATCATCGGATAAACTAGTATTACAGTATAAGAACCACCAAGACCGTTATAATTGATAAACATAGGATTCACTATCCAATAAAATTCAATAGTAAGTATATCATTAAGTAAACTCAATAAGAAAACTTAACAATCAAAGATTGTAGACAGTATCCTAAATAATTTACCAAAGATAACTTAAAGAACACCAAGTATTGTTGACTGGCAAGCAAGATACTCGCGAATATATCACACAAAAGTAATAGCATTCAATCTCAATCTATTAGAACTAATTGTAACAATAGCCAATAGAATAGAATGAATGTGGTAACAATAACAAACACTCATTCATGCCCACTATTGCACTAGCCAATCTGAATAGATCCCGGTCAACAATACAAAGGAATTCAAGTGCTTTAGCAAACATCAACAACATCCTACCGATATCTCAAACCCAAGAGATCAATCCAGAACAAACCACAAAAAACATGTGGTATTGTGAAAAACCATAAGCCATCAAAGAAAACAACTAACCATTATAAAATAACATTAATCATCTCATCAATAAAAAGATGCATAATTATCATCGAAGAAAAAATCCACCATCCCAAAGAATGGCAAATCATTCTATATCAACAATAATTAAGCAAAACCTTTGACAAGGATAATCAACTATTCTAGATGATAGTCAATCATCACCAATGATTGCTAGATGCAAAAACCAACTTTAACATTGAAGTTAAGAGTCAAAATGCCTTCCCAAACAACTTCTAACAAGTGGAATCATGAGGAGAAAACTCAAAGAACAAAAAATTTGAAAAAGTTTATAGTTGAGTTTTGTCTAATAATGATTACGAATCTTGCATAAACTAATTTCAATACTAAAGAAGAAATCATGGTATAACCCACAACATTCTCTTCAACACATCCATAAGCTAAACTTTATAATGCAAAGCTAATGAAGAGCATATCAACATCAATTCAAAAGCCAAACACAATGGAGTTATGCTCAACAAGTGATCATTAAATGATCCTCTATAAATTCATCTATAGCAAGACATAACTCACTTCATAACAAGCACAAAAAGAATCATCAATGATTAATATATTCTAATTCAAATTTAATAAAGATTCAAACATTCCAATATTGATCACTAATTTGTCCTTTTATAAAGTTAGCATAGTCCACGACTAAATCACTTTTCAAGGAAAAGTTAAAGCTCAACCCCTACTAAATAATCCCATCTAGAACACAACTAACACAATTTGCCACTCAACTCATTTGAACGTCAATATAGTAAATGCACAAATGCCAATAAACAAAGCTACAGCCAAATTATCAATACTATCTTCATCAAGACTAATGAAATTTAATATCAATCTTATGGAGAGACATTTCATTTTACTCGAATCTCAAAATCAATAATGTCAACGACAAGACATCATTTCAATGCCATCAACACCACAACAAAACTAGAAGAAAGCAAGAGTAAATCATCACCCAAAACTCTTTAGCAACTAAGATAATCAAAGTTAAAGATACTTTAGTCAGTATTCGAAATTAGTTTTTCAACGATACTTAGTTACAGATAACACTTCATCAAAGAGTGAATCACCACATCCAAGACTTAATGAAATCCAACACTACGAACTAAATGCAACCAAATGATTTCAACAGAGGTAGAGTTAACATGCCAACATGGAAAACTCATGTAAGTTTAATGACACGATCCTTCGTAACACCATTTGGTAAAGCAAATTGCTAAATCATCATCAAGTGAAGCAAGTGTTATAGTCCTTGACGAAGTCTACAAGTAATCACTAGTCGTGAACGTAATACCCCAGGTACAAGATAAAGGTTTATAAACAAACATAAATTAAATGACCACTTGAATCCAACTCAACTGCAATAATCTCACTAATGCATTTAGCCACTAGTTCTAAGCATGCCTTGAAGAGGCTAGCTATGCATGATCAACACTCAGTCGAAACTAAAGTGAAGACCATGAGATGAACTCATATTAATACACAACCTTCTCATAAACAAAGCTATAGTATGGGTATCAACATTTCAACCTCAAATAACTAAGTTGAACATCACTATCCTTAGCCAAGGTGCAAGGCCACCAAAACCAAATCAAGATCAATGAGAGCTCACTACTCTCATAGAGTCTTAACAAAATGCAAGGTGCAATTTGCCACCAAGCACAATGCTATAAAAGAAAGGCACAAAAGTCATCCTTTCCAACACTTTATAGGCAAACTGTCAAGGAAGCAAGGTATCAACTCAAGTTTAGTATATCATTAATCATTATCAAGAATCCAGTTAAGGTTAATACAATGTTATTTCGTGCAAGTAGACTAATTTCACCATCAACCACTTTGGGGTTGATAATCGTTAACCAAGCAACTTCGTAAACACATTATTCATTATCATATGGATATAATATAAAAATCACAATGATTTGATCATCAATTGAGCAATATCATAAGCAACACCTATCAGTACTTCAAAGGTTAATGTGACTATCAAGTGCCAACTTGATTCGACAAAATGTAACATAAATGCCACACCCCACCGATAGAGATTTACAACACCGAACACCACCAACTTTGTTCACAATATAGACAAGCTTATGCCACTCTCTATCTAACCAAACTCAAAACTAATCCAATACCAAGCTATTCAAGGAGCAATAGCAAAGTTCCCTGGAAAAGAATTGAGCATTATAACTAAAGTTTTCCCTAGACAAAATGGTTTAGCGCTCCACCACTATCCATCCTATGCCTCATCACATGTAAGACCACCATAACCAATATGCATCAAAGTAGGGAATCTTGATTGCATAATGTGAACATGAGCAATGAGTTAACACCTCATTGTAAATCATCTTTCCAAGAAGAAAAGAAGATTTACATGGTTGATCCTTCATCCCTTATAACTCTTTTTTTGGTCTGATCTTTAACTAACCTCAAGCTTACGTTTGCATTGCCTTTAATCCAATCCAAGAAAAGTTTATGAGAGAGTATGGCAATGACTACTTGAATCAATAGATTAATCCCTACAATCTTGGTCGATTCACTTGTAATCATGCCTAGGAAGGATCCACTAGTATCGTGCTAAACATTTACGGACCAGCATATTTGCCACTCATAGCAAACCTAGGGAAAGTTTACTTTCACTTATGGTACATAGAACAACCCATGAAACCACTAGAACAACTCATGGAACCATCGATAAGCTAACATTAATCTTGCCACCTCAAAGTGTAACCTTGAGTTACTAATACACCTCACTCATGAGCCCAAGTGCAAACTTGTGCTAATGTGCCTCATTCACGAACCCAAGCATAAACTCATGTAAAATAGTACACCTTAAATCCATCCTATAAGCCCAAGAGCAAATTCACATCATGAGGTACAACAAGGTAGCTAAAATCCATACCCAAGGAACAATTGCGAAGTCTTTGCACCCAAACGTGTACTCACTCGGATCATCGTTTTCATCTCTGCGTATGTAACAAGACTAGTTGCTCAATTTCATTGGATAATACTCACTGAGATATATCCTCTGATACTAAATGTAGCACATGTGGTTTTTACCCTTTATCCTATAGTAATTTACCATACGAAGTGGAACCTAAACCCTCCATATACCACATGTCATATGCCACGTGTCTAATTGACAATGGAGTGGAACCCAAGTTTCAGGGCCTTAAGCCACTAAACAAAGGAATGGTGCCAAACTCCCAAATATAGAGCCAAGGAGCGATGATACTGGAGCACGGAACGACTCTCGAGCATACAGCCCAAGGAGTGAAGGGACAGGAGCGCAGAGCAATTTAGAACAGTTCTAGAATATCCAGCATTTCAATGCCAAGATTAGCATGCAAAATGGAGATAAATGGAGTCTGGTGCTATTTCAGTATACCGGTGGCCTAATGCGAGGATATGGGTACTCCACTAGCTAGCATGGTGTGGAGTTTGGGTTTACACCCAAGCCGGACGCAAAACAAGAATAAACATGCAAGCGGGGTGTCATTTGCGCCAGAGTGTTCAAGTTAGATATGCCAAACTTTTACACTAAGCAATTTAACTATGCATCACGACTCTAGGGCTTCCCCCACTTGGCAATGTGCCCAAACCAATCTCCTTACTGAGAGTCCATGAATACCAAAAAATAAATGTCCTCGTAGAATTTGTCAATTAACAATTTTTCTTCTCACTAAATGAATAGTGTGTTTTATTTGTTCAATGATAAGAGACAAAAGTTACTTTACGACAGTAATATATATAAATTAATGAGTTAATATAGCAAGTTGCTCCTTGATTCTTCAACTTGATAAAACTAGTTTTCTTTTTTAAATTGTAAGCCCAATAATCCATCTTCTACCTCTATATCCTTTATAAGTTTGTGAAGTGACATGTAAGCCTAGATATTTGGACAAACACTTAACATTAAATCTTGACTACTCTTTATCTACAATAGCTTTGCATATACAAAGCTTTTGTTTGATTTGGCTAATGACAAATTGTGATCAGTCCATAAGGCAAAGTTGTGGAATTCGCATTGTTGAGGTAGATGGAAAGATCTTTACATTGTTTTTATGGTGCAAGCCACAAAATACTCATTCATCACACGAAGAAAAAGAAAGGAATAAAGTTTGTCATACATGTATTAGATAATTTTGTTAAAGCAATGGTTCATCATGGTAATTCTCGAAAAGTTTAGATGTGGTCTTCTATTCTAGGGCTGCAAAATCTGCCTGAGCAATAGAGGAAGTTTTAATACTTCTATAAAATATTTCCAGAAAAAAGAGCACCACCATAATGCAATATGCTTTACCATAAAAGTCATAATCCTGGCTGTACAATTTGGCTAGCTCTCCCTCCAGTCCTCCAAGAAGAAGTCACATAGCCATGCTAGTTGATATAGTGGGATCTGCAATGTATTATAAGAGCTCCCAATAAAGGATGTTTGAGCACATGAACCAGAGCCAATGGAATCATGACTATCATGGAATCATAACTATGGATTCTAACTTTCTCCTTGAAAGCATTCCAAACATCTTATAATTAACATAATCTTGACTAAATCATTCCATATCACCCAAGCTCCCAATCAATTGATAGCCAAAGAAACATGTGATACTACAACATCAACCACCATGACTAATCGATGGTGATCTTGATATTTATTATGTTGTCACTGATGTCTAAAAACCCAAACAAGAGGGCTAGAGTCCAAACCAACTAGGAGGAGTTGGACTTGACTTTGCATGACCTAAAGTCCATTGTGCTCTAGAGCTGTGAGAGATCTAGTCTATTTGTTTCACATCTCTTGATTCTGTGTCTAGGATCATTGGTGATGGAAGTTGGAAGAGAAGATATTATTGGCATACCATCTATGAATGAAATATAGTTGTCTTTATTTTCAACTCTAAAGGGAAATGAATAAAACAAACAACTCAAGAGAAGTAGAATAAAAAATAAGGAAAAGTACATTTTAAAGAAGCAAGGCCTCTTTCCATCAACTCGAGAATATGCATAGATCAAGCTTGTTGCTATAGATGATGCCTAGAACATGGCCCACTATAGATTAAACTTTTGAGAAACATCTTGAGTCTACAAAAGAAATCTATCTATAGACTAAATTATATATCATAATTATAAATTATTATTATTATTATTATTATTATTATAAATTATATATTATAATAAAAATGTCTAAATGAAGTGTTGCAAAGAACAACAATTTATTATAAAGTTCAACCCCAAAAATTTCAATCACACTAAAAATGAAAGCTTGAAAATAGAATGTTTTTTAATTCCATTTTATAAAAGTCCATATGATATCAAACAACTTATGAGCTCATCCTATAGATCTTCTTGCAGTAATGGGAGTGTGGTGCTCTATCATGGTAGCAGCCTTTGCTTAAAAAAGACATCCACTACACTTGACATATCTCTACATTTTCTATACATATTTATGGTACCTACTCTGACAATACACCGGTCATTCCTAGATTGGCCAAGTCCATGACAATGGTCATATGTACTTTGTTTTCATAAGAGGGGACTATGCTCTCACTACCACTATAGATCACTATGTTTGCATGATTGATCTGCTAACAAAATCTAGGCAAGTTGATAAGGGCCTAGGTTTGCTGACAACCATATCATTTAAGTCTAATAGAGTTATGTGGGTGACTATTAAGAAATTGTAAAACCTATAGCAATTTTGATGTGGTGCAACTCAAATACATACTTCAATGCAATCATTCAAGAGTGCTCATAATTGTAAGTAACTAAAGAGCATGATTTGAAAAATGATTTTTTTAAGTTCAAATATAGAGGGAAAGGGCCCATGAACAAAAGTGCACAATTAATTAAGGGTCTTGAGATAGTTAGGGTTCCGAGAAGTCCAAATTCAGAAATTTACAATAATTTTATTACAAATTCATTACCATTCCTCAATTAGAAAATAATACTAAACAATGTTTTTACTTCAATAGTTTCAACAAATATTGGAATGAGGTTCAAGTCGAGTTGCTACTACGACCTATCTCTCACCAAATGTAAGACAAAACTTTTTCAGTGAAAAGAAAGCAATCCTCAACTACCTATAACAGCTCATGCATCTAGAGGACCATCAAGTAAGTTTACCCTCTCAATTCAATAATAGTATCTCATATTTTTTAAAGGCAATAGAGTGCAAAAGAATCCCAATACTACAAAGCATTTCCAGCATTTTAGTGGGCCATTCTTGTCCTAGAAGTAGAGGAAAATCTTCATGAAAACCTTAAGAATTTCCAGCCAGTAAAAAATAAAAGCTTATAAATATGAAAAAAATAAAGGAACAAAAGCTATAATGATCAAACTCTTCTTGATGCCTTATAAGTAGCATAACAACTTCACCTAGGTCTTGCAATATGCATCTATCCAGAGCTAAACATTCAAATATTGATCTTTGTACATCCATACAAAATGGGTGTGGGGGGGGGGGGGGGTGGGTGGGTGTTATAAAGGGTTCCAAATGTATAGTAGGGATAGTGGGTAGGTTGGGCATGGCTGACTAATATGAGGCATAGTTTAGCTAGGGTGTTCCCTATATCTTTAGACATCCTAAGAGTGCTAAAGTGTTGTTAAGGGATGACCACTCATGGATGAATGGCTTAATTTTTGAGAGATGGGAATTGTAAGCCACAAATTTTTCCTTTCCAATTTGCCAGCTTACCTCGTCTATCCGTCCAACACTGCCTTGGGTTTTGCTAAGTTTCCTTGCCAAGGTTCTCGCCTATGGTACCAGCTCCTACTTGGTCTCAGCTACTCACTGCACGAGCAACGAAGTGTTAGCCATCCATCCACGGATTCCCAAATCACTCCCAATCCCCCTCCCCGGGTTAGACTGGACTTAAAGTTCGGCTACACTCCCCACAAGCACAAACAGCCAAGCACACCAAGCTTCCAGGTTCCTAACATCCTTTGGTACCACAAGACTTGATCATAGGACCCTCTAAATCCCAAGTCTTGAGTGCAACACTTGCTTCGGGACGCCGGGGCGAAACACCGTGGCCTAGCGGCCCGGTATGGGTACCTCTCGCCCCCCACTTCCATCCCGAAGGAAGGCCCAAGCCCCTAGGAAGGGCGAGGACCAATGAGCCGCATGGTACTCAAGTGGGACACCACTCCACATGAGCCGGGAGCACCGCAATCGGTTTCCCTTTCGGGAGTGGGAGCTGCTCTTGAGCACTTCCTTGGATGGCCCCTCTGGCACCAACCAAGTCCATGCTCACTCCCACCCAAGGCCCCTCGGTCCCAGTCCCAACCTCAAGTCAGTTTGGGAGCCCCACTGGAGAGTCCCTTCTAAACTGGTTCCTGGACTCCCCTGGACTCAAACGGCAGACTCAAAACTTAACCGTTTGGAAAAGGGGGTGCACTCTTGTTCATGGGCCCTTTCCCTCTATATTTGAAGTCCCAACCTCAAGTCAGTTTGGGAGCCCCACTAGAGAGTCCCTTCTAAACTGGTTCCTGGACTCCTTTCCCTCTATATTTGAAGTCCCAACCTCAAGTCAGTTTGGGAGCCCCACTAGAGAGTCCCTTCTAAACTGGTTCCTGGACTCCTTTCCCTCTATATTTGAAGTCCCAACCTCAAGTCAGTTTGGGAGCCCCACTAGAGAGTCCCTTCTAAACTGGTTCCTGGACTCCTCTAGACTCAAACGGCAGACTCAAAACTTAACCGTTTGGAAAAGGGGGTGCACTCTTGTTCATGGGCCCTTTCCCTCTATATTTGAACCCTAACGGATCGTCTCTCGAGTCGTTCCCTTTGGTTGCTTACAATCCACCACGCTTCTCTGCAAGTTCACGCCCTCGTGAACGGAAGCTGAGAGCCACAACTCTCCTGAGAGCCTCGCTCTCTTGACACCCTACCCCTCGGGTCGAGCCCAGCAGGAGCAAACTGGACCAGCCAGATGTCAATCAACATGTGGTGTTTCCCCTAGCTAACCAACAGAGTCGGACTCGAGACCCCTCTGATACCAAATGTAAGCTCCTGAATTTAGACTTCCCGGGAGGTCACCCAACCCAGTACTATTCACACTCAAGGACGCTTAACCCCAAATATCCCAAGACCCTTAACCAATTGGAAAAGGGGGTGCACTCTTGTTCATAGGCCCTTTCCCTCTATATTTTAACCCCATTGATCGTCTCTCAGGTCGTTCCCTTTGGTTGCTTACAATCCACCACGCTTCCCTGCAAGTTCACGCCCTCGTGAACAGAAGCTGAGAGCCACAGCTCTCCCGAGAGCCCCGCTCTCTTGACACCCTACCCCTCAGGTCGAGCCTAGTGAGAGCAAACTGGACCAGCCAGATGTCAATCAACATGTGGTGTGATTCCCCTAGCCAACCAACAGAGTTGGACCCGAAACCCCTTTGATACCAAATTTAAGCTCCTGAGTTTGGACTTCCCGAGAGGTCACCCAGCCCAGTACTATTCACACTCAAGAACACTTAACCCCAAATATCCCAAGACCCTTAACCAATTGGAAAAGGGGGTGCACTTTTGTTCATAGGCCCTTTCCCTCTATATTTTAACCCTATGGATCGTCTCTCAGGTCGTTCCCTTTGGTTGCTTACAGGATTGTGATGCAAGTGGTCTTAGACTATCAATATGATAAAGGTGAATGGGCATGGCTTGAGCAAAATAAGTTGATATGTCAATGGTATCTTTGGGTGTCAGTAATGGGATCAGACATGTGGAGCACTTGGACCAAGTGCAAAGGTTGTGTGGCATAAATGCCATTCACAGGGCTAGCATGTCCCCAAGTTAGGAATAAAATTTATGGAGTGAGTGAGTGAGACTTCTCTAAATGGTGAAAGGTATAGTTAAATGACTAAAGTAAAATAAAAATATTTAATCATTTATAGTGGTGTTTAGGTTCATCTCTAAAGCAGCTTAGCCATATGAAGAGGAGGCAATAGCATTAGATAAACATAAAAGTGCATGCTTAAAATGCTTGTGTCGCCTATTGTTGCAACACAAGCACTCCTCTCAATAATTGATAGGCAAGCAATGTATGCTAGCTCTAGGAACAATATCTCATCTAGATTAGAGGGATATCATCTGGATTATGTGTGAATTAGTATTATTTATTAAGATAATTAATCAATAATTATAAATGTGTTTATATAGAAGGCAGAGTAAACTAGAAAATACTAGGAAATGTTTCTGATAATTATAAGATTAATATAAATAAATAATAACCATTATATCCAAATGTATTCTAGGTCTTCTACAAGTTTTCTAAAATTTATAGGCACAGTGTAATTCTCTTCTTAGTCAGATTGTTGGAATGTTGAGGGAAGAGCTCATGAGACTAATAGGTGAAACACAAGACATTCAGAAAGAAAGATGATAATGAATTTTAATTTAAGTTTAGGGTTGTAGAGTTCTTGGATGTAGTTTGTAGTAATAGATGGCAATTGGATCTGGCTGTGAGAGTGGCATCTGGCAGCAATGGCAATGGCTGTGTTGGATTTGGCAGTAATAGATTTGGTAGTAGCTATGGCTGCAGCAATAAATCTAGACATGGCTGTTGCAGCAATGGATCTAACAGTGGTCATAGTGGTAGCAATGGATCTAGCAACAACATTGGCAAGGGCTTCAACCATGGCAGCAACAATGGATCTATGGCAGGGGTACTATCAAGGGATTTGGCTGTGGTGGTGACCTGTGTGTCAGTAGTGATAGATATAATTATAGTTGTGGCAAAGGCATTGGTAATGGCCTTGTTGGTGGTGATAGATTCAACTGCAACCATGGCAAAGGTGTTGGTAAGGGATGGTAGGGCTGCTGGCAAGAGATTCGGCTGTGGTAGTAGCACTATTTATGGTTTTGGCCCCGAGCTTATAGAGAGCTCAATTAATCAACATAGAATTTGATTAAAAAAAAATTAACAAAAATTTCATTATGCAATTCTAAATTGAATTCTTCAAAAATCTTGAATTTTAAGTGGAATAAAGTAGCATGAATTTTACTTTGACAAACTATAATTTATAATTGAACTTTTGATGAAATTTCTCTGATCAATTTATATGATTTGCTAGGAGACATTGTGAGTGATTGGGTTCCCAAGTTCACGTCCAAGTTTTGGCAAATGGTCTTTGAGAAGTTAAAGACTAAGTTGAGCATGAGTAGTGGTGAGCATCTACAATTGAATGGGCAAACAAAGCATATAAATCAGCTATTAAAAGATATGTTGAAGTTTTTTGTGGGAAATTTGACTTGACAGAGAGTATGGAAGAAGTACTTGCCTTTGCTTCAATTTACTCATAATAACACTCATCAATAGACTATTGGCATGTCTCTCTTTATAACAATGTATGGGTATGAGCCTAGGTCTTTTGTGAGTTTGAATTTGGCTTTGGTTTGGGTACCTCATGCTTGTGATTTCCTAAAGGATATATAAGATAAGCATGAATTGGCAAAGTTGAATATTAAACACCATCAATATCCACAACACAAAGCTCTTCTCTAGCAAGGCAAATCTCCCACACTTGATATACATGTTATGTGCTGCAATCCTGACCCAAGATGCCTATTTGCCAGCCTCTCTCAACCACATAGCAATGGAGGAGCTCGTGTTTGTCCAAGTCTATGACTCCAAAGCAAGCTTCCAAAACACTCAGCACTACCACCTTGTGGAAGTGGACACCTTCCAGTGCCATCCTATGGAAGCTCTCAATCAGTCTCCAGTTTGAGCTGTTTGCACAAAATCAAGTGAGCACTCCAGCTTGTCCTTCCATAGTGGAGATCATTGTGATGTAACTTGGTTTGGAGGCTTTAGATGAGTAAGAAGTACCACTACAAAAAATGCAGTAATACATTTGTGAAGGGATGTGGGTAGGATCCAGCTTGTGGTCTAGCAAGCCAATGCAGTAAGCTCCATCAAGCTTGCAATTGGATGATCTCCTCCTCCAAGCAGCAATTGGTGATTCCAGCGCTCTCGCATCAATTCTTCAGAGCTGAAGCAATCTAGAGCAGTGCAAGAGTATCCACACATGGATGATTGACAATGGAGGGAACCTTCTTTGGCAATCCCTTGGTCCAGAATTTTTGGGAGTTGGCAGCATTGACCACACACAAGCCAAATCCACGACCAGAATTTCTTCTCGTGGAAAATCTTGCTCATGGCATATGTCCAGAACAGGCAAATGATCCTCACGATGAGCTGCTTGGATTGATGCCTGCCTACAACACTGTTGTATGGACGACTATAATGAGTGGCTATGGAAAGGGCAGCCCTGGTAAAATATGGAGTGGCATTTTGGAACATGATGATATACGGTGAATGGCCACAGCAAGAGAGCTAGACTCATGCTCCTGGATGGAATCCACCCAAACAAATCCACTCTCATGAATTGAGGAAGCTTTGCCAGTGTTTGATCGAAGAAACCAAGCTCCAATGTGATGAGCTTCGCTTCAAGGGTGATCTGGAGAGGCAAGATCTTTGAGAGGATCTGGACTGACAAGACTCTCATCACTGGAAACACCATGCTCTGGGCTTACATGTGAAATGACTGCTTGGTGGAAGCCTGCAAGTTCTTCAAGGGAATGGCTTGCTGGGATGTTGTCTTCTTCTCTTGAGCTTTGAGGCTGCTCAAGCAGATGGACTTGGAAGGCAAAGGTTGTGTAGTTTGGTTTGCAGATATTCTTGTTTGAACATGGTTATGTTTATTATGATTTAAAGGTAGAGTTATTTCTCTTTCCTTTTCTTTTCTTTTCTTTGAAATACATGACACTAGTGTTTGTTAGGGAATATTTTGGAAAAGAGGTAATTATTTAATGATAGAGTTTATAGTGGTTATTTTATCCCTATTTATCTCTCAAGGTTTTAAAGATTTATAATGACAAATCTCATCCCATGATGCTTTTAATTATTTCCTTTACATTATTATCCCTTTAGTTCCTTTTAAATTGCTCATTTTAGTTTGGTTATGATTAATTGATCATGAGCTAATTTTTTTCTTTTTTTCTTTTCTGCATCAGTTTAAATCAATAAACTCTTTATCTTTGAGCATTCTAGACCTTGCAACCTCAATTGATCATTAAGATCCTTTAGAAAAAACTTCTATTCTAGTGGATGAAAGTACTAATGGAAGAGACAGTAACTTTTTAAACCACTTGAATCATTGCCTTTTACATGTTTAGCTGTGAGCAATAAGAAGCAAGGGATTAAGCTGAGCATTTAAGATTTTGTTATTTTACTGTTCTAAATAAAATGTAAGCTTAAGCTTTTATGGAATAAACTTGTCTGAATTTTAAAGTATAATAATCTAGACATATAAATGCTTCAGAATCCTAAGAGAGGTTGATATCTATGTTTATTGAAGCTAATTATCCATATTAATTATAAAAATATTAGATTTGACTATTAATAAAATATACTATTTTAAATATAAACTTTCTCCAAAGTATATTCTGAAATCTAGCTTATTAAGTAACTCCAGTCAACTTTAAAGCCGGATACTACTTTATTGCATAGTCCAACTTTGACCACTATAGACATAGAACCTGGGCTAGTGGCTTGGGAGAAGCCAGTTGAAGGAGTTTCAATTTCTTGAGCTTAAAAAGACATTGAAATTTCCTCAACACCCGTTTGTGAAGGTAGGATTTCACAATGGGTATGGTTTCAGTCTTGACAAACACAAGGTGCTACATCCTTGTCAAAGAATATATAAATAAATAGTTTGGTATTAGATATCATGTTGGGATCTTATGTTTGTCATTAGGCACCTCAGATTTAGAACAATGCACACGTATATGCACATATTTGATGGCAAGCTTTTACTCACTTCTGCGCTGGCACTATCCATCAATTCAGCAGCTCGGAATTTGCTCTCAACACATAAAAGAGGTCGTTGGACACAAATTTTGTTATCGCTCACGGATTGCCTCGCCAAGCAAGCTAGCAGATGCTGTCTTCACAAAGCATTGCCAATGCAAGGTATTCGGTATGCAAGGTATTTTTGTTTCTGGAAAGGCCGGAAATGAGAGCAATCGATAAAAGGAGATTCATTGTTGAATGTCGCGAACTAGAAACATTTACAACATGTCTAGAACTCTTCCTTGAGAAGAACTTCGGCAATGCAGCCAAGGAACAGCTTTTCACGCATAAGAAACAGGGTGGCAAGAAAACACTAGTTCGTAGATTCAATTCCAAAAGAAAGAGCACATACGTCTTATGAAAATTGAAAGAAGTGTATACTAGTACCTCGTCCTTGGCAAGCTTCTCCGTGTTGTGTACATAGCCGACGATACTTTTTCACTTGAATGATCTAGAGACTCTAGAAATCGATCGATCGTCGTGCATGAGATTTTTTTTATTGTTTCTCCCTGTGGTGCTGGAGTACAGTGAGAATCCAGCATCGCGTCTTGTGAAGATGCCCGACGTATGTGCGGCAACTGCAGGGCATCGATTTCAACACTATAAACTTTTCTAAAGTGAGAAGGACCCCTTTGGGTGACTTCATGCTGAGACGTGCTTGGCGGGTGTTTTCATTTCTTTCCTTTTTCTTCATTTTCAAGTTCTTGGTAGCTCAGATCAATGCTGGTTTTCTGAAATATTTCCCTTGAATTTATTTTCTCGCTTTTCTTTTCGGAGTTTTAAACGCACACATTTTGTTTTGTTGTGTGCGGTCGCTGGGTGATTGCGAGCGAGCAACGGAAGCAAGAATACGCTTGTGCTAGAAAGCAATGGACAGATCCAACAGCGATGGCTCTCGAGTTGTTGGAGGCTGGAAAGCGACGCCATGCCCGCCGGGACTGGGCGCCTTTAGATCCAATCCAGCCATGGAAGACGAAGAACTAGTCGCGTAAAGCTACGTTCTAGAAAAACTAGAAAAGCTAAACACTCGTTCGTCTTGACAGGCTACTTAATCGACCATAGTAATGGAGGTTAGACACAAAATAGTGTCTGTGAGAGTGACTAGCGAAGAAAAAAAGAGAGGTGGTGATAGCTTGGACCAGAGAGTGAGAGGCACAAACAAAGACAAAGCGGTGGTTTATTAGTGAAAGTGAACAGTTGTGACAAAAGCTATGGTTTTATTACCTTGAGAGAGTGAAAAGAATGTGTGACAAGAGCTATGGTTTTATTACCTTGAGGATGGAGTGGGGGAGTTACCGGGGTATAGTTAGTGGAGTGTTGTAATCGTTTGTAATCGTAGGGTATCGTCGGTGATGGGTCGTGAGGCCGGCCGGGCCCCCCGGTTGGTGCCCGCACATCGTCTCCTCCTCCTCTTCTTTTTCAAACCCCTCCTCCTCCTCTTCTCTCTCGCGGAATCGCGCCTCCTCTGCCTCCTCCTCCTCCTCTTGGATGATCATGGCGCCGGCTTGGTAGAGCGGCAGGGGTTCTTGATTCTTGGATCGAGCGGCGGCGGCGGCGGCGGCGATGGAGGCAAATGCAGGTCTCATTGCTGGATCTCACCAGATGAATCAGCTGGTGGTCATCCCGGGCGACGGGGTAATCCTTCCAATCCCTTTCTTGCGCGAGAGTTTGCTCTGGAATCGCGATATTTCGCTCGAATTCCCCGGCTGCTAGCTTGCTACCGCGGTGTTTTGCCTGCATCGCGATGCTGGATCTCGCGCGATCCCTTCGATTGCTCGAATTGGTCGTGCATTGGCTGCGATTGGATCGTTCTTGGCTTCCTTGTTTTGAAATATTTGGGCTGAGGTTTTGGGGATTTTGGCGATTTCTTACGTGAGGGAGGGGGAATTTGGTGCTCGCAGGTGAAGCCGCTCAACAGCGTCAACAGCGAGATGTGCCAGATTTGTGGCGACGAGGTGGGCGTGAGCGAGAATGGCGATTTGTTCGTCGCCTGCAACGAATGTGGCTTCCCGGTCTGCCGTCCTTGCTACGAGTACGAGCGCAAAGATGGCAACCAGTCGTGCCCCCAGTGCAAATCACGCTACAAGCGCCAGAAAGGTACTTTGATCTTCTTTCTCTGCTTGTTTCTTAGGAGCAATGCCACTAGCTCGTGAATTCTCGTTCTTGGTCAGTCTTTAACATTGATCACAACTCTTCGGACAACTTCTTTCTACCCACAGAATTTGTGTCTAGTTTTTCTTTCTTTGACCTCGTTTTGTATCGAACCTTCCATAACTCGTGTGGATACAGGGAGTCCGAGAGTGGAGGGTGACGAGGAAGAAGACGACGTCGACGACTTGGACAATGAATTTAAGGCGCTTCCTCAGCAGCAAACGACCGAGGAAATGCTCCAGGGGCACATGAGCTATGGACGTGGGGACGAGGAGAATGTTCACGTTGTTACACCGGGACTTCCTCTTCTCACCAATGGTCAAGAGGTACTTGTAGGGACATATCAACCATAACAAATGTATTGATCAATGATTGCTTGATTGTATCCTCAGGGTGTGGATCCGAATGAGATACCCCCAGAACACCATGCACTGGTCATTCCAAGCCATAAACGTGTTCATCCTATGTCGGATGACTTCTCAGGTGATCATTCTCTGTCCAGTGACTGATGTTATATCATTCTAAGCATTGTCTATTTCCTTTTCTAGTGAGGTCTATGGACCCGACGAAGGATCCGTCTGCCTACGGCTATGGAAGTGTGGCTTGGAAGGAGCGACTCGAAAGCTGGAGACACAAGCAGGAGAAAATGTCGATCATGATGACTGAAGGTGCTCAGCATTTCTCCGACGGTAAAGGTGGCGGTGACTACGGGGCTGACGGTCCAGATGCGCCACTGTAAGCTTTTAAATTCTTTCTTCTGAACACTTTACCGACTGACTGATCTTACACTCTCAGGACGGATGAATCGCGTCAGCCATTGTCGAGGAAGATTCCAATTGCTTCCAGCAAGATCAATCCTTATCGAATGATTATCATCATCCGACTGGCTGTTCTGGGAATTTTCTTGCGCTATCGAATCCTCAACCCCGTTAAGAACGCCTACGGACTTTGGCTCACCTCGGTTATTTGCGAAATTTGGTTTGCCTTCTCTTGGATCCTGGATCAGTTCCCAAAGTGGTTTCCGATCAATCGTGAAACTTATTTGGATCGACTCTCTCTGAGGTACATATATTCCTTCTGTCTTGCCCTCTTTTTCTCATGACATACTGTCAGATACGAGAGAGATGGCGAGTCCCAGCTATCTTCAGTGGATATCTACGTGAGTACCGTGGATCCTCTGAAGGAGCCGCCGCTGGTTACAGCCAACACGGTGCTCTCCATTCTCGCAGTCGACTATCCCGTAGACAAAGTGTCATGCTACGTGTCTGACGATGGTGCAGCCATGTTGACATTCGAGGCACTGGCAGAAACATCCGAGTTTGCACGTAAATGGGTGCCGTTTTGCAAGAAGTTCAGCATCGAGCCTCGAGCTCCAGAGATGTACTTTGCTCAGAAGATCGACTACCTTAAAGACAAAGTCCAGCCGACATTTGTGAAAGATCGTCGTGCGATGAAGGTGCGAATGAAGTTCCTTTTCAACTCTTCATTGACGTCATGAAAACTTTGCAGAGAGAGTACGAAGAATTCAAAGTGCGGATCAATGCTCTTGTCGCCAAGGCACATAAGATGCCTGAAGAAGGTTGGACAATGCAGGATGGAACACCCTGGCCAGGGAACAACACGAGAGATCATCCAGGAATGATCCAGGTTTGTTTCGATTTTCTGAAAGTCCAGTTTATTATAATTTGGAACACGCAGGTCTTCCTCGGCCACAGTGGAGGACATGACACAGATGGTAACGAGCTGCCTCGTTTAGTATACGTCTCAAGAGAGAAACGACCTGGCTTCAATCACCACAAGAAGGCCGGTGCAATGAACTCATTGGTAAGTTGCTGTAGAATCTTCTTTTTACATTACCATTGGCTTGATCCCAGGTGCGAGTCTCGGCTGTTCTTACAAATGCTCCATTCTTGTTGAATCTGGATTGTGATCACTACATCAATAACAGCAAGGCCTTGCGGGAAGCAATGTGCTTCATGATGGATCCTCTGGTTGGGAAGCGTGTGTGCTACGTCCAATTCCCTCAGAGGTTCGATGGCATTGATATTCATGATCGATATGCCAACAGAAACACTGTCTTCTTTGATGTAAGCAACTTCTTACTTTTTCACAGTCTTTCTTTTGATTGAACAAGTTCGTTTTTTGGCTTCCAGATCAACTTGAGAGGCTTGGATGGTGTTCAAGGCCCCGTGTACGTCGGTACAGGATGTGTGTTCCGCAGGCAGGCCTTATATGGATATGACCCACCGATGAAGAACAACTCGTCCAAGAAGAGCTCGTGTTGCTGTGGACCTCGTAAGAAGTCCAAGGCCTCCAAGACCAAGAGAATGGACTCGGACAAAAAGAAGCTCAACAGGACCGAGTCCAACGTCTCAGCCTTCAGTTTGGAAGGCATTGAAGAAGGCTTGGAAGGTAATAACGGCTGTCGAAAGCACTCGACTTACTTACCATCTTCTTACGCAGGATATGAAAACGAGAAGTCGGCCATCATGTCCCAGAAGAGCTTCGAGAAGAGATTTGGCCAGTCGTCCGTGTTCATTGCTTCAACACTGGCTGAAAATGGTGGCGTTCCAGAGGCTGCTTCTCCAGCAGCACTGCTAAAAGAAGCAATCCATGTCATTAGTTGCGGCTACGAGGACAAGACCGATTGGGGAAAAGAGGTATAGTGGTTATACTTGAATTCAACCGAGAACTTATCTTGGTCGCTTCGTCTTGTTTCTCTCTCAGATTGGATGGATCTATGGTTCAGTCACGGAAGATATCTTGACAGGGTTTAAGATGCATGCCCGCGGGTGGCGGTCAATCTACTGCATGCCTCCTCGAGCAGCATTCAAGGGATCAGCTCCAATCAACCTGTCAGATCGTCTCAACCAGGTGCTGCGGTGGGCTCTGGGATCCGTGGAGATTATGCTTAGCAGGCATTGCCCGATATGGTATGGCTATGGCGGCGGCCTCAAGTTTCTGGAACGAGTAGCGTACATCAACACCATCGTCTATCCCCTCACCTCCATTCCGCTGCTCGCGTACTGTACTCTCCCCGCCGTGTGCTTGCTGACCAACAAGTTCATCATCCCAGAGGTAAGAAGAAGAAGCATTGTTGTCAATCACAAAACTCTTGTTTCTAACTTGGTTGTCCTTGTTGCTGGCTCCAGATCAGTAACTTCGCGAGTCTCTTCTTCATCTCGCTCTTCATCTCCATCTTCGCGACGGGTATCCTGGAGATGCGGTGGAGCGGCGTCGGGATCGATGAGTGGTGGAGGAACGAGCAGTTCTGGGTCATTGGTGGCGTCTCTGCGCACTTGTTCGCAGTCTTCCAGGGTCTCCTCAAGGTGCTGGCCGGTATCGACACGAACTTCACGGTCACATCCAAGACCTCGGACGACGAAGAATTCGGCGAGCTCTACGCGTTCAAGTGGACGACGCTGCTCATCCCTCCCACCACTCTGCTCGTCATCAACATGATCGGAGTGGTGGCCGGGATCTCCGACGCCATCAACAACGGATACCAGTCGTGGGGGCCGCTGTTTGGGAAGATCTTCTTCGCCTTCTGGGTGATCGTCCACTTGTATCCCTTCCTCAAGGGGCTCATGGGACGGCAAAACAGGACGCCCACCATTGTCGTCGTGTGGTCGGTTCTCCTCGCCTCCATCTTCTCGCTGCTGTGGGTCAGGATCGATCCATTCCTTCCAAAGACCAAGGGGCCAAACCTTCAGCAATGCGGTATCAACTGCTAGGTGGGAGCTACTCTCTTTTTTCTCGCTCTCTTTCTCCTTGTGCTTCTCTCGCTCTATCACCGAAGTGGGAAAAGGTGGTACAAGGTTTGTGGTGGTTTTTTTGTGTAGATTTTCTGTAAACACGAACGAAGGTTTATAGTCTTTTTATTAGGAATAAATATATTTTGATACTCTCTCTTTCTCTCTCTAAAAAATGAGATGCTTTGGATATTCCTTGCTTTAAAGCACAACAAGCACGAGCTAGATGGTCGCGACTCGTGTGTGTGTGTTCTTGGCTCATGTTCCATTGTGTCTGTTACCTCTTTGCTATTCTCTGTTATACCGAATATGTTAACAGGGTTATTGGAAATCTAGCATCTCGCGCTGGATATTTGTAGCGCTTGAAACATTCCAGGCGTGGTCGCAGCAGCCGTTCTTCCAACAAGAATGAATCTTGCGTTGGAAAATTAAAGTGATCTAAATATTTCAGGCACGCTCTGGTAATGAAGTAGGCATCAATCGCTCACTGGAAGTTTGCTTCCAGGCTTACTGGAGCTGCTGGAGATATGCAGGGCGCCATCACAGCAGTACATCCAAGCAGAACGGTAATGAAGTGGAAGTCACTTCCATCGCTTTACTTGTCGAAATTTTCTTCCAGCCAGCTCATGCACTATGTCCACGCAGCGACCAGAGGCCTCTTGAGGCTAGCAGTCTAGCACTCTGGACTAGCCGTCATATTGCTTATGGCCAGTGCACCTCCTAAAGGATGGGGATGTTCTTATTGGTAAGTTTTTCCATTTCTGTGTGAAAGTGTCAACATTAGGCATCAGCTTTCCTAATGATTTTTTTCTTTTTTTTAACATCGTGTAAAAAAACTCCAAAGTATATTCAAGCATATTTCAAGTTAATAACACTAATTTAAATTCAATAAAATAATTTATTTTTAATATTTTTTATCTATTATTTAAACATCTAAAATATATAATACTATGTCAGTAAAAGATTATTTATATAAATGCATATGGGTTTTTTAATTATTTTATTTTAGGTTAGTCAATACCGTTCTTGTATATTCCAAATGATTTAATCATTCTGAAAACAGAGGAAAATCTTTCCACAAACCTTAAGAATGACCCACCAATTTAGTTAAAGATAAAAGCTTGAAAGTGAACAAAACAGTAAAGGAATTAAAGTTTACCATCAACAAAGTGTGATTGGAAAGATTATGTCGGTATGCACTATCACACATAGTAATGAAAATTTTAAGAGCTATTATAAACTTTTCTTGTGATGACTTCAACTGTTAAAATCAGGAAATAAGAAATTAAAGCTAAAAGTTATGTGTACCACTAAATTAAACACTATGTTCCTACTTTTTTAATGAATTTTTTTTTTGTTTTTTAACATTGTATTCCATATATAAAAAAACTCTGAAGTATATTCAAGGATATTTCAAGTTAATAACACTAATATAAATTCAATAAAATAATTTATTTTTAATATTTTTTACCTATTATTTAAACATCTAAAATATATAATATTATGTCAGTAAAAGACAGGGCACGAACTCTTCAGCGTGCTCTAGCACTTATTTAAGATCGGCAGCAACTGTTTCCCTGTATTTGATGAGCCATATGCATATCTAGAAGCCAGCATAGCATAGAACTCCTCTGGTGTTGGAACATTACGCCAGTGAAAACACAGACTGCTGTAGATGTTGGCCAATGATGCAAAGGGGCGCCTGGACAGTGCCAATGAGCTTTAGAAGATCAGGTTGTGTCGCCATCTCTGTTCCTAGCATCATGGCATCTGAAGCCAACCAGGGGGTATCTGCAAACTACTCTATGAGAACAAACAAAGGCAACTTCAATGCAAGTCATTACCAACATGTTCAGAGCAGGGTACATGGAGGGAGTTTCCGGACATGGGGGTTTGTAATCCCCCATGTTTGGTCCAAGAAAAACTAAACGCTACCCAATGAAGTTGCCTGTCATAACCAATGTTTACAGTTTCAGACTGGTAGAATGAGGCCGTCCAATTGGGTTTTTTGGGGGGAAATCTCGGAGGCGGTGTCCGCCATGCGTCCAAGGGGTATCTAGTGCGACCAAGCGGTAGCTAGCTTGGATGCGATAGAATGTGGTAGAATGCTAATCGTTGCGTTGGAAATTCGAAATATTCCAGGCACTGTTGCAGCAGTGCGTGGTGATCTTCCGCTGTCGCTGTGCGTGCATCCAAGCGGTAACTAGCTTGAATGCATTAGAATGCTTGTAGATCGATTGCGCCATCTTGCAAATTTCCATGCAGAGATCGAAATATTCCAGGCGCGGTCGAGGCAGCGCTCCCGGGCGGGCATCCAATCTACGGTAATGAAGAAGAAATTCAATCGCTTGATCGCTCGTGCTTCCAGGTACACCAGAGATGTCCAACATAGCTTTAGTTAAGTGAGAGCGTGTAACAGAGAGTAACGGAGAGAAAGGGAACCAGTGCTACACAATGGAACATGAGCATGATCCAAGAACAGACACACACACAGACATGATCTAGTTCGTGCTCGTCGTGCTGCCTTGCTGCTGCTCTAGGCACTGGTGCCACTCTCGGCACTTGTCGAGCTCCTCCTCCACGCGCTTCCTGATCCTCTGGATTCCTTCCGGGGTATGCTCGTCGGGGCCTCTCTCGTCGATGTTGGTCGGACGCTCTAGGGAGCGACGGGCTCATACTTGTTATTGCCCACCACGGCCGCCACTGCATCCTCGTAGCTCCACCCAGTGATCATCCCATTTGCTATTCGATGCTCACTTTCTTCTCCATGGCTGCGTACCCTTTTAAATACAACGGGCAGGACCTTTTCATTTAAGGAACATGCTTTTAGAGCAAAATATTTTTGAAGAAGGGAGCCCATATTAGCATATTCTAAGTATAAGGTCTGTATGAACAGACTGACAAGTATGAGCCGCTCCAATCATAATTAGAACCGGAGATTTCGTGGTCTAGCACTAGTAAACCCGAATTCAAATCTCGGCAAAACCTTCAGAAAAAACTCCTACAAACTAGAATTGGCAAATTGATACACGCTGGAAAGGATCACGTAATTTGCTGACGACTTCTCTTGAGCTGCGGATCTAATGGCGCTCTCTCCAGCTGCCTTTGCGAGCCCCTCATCTCTGTGTAGCTTGCAGCCACCCAGCAGAATTCTGCACGTCACGCTGTCGGGCTTGAAAGGCATGTCCTCGGCCACTTCTTTGGCTTCCTCGAGCCTGCCATTCCTCGCCAATGAATCCATCATCACTCCGAAATGCTCCCTCGTTGGTTTCATCATATGGTCCTGCAGCATCGACACGAAATTGTCCCGACTCTCCTCTAGCAACCCAGCTTGACTACACGCCGTGAAGAGATTCAGAAACGATGCCTCGTCTGGCTTCGCACCATGGCAAACCATCTCTCGGAATATCTCTATGGCTTCCAAACCCTGTCCATTCTGGACATAAGCTCCAAGCATTGCATTCCAACAGTAGCCATCGATCTCACCTCTTGCGAGGTTGTCATCAAAGATCTTCTTTGCATTCTCCGTCTGGCCGTGCTTGGACCAGGCAGCTATGAGAACCCAGCACCCTGACAGAAACTTTGGCATGCTCGCAACAAGCTTTTCCAAACAATCGACGGTATCGCCAATCCTAAAACTCGCTGCCAGCATGGTGTTCCAAGACACTTCATCGTGCTCGGGCATCTCGCCAAAAGCTCTCCGTGCCTCCTCCAGCTTCTCGTTCCGCTCGTATGACACGATCATCAGGCTCCACGAGTGTAGATCCCGCAATGGCATTCGTTGGAACGTGTCTTCAGCGTCACGAAGATGCCCGAAACGGGCATAACCATGAATCAAGGCCGTCCAGGCTACGCAGCTCCTGCAAACTAAGCGGTCAAACATTGACTTTGTGTCAACCGGTTGACCCGACTGCGCCGTAGCGACGATGACAGCAGTGAGTGCAAATCCGTCGTGAGATGGCATCAAGTCAAATGTCTTCTTCGCATATAAAAGGTGCCCTTTGAAGGCATATGCTGCAATGACCGTGGTGAAGAAACGAAGATCTCTCATGGGCGCTTCATCAAATAGAGCTTTTACCTGGTCAATATCTCCGCTCTTTTCAAATGCCTGGAGAATTGAAGTCCAGGAGATCTCGTTTGTTCTTGGCATCTTGTCAAAGAGGCATTTAGCTCTACACAGATACCGAGCTTGGGTATAACAAGAAAGCATTGAGTTCCAGCTGATGATATTTCTCTCTGGCATTTTCTCAAAGATTTTCTCAGCTTCGCACAGTTGGCCACCCGAACCCATTGCTGCAATCATTGAGTTGTACGCAATGGTGTCGTGCATGGGCATTTTCTGGCAAAACTCGCAGTGATAATCGATTCCTGAGGCCGACGCCATTGCTGTCCAGCTTACAACATTCCTCCTGGGCATCCTATCAAACATTTGTTTCGACTTTTCGAATTCCCCGTTTTGAACAAGAGCTGCCGTGATCAAGTTCCAGGCGACAATGTTCCATTCGGGCATTCTTTCGAACACAAGAGTTGCCAGAAAGATCTCGTTCATGTTTGAAAGAGCTTGTGCCATTGCTGTCCAAGAGATGACATCCCGCGATGCCATGCTCTCAAAGAACTCTTTGCTTTTGACAAAATCCCCCGTCTGGGCAATTGCGGAAAGAAGCAAATTACACAAGGCTGTGTCATGCCTGGGCATGAGATTGAAAAGAGAGATTGCTCGATCAGTTTGATTACTGCGGCAGTATGTTCCAAGCATGACACTCCACGAGAGAAGACTGCTTCTGTGTGTCATATCAACATTGAAAAGGAATCTTGTGTTTAGTTATCACTATAACTTGAATGCTAATATTTGCAAATGGTGCTCTTCTTCAATTTGGTTGGATCTTTCAAGAAGTGGGAGGTCTTCAATTTAATGCATGTGTTATACCTTCTAAGTTCTTCTGTAGGACAGCTTTTCGGACTGATAATTCAATAATCACCAATGAGCAATTGAGAAAACTAAAGAGTGAGAAAAAAAAAAAGTTTACTTTTATCAGCATATCAGTTGGAAGCCAAGCAGGAGAAGTTGGTATTCCAGCCCAAGCAATCTGAATGCCAAAAAGAAACATCACTGGCATCAGTATTAATTCGTTGGAAAAAAACCATACTTACCAGTGCATATTCACCAGTTTCGAACTGTCTTATGTCCAAAATCTGAAAGCAAAGAGAGCTTGAAGTATTTTCAAGTAGTTTCAAATGCCCGAGCGCTCACCTCTCCCCTATCCTCGTAGATGTAATCCAGGCCTTTGTAGTACGTGGGGTGCCCGACTGATAGATACTATAACACAAAGATAGCTCAAAACCAAGAAAATAATAGCTAATGGATACATACATTTATGCTGTTGAGATACTTCTCCTTGTCGACTCTCACGATTTGGCCTTTTTTCACTAGTAATAATCCAAGGAAACCATGAGCGAATTCGTCAAGAATTCTAGACGAGGACTTAACTGGAAGGCTTCGGCGGGGTAGCAGCAGCTGGTGGCGATGAGGTCTCATCGCTCTTTGTCGAATTCGCACCACCATCATCGGTTGCTGCTGCCACAACCAAGCAAACTCTCTGCAAGGAAAAGAGAACGAGTAAAACAAGTATTCCAGATCCAGAGTACCTGCTTGGAAGGAGCTACTGGAAACGAGAACGTGAATCCAGTGTCTGCTACTCGTCTAGTTCCTGCAAAACAAGCACACATTGTTGCCATGCCTTTCTTATCCGCACACCACCGCATATTCTTCGTCAAGTCTGATTGTTATTGCTAAGCTCAAAACAGTTATCCTCCTGTACACCTCTTTGATAGAAGAATACGCACCTCCTGGCTCGGCTCCTATCCCTTGATTGTGGGATAAATGGAACCATTTCCCAGGTTGCTACTTGGCAATCCACTGGAATCCAAAGAAGATGACTTCCTTGGTTTGCTAGCCTTGGGTGATCCCATGCTGTAAAACTCAGTGCTTACCGCGGGCACTCCTCCTAGTCTCGAAGGCAAACCGGTGGCGTCACTGGCAGATAAAGTTGCCCGACTGGGAAATTCATACTCTAGAGGAAGTTCCTCGATCGTCTGAAACACAAGTATTGATCAGTGAAGAGCGTTAAGACATTTTTTGTTCTTTACCCATGCAGCTTGCTGGAGAACTTTCAGGACCTCCTTGCAGCGCTTTCGCTTTATCGCTATCTCCTCCCTTTCTTGTAGAAGCTCTTCAAACATCGCCTCCCTGATAGAAATGTGAATAAACTTGACCAACAGTTCGTTTCTTATACCTGTACAGCTTTCTTATGAAGACATTGTGGAGCTCACGTTTGGCGTGGTTAACCTGTAACAGAAAACCTTAGGTACCACTTGCAATGGTAAGGTGACAGCATACGCACCAAGAAGTGCATGATCGCCTTTGGCACGGAATCTTGTATGTTCTTTCTCACAATGTCGTAGTAGGACTTGAGTAGTAAACGCGTCACAACTATTTCAGTTGATTCCTGCTCTGTTTGCGCATCACTAGCTCTCAACACCAGCGGTGGCTGTGAAGACACACGATCAGGCATGGCCAGAGCTCAGAGATAGCAATGACTCACCTCTCTCAGCCGAATGCTGGTGTAAGTAGGCTCCGGGCTTTGGATCGGCTCATTGAACACTCGGGTGACATTCGCGTCTTTGCCATTAGGACGCGAATCGCCAAAAATTGAGGATATACCCCAGCTTGTACCACTCGGAATACCTGTTTCTTCTAACAGAGACAATTCAATTTTTGTTTCTGATAGATAAACCTTGACTCACCCGTATGATGTGGCTTCTCGTGCTGATTAGCTGGTTTAGAAACCTGCGCATATGCACATGTTAGCCCTCAAACGAAAATGCTGTTAGAGCATACATGATCCAAAAGAGAAGATTGATTGTTTCTTGCCAGGATTGCTCGAGCCCTGCCGCCTTTGTCCCCCTTCTCCGCCAGCTCAACCACGACGTCCTACAGAAGGATCAGACATCTCTTCTGGACACAGATTATTAAAAGTACCTTGGATTTGATATTGGAAGCCGTTAACACAGATCCACGTTGTTGCTGCAACGCGAGTTCTACGGCCTTGCTTCCTCCAATGAATCCCGGGTGCGAAGTATTGATGTAATCCATCTGTTTTACACATGCGGTTGAATTCAGAAATAAAAAACAAAGAGAGACAGAATTGTACCTCCATTTCAATTAGATGACCAATCATAGTCTCGGCAGGAGAAAGTCCCTCCCGCAAAAAGCTTGCAATAACCTCTTCAATATTGCGTCTTAGAACGGGAAAGCGTTGCAGCTCCGAACTTTCACAGCGATGAGATATCTATATTCCAACAGCATCATGTAAAACAGATAAATCTGATCCAGCCATACCTTAACAAGCTCGTCGTAGATAAATCTGGCACACTGCAAACTTGGTTCTAGCAAGCGAGCTATCTGCCGACGAACGAGTACCTCAAAAGGAACCTGGAAGAAACTCCGAATGACAACGAAAAACAAGATACTGAATAGTGTACCTCGGGCACAAACAGAACATTTTTTGGACCAGTGGCATTTTGAATGGCTGTTCGTATATCTTCATCAGTCAGATCATCACATGGATCAACCTCCTGTAGAAAAATGTTAGAAGGACGTATAACAAAACTAAAAAACGCACGTCTAAGCTTTTGACGAAAATTGATTGGAATATGTAGTGAATACGAGCTCCTCCAGATAGTTCAACAGTTGACATCTCTTCGTTTTTGCCATCCACAACTGATGAAAAACCTGAAATGCAGGAAAAAGAATTAAAATGCAGATTACTTTTTCAGTCTAACGTACTTTGAGAATACTTCGTGATGATACCCAACAACAGCATCCCCTGGCCATTCTGCATGATAATTAATACCAATGACTATACACGCAACCATCAAACCTTCGATTCGGTCAGCTCCCCGTACGTTGCAAGTTCTTTTTGAAGTGTAACCATCTGTGTGTTTATTCGAGCCTTGAGATCGGGTAGAATGGTTCGGATGTGTTGAACTAGAATCTGTCAATCATTCCCGTCAGTCCTAATCTGTAAGGCATTTCAGGATACCTGATTAAGTTTCTTTGCTAGTTGTGGAATCCCGCAACGATCCGAGAGGCTATGATATACCTAAACATAACGCTTAGCTTGCGAAACAGATGAACGAGATATTCATACCGGTCGGCTGCGAAAGAACTGCTCTTCGTACATAAGCGCGTCCTGTATGCTTCTATTGGACGTGATATCCTGCAAAATTGAAGAAGACCAATGACGCTCCTTGACAAACCCAGAAAGCATGCCCTACCTCTTGACTACGATTAACGACACCAATGTAACCAAGGCGTAAGGGAATAACACTCCCAAGAAGGAAGTTGCGAGCATCAGTGCCTCTGTCCATGATATCAAGCTGACAGCAAGAACTACTGTTAAACTCCAATAACTTGTTTTGACTTTAAAAGAAATTCACCTTAGTGATGACTCCAATGGTCCGAGAGCCTATCGTGTCGCAAAAAGAAGAAAGCTTAGGATCGATTTCTTAATTAGAAGGGAATGTGCTTACCATCGGGATCCGCAATGCGTGCCATTTGGAGGGCATCTGAATTGGCCAGGTCGGCATTGGCAGGAGAAACCGCTAGAATTATGCACGTCTCATGCTTGATGTAAGACAGGATCATGGTTCTTATTCGAGCTTCAATGTCCGTGGGTTGATCTCCGACAGGGACTTTGGTGATGCCGGGCAGATCGACCAAAGTGATATTGAGAACCTTTGGCGAGAAAATTTTCAGCCTTATCTGCTTATCTGAGATTCCCTTGTTGGATCCCAGCTCCCGATCAGTCTCAGCCTACACAAGACAAACGTTTAGATTCTCCGACTCATCTAGAAAGAAAAAATACCTGGATTTCCTTCCGGATTGCGGAAAAATCCGTGAAGCGCCTGTTTGGCAGATGAAGGAATTCTCCCCATTCCACAACCTCATCGCCACGCCTGGTGGTCTGGACGAGCTGCAACACCAGCGGGCGGCGAGTGCAAATATCACAGCCCCGGGGCAAGAAATCCCGACCGACAAGAGCCTCGAGAACGCTGGATTTGCCGCTGCTCTGGCTCCCAACCACGGCTACCTGAGGAAGATCGATTGTCGATGCGCTACCTAATTGCGAGAAAATATCCTGGAGCTTGTTCACGAGTGGAATGACATTCTGGCCCAGCGGAGGCGACGCCGCAGCGGTCGATGGAGACGGTGGCGTGCTCGTCACTCCCTGATCCATATCTCGCTCAATGCTATCTAGAATCGAAAAGAATGCCCCGAATGCCCTGAATCGATCGCCGGCAGGAGCGCGAGCTACAGACTAGGCCAGCGCTTCCATCGTCGCGCGATGGATTCCTGCCAGCGCCACGAGCCCTAAAACTAAAACCCTCGTTTCTCCTCTCGACCGTTGGATGGCTACAAAGAAAAGTCCCACGCCGTCACGAATTCTACCGAGTTGTAAACTTGCTGGCAAAGAAAATGCCACGCGTGCTTGACGTGGCGCGTGACCTGGTGTGATTACTTGTAACAGCCCTAACCCTAACAGTGGAATGAGGACGATAGAATGGAGAAAGTGCTGGAGAAGCTTGCGGTGCTCCACGAAGGAGAGGATAAACACACTCGGGTATGGAAGCTCAAATTCCTTGCCCTCCACAAACTCCACATTTCTTTTTCTTTTAGGTGGTAGTGCAAAGCAAGCTGCCTTACATACCAAAGAAATCCTTTCTTCCTGGCAAAGTGAAAGAGGTGATCAACGAAGTGTTGCGGGAGAAGCTCACAGGAGTCCAGTACGATGGAGAGCAAGCTCCATACTTGGTTCGCGAGATTGCCGACGAAGTCAAGAATCGCTGCAAAGGTAAGTTCCAAGATCATACTTGCGCCTTTGATCCACCAGAATGTGGTGTTCTTCCAGAGCTTCACTTCGAGAGATATAAGATCGTGGTACAAGCAGTCATTGGCGAGACGCGAGGCCAGGGACTGCAAATGGCGGCCAGATGTTTCTGGGACAAAGATACGGATGACTACACGAGGGATACCTTCCAAAACGATAACATGTTTGGGATCGCCGCGGTGTTTGGATTGTACATGTATTGATTGAGATTCATCGGTGCTACTCCTGTGACCAGACAAAAAACCATCGATCGAGAACTTTGTCAAGGGCTGGTTTTGCTTACCTGACGCTAGAAAATTGTCTAAGTCGATTGAGCTCAAGCCCTGGCAGTATCACCCATCACCCTGTTGTTTTGTAACTTGGTGACTACATGAACGAAAACTTGGCTTACATTGGTGAGATTGTCTCTTGCTGAGGAGTCCGCTTGGATTTGTGCTTACCCTTGCGGTCTCGTTTCTTACTCCTAAGCCAGGTGGAGAAATTAGAGAGAATGCATAAAAGACGAGGGGAGAAAGACTTACTCGTCTTGTAGTCCTGGATTTCTACAAAACTTTAGCTTCCTGTCGATGCGTCTTACTTCCTCTTCGATAGGTGTTCTTGCAGCATCAACCTACGTGCTTATGATGAAATCTCCCAAAAGAATTTGAGAAAGGCGTACCAGTGCAGCTATCTGGTTAAGCATTCCGACGAGCTCCGAGTACGAGTGTTTCTGCTGTTGCCGTTCGCATACCCCTCGCAGGTACCTGAGACAAAGGCCTCAAGCATAAAAACACCTCAAACTAAAAAGTCTTACTTTTCCATGTCTATTGCTCTTTCCTGAACATTTGCGCTTCGCAGAGCTGCCAAGGCTAGCTTCACAGAGAAAACAACAAATGAGATGGCACTTCATTAAAGATGCTTCCCAAGTACCTGTCCAGGAGGAAAGAGGAGCGGGCAGTCCGTCAGAAGCATTGCGTCCACCTTTCGAATCGCTTCACTTTGGAGGTCCTACATAATAATCTAAGTCAGAAATGGCAAGGGAAAATAATCCAGCAGGTACCAGTATTTTCTGAGAGACATTCTCATCCTTCGCAGCGTCCGCCCATTTCTGCGAGCTTAGCCTTTAAGAACGGAGCGAACAATAACTGGATCTTCGTGCTTGCCTGAATGTCCAAAACAAAGCCGTCCAAGGATCGATAGGGAGCATATACAATCAAGTCGAAATTGAGACCCTGAAGTTAAAACAAGGAATTAGCCTGCCGTGAATGATGCGGTCTGAAGAACCTGTAACAGCGTTAATTCGTTTTTTAGGATGACTTGGTGATCTTGTTGGATTCCCTTACCAAGCTCCTCGGCTGAGACGTGAAACTCTTCAACTTTACACGATATGTAAATGCATGTGAGCCTGAAAAATAAACGAAGTATAAGCAGCATTTTCACACCAGCAAGGTGGTCTTACATTATATGCTTTGGATCGTGCTCCATCACAGACCAAGAGAGGTAAAAGCGCTTGAAATAGAGCACAGCAGTGGCCTGGACACAAACACGTAGATTTTGTATCAAACAAGAAGTACTGCTAGACGAACCTGGATTTTATTTGGAAAGGAGAAAGCTCCGCAAACTTGCTGTATTTTGTGCTCGTAGTACCTTCGAATGAACAGCTCTTCCTCAATCTTCAAAGGCTCGGGAAGTTTACTTGGAGCGCCTGAAAAGAAGCAATCGTTTCTAAAATCTAAAAGGAGTGAAGATACCATTCTCTGATCCAGGATACGCCAATGATCCATCCGGTTGGATTTCAACGCGAGTAGCGCCGTGCTGGAACGAAATCTCACTCATAAGCAGGAGTTACTGAAAGAATCTTACTTGCTGAAGCGCTTGGACAGCTCTTGCATTGGCCGCGGACGCTTTCTCCACCTAAACAAGAGAGATTTCGCTCGAAGATCCACGGGAACACTCGCTTACCAGGTCCTGCACTGTGAAGATCCACCGATCGCGATGCGTCGAGGTGAGGAAATCCGCCATGACACGAAGAACTCAAAAGCCCTAAACCTAAAATACAATGCCAGTGTATGGACAGGCATGCCTGCTTGGAGCGTCTCAATGCGTGCCATACGCTCCCACAGTCCCAAGAGATGGCCACTACCGTACGGAGCCACTTCCCTCACGACCTCTTCATGCAGAACAAGCTCATCGAGATGTACGGTCGGTGTGGCGCCGTGGATGCCGCCCGGCGAATATTCGATGCCGTCGACGCCAAGAATGCCTTCTCATGGAATCTCATGCTCACGGCATATTCCAGGAACGGGCGCTTGGAAGATGCCAGGGATGTGTTTGAGACGATGCCCGCGAGGGACATGGTGACCTGGACGGCCATGCTGACTGGATATGCCCAACACGGGTATATTCCTCAGGCCGAGGCTTTGCTCCATGAGATGCCCCAAGCGAATCTTCCTTGCTGGACGGCGGTGTTGGTCGCATATTCCGAGAATAAAAAGCTTGATCTTGCACAGATGCTGTTTGATGAAATTCCTCAAAGGGATTTGGTGTGCTGGACGGCCATGGTAGCAGCATATGCCAGGAACGGGTATGTTTTCCAGGCTAAACATCTTTTTGACGAGATGCCCGAAAGGAATGTTTTTACGTGGACTTTGATGCTATCTGTCTACTCGGAGAACGATTGTGTTGATGAAACCAAGTCGATGTTTGATGAAATGCCCGAGAGAAACCTCGTCTCATACAATGCCATGATTTCTGTGTATGCCTCGTCTGGGCATTTGCAGCAAGCAAAAGAGATGTTCGATCATCTACCGGAACGTAATTTAGTTTCGTGGACAAGCATGATCACTGCCTATTCTGTTTACAGTGATGTAAATCAATCGAAAGAAACATTTGACGCCATGCCGGAGCAAAATCTCGTGTCATGGAATGCATTACTCTCAACTTATGCCCAGAATCCTGGTTACTTTGAATCTGCGAGGCTGATATTTGAAAGCATGCCTCAGAGAAACCAGATCTCGTGGAATGCGATGTTGTTGGCATGCGCCGACAACGGGTTTCTCAAAGATGGCGAGAGAATATTCTCTCAAATGCCGGAGCGGACGCTGGTGACCTGGACTACAATGGTCCTGGCATATGCCCGAAACGGGCATATCCAGTCGGCAAAGACAATGTTTGGCGCGATGAGTCAGCATAGCCTAGTGACGTGGACAGCAATGCTGGCAGCTTACGCGGACAATGGCCTGCTAGAGGACGCCCGGCAAACGTTCCTGAAAATGCCGGAAAAGAACCTGGTGACATGGACGTCTATGCTCACTGTATATGCCCACAACGGGTATCTAGAAGAAGCGACTCAAGTCTTTGATCATATGCCCGAGCGAGATCTTGTTTCCTGGAATGCGATTCTCACAGTGAACGCAATGCACAATCAGTTTGAGCAATCACAGTGTATTTTTTATTCGATGCCCGCGCAAGACACTGGAACCTGGAACATTATGCTCGCACTGTACACACGGAACGGGCATATCTGGAAAGCGAAGAAACTCTTTGATCAAATCCCGGACAAGAGCCTCGTCTCATGGACACCAATGCTAGCTGCGTATTCGCGAAACGGGCACACCCAGAAAGCCTTGATCATGGCGGAAACGATGAAGCTGCTGGACATGGCGGACGAGGTTTGCTTCCTGGAGCTTCTCATCGCTTGCAGCCATGGAGGCAAGCTCTACGTTGGCTTGAGGAGCTTCGTGTCGATGCAAATGGATTACCACCTTAAGCCCACCAAGCAGCACTACTGTTGCATGGTCGATCTTCTTGGGCGGGCCGGGTATCTTGACGAAGCTCTGGAACTTATCAAGACCATGGCGTTTGTTCCCGATGTGTTGGAGTGGACGTGCTTCCTCGCAGCGTGCAGGAGCCACAGCAAGTCCGAGTATGGCGCTAGAGCTGTCAAGAACCTCTTGAACTCTCCCACCTTGTTGGATGGAACTTTGTATCGTTTGCTGGCCAATACTTTGGCGATCCGGAATCGGCTTGAGACGATGGCTCGTTGATTTCTCTCTGCAAAGGTTCCTTCTCCCAGGAAGATCTACATCCACACTGGCGGATCAGTCAGTGTTTCCTGGATCTTTGAATGTATGTTTGAAAAGCTAAGGAGTCCAGCAAGAACAAAGATTAAGAACAGTGACACGTTGCGCCCCGCATCGAGATTGTGACTTGGTAGGTTTGTCATCCACCAAAACTACAGAATCTGGCCGATTTTTCACCACTTTAGCGCATTCTCGGAGTAAACTATATTTTCTTGGATGGAAGGTCTGGGCTTGAAAGCTTTAGATGAAGAGCTTGGATCTCGGGAACAACGCAAACTTACGTAAGAAAGGGTGACGTAACCGGATCACCACCGTAGAGATATCCAGCACATGGAGTTGGGGTACGGTATCTCCCGGTATAGTTATACTCCTCGATCGGGCAAGTTGGCCTCGGCCGGAGATGAAAACTCTAAAACGAGTGTTTCTTGCACGTGAAACCGGGTTGGCATCCACTCGGTCGCAGTACCTCGCAAATCCCAGAAAGAGTTTTCTGGCGAGAGCGCGACACAGTTTGAGAAAGAGATAGAAATCGGCAGCAAGGCAATCCAGGAAACCAACAACAGGGCTACATAGGCGTACGAGGATTTTCATTCTATTTCGAAACAAAGGTCGAGCAATCTCCCAGAAAATTGAGACCTGTTCGGAGGGAGCAGATTAAACAAGGAGTTTGTGGAAAGGCTGGTCATGTTGATGCCTCTTTTTAATTCTGAAGGCAAAGAGAATCCATGATAAACTAATTGGTTCTCTCGATTGTTCCAGAGTGATCGTCCAAGTACGTACGAAAGCGTGGAAGATCCAAAATTCTCCCAAGTTTATGCTCGTGGAAGGAAAGCTCCTCAAACCGGATCAATCTTCCTGAGATTTTTTTTTTTCAAGTCTTCTTTGCCATCCTTCGCTTTGGATTCAGCACCGACGAATTCTTTCGGAAAATGGGAGCAGGATGAATCAAATTCCTTGTGGCAGTACGTCAAATGGAGACACCAACCAACCAGAATGGTTTTTTTTAGTGGAGAAGGACTCACGAATAAATCACGTCAAAAAAGGTAAGGGAGGAAAACGATCTTTCGATCAAAGATGGATCTTCAAAACAACTGTCAAGTTCATCGTTGTTCGCGATTCGTCTTCATTTACTAAGGCTGGAACAAAATCCTCGTCTTTTCGAGGAGGGATCGATCGATCGAAATCGTAGAAAGTAGAGAGAAAACCGAGAAAAAGGAAAGACAAGAAATCTGGAAGTTAAGCTAATAGGAAAGAGAAATGGAAGGGCCCAAAGAGATGTGACGAAGAACAAGTTCTAGCCCGTGTGTCAGTCGTGAAGTTGGTCACTCGTCATCTTTCAGTCGTGCTTTCAATCCTCCCTTTTGGCGGACCGGATCTAACAATCCCCTCCTTAAGTATCGAGTAACTTTCCTGGGCGACCGAAAGAACCGACGGAAGCAATGATCTTGATGGAAGAAAAGAAAGCAGGATCTTGTTAATCTCGAGCCATGGTGAGCTTTGATTTTTCCAAGAATTTCCTTTCTACCCGCGTAGTAACTTCTAGCGTGGATTTATAAAAGTCCCAGCATCGAAAACCGGTCTCTGTCTTGAGCTGGTCCGCCACACACTGCTCTGCTCGCTCGCTCATCTCTAAAGTCCCATCTTTTCCATACCTTCTCCATCTTTCTCGCATCTCTCTCCCACTCCCATCTTCCTTCCACTCACAGACATCTCTTTCTCTCTTTTGCTGCTCGTCCAGCCGGACTCGCGAACTAATATCTCGCTCTCGCCCAATCTGGCCACTATCTATCACGCGAAGAACAAAGTGGTCCTTCCGGGAGAGAAAGAGAAAGAGAGCTCCAAAGTGATATAAAGCTTTGATCTTTGGTCTGAAAGGAAGCTCTTCAGTCACTTCAATCAATCGAGCACTTGTGGAATTGTTATCCTTGGAAATGAAGGTATTCTTTTTGTTGTTTTTTCTTTCTTTGATGATCTGATCTGAGCTTGGAGTGATGGATTTCTAGTTGTTTGATTGGATCAGCCGGAAGCCCAACAAGGATCAGGCAGCCTCCAATGCAGCTGGTGAGTTTCTCTTGAAATCCCCGACACCGACATAGGATAGATCGAAGAAGAAGAGTTTTTTTTTGCGTTCCTTGGCAACTTAAAACTAAAAAGTTCTCGTTTGAATTCTTGTAGATCTTCTTCCTCGCCTCCAAAATCCGCAAAATCAGCGGCAGCACCAGCAGCAAGTCTTGAAGAAATCCGTCCATGCCGTGCAATCCAAGCTGCTCAAGCTCAACCAGTTCTTCGATCAGGATCCAAGCGAGCCATCGTCAAAACGGCGAGAGATCGTCAAGATCTTCGTCAACCACGAAGAGTATGGATTGCTGGCGATTGGAACGCTGGGACTGTACGATGTGTCTGGCGTGGAGCCAGAGATCGAGCTCTTCGAGGTGACGCCGAATCTGTCATTCCAACCAGATGGCCTCAAAGTTGAGCAAGAAAAACTCCAAGAGAAAGAGGAAAATGGAGCTCTAGTTCTCCGCAAGCCAAGCGCCAATGGAAGCAAGAAAGTCGTTCCTCTAGATCCAAGCACACTCATTGGAGGAACAAAGCTGCTCAAGAGATCCAAGCTGCTGGATCGACTCCTCCATCCTCTCACCCATCTCACTCCCAGCTTCAAAACCACTCCTGCGCAAGACGATCATCCCGAGCCCGGCAAGAAAAGCAAGAGCTTATCTCTCTTCAAGAAGCTCGTCCTTGGAAACTCCAGCCCCGTGAACAAGGTACGAAAAAAAAAAAGCTCTTTTTTCTTTCTCCTGTGACTGAACAGAAACTTCCCGAGCAGCAAATCACTAGCGACACTCGGAACAGTAGCAAGAAGAACAGTAGCCTGGAAACCCGTGCCATCCATAACAATCACCATAGCCATCACAGTAGCAATCACAGCAGTAGCGGCAACTCGAGGAGAAGACCCAAGCCATCGTCTCTCTTCGCCTGCGTGAGCTTGCAAGTGGAAGAAGGAGACACCGAGGAGGAGGAGGAGGAGGAGCGAGAGGCCGAGGTGGAGGTCATGGAGGCCGAGGAGCAAGAGCTTGCAGGAGTTGGAGCTGGAGGAGTAAAACCTTCGGTTGCTCTGTCACCATCTCCGAGCACCGGATGTGCTGCGTGTTCTGTTCCAGGGGACCCAAACCCAGTCCACCAGCAAACATGTGCCAAGCCAGAGTATTGGATCCGGACCGATTCCGATTGTAAGTTTCTCGCATCTCTCTCTCTTTTTTTTTCTTCTCGTTCGTCCGGCCTCTCGCTGATATTTTTTTGGTTCTCTCTCTCTTTTTTTTGCTTTTTCTGTTTATGCTTGTAACAGATGTTGTGCTGGAGCTGTAAGGAGGTGGAAGTGGAAGCAGCGGAAGTGAGGACAAAGGAAGAAGAAAACAGATGCACTGCTTACGGCTCTTCCTGATCTTGTGTTGGTGTGTTTCGGATTTTGTTGCTTGATCTCAACCGAAACTTAGAAGCCCAGGCCATGCATGGCATGTTCTTGACTATGTTGTACATCCGAAGTCTCTGTTTGTACATAAAATAAAACCAAATGGAGGAAGAACAAAACAAAAACGAAGAAAACCACGTCCGTAGTGGAGAGGATTAGAAATATTGACAACGAGAAGTTAAAACGCGAAAGAAGCAATGGAAATCGAAGGCGCAAAACGATCGTTGTTGCGTAATGAATGGATCAAGAAAGACTTTTGGTGGAGCTACTGCTGGTCGTGGAGAATACTCCAGCTGCACAGCAAAAGGACGAGGAGACCAATCATGGGAGGAGCGATTCGTGGCGGAGAAGTGGAAGGAAACGAGCGGGGCTGCGATGGCTGCTGCTGCTGAGAGTCTGGACTTCCATCGTCCGAGTTTTGGGCCACCTGCGGAGTGTTTGTGGTGTTGCAAACGCCTCGAGCGAGGTCAGCCTGCAAAAAGCTCGCAAAGATTAATCATGAAACAAGGAAAGCAACGATAAAGAAAGAGTATAGCTATCTGGATGGAAACTATAAGTAATACGTCGGGACCCTGGAAGATGATGGAAAACGCAGAGACAAGAAAAGAAAGAACTAAAAAACTAGGAGGGAACGAAGCAACGCCAACAACAAAGTAACAACAGTGAGGCAACAACGAAAGCACACCAAAAGGCAAGAAATAAGAAATGAGAAAATGGATAGGAAACACTGACCTGGCACTCGTGAACATCACCACATCCACACAAAATGTTCCCATTTAATACGTCTACTGCTTGGAATGATCCTCCGCCAGTACTTCTCTGAGGAAATCAACAGCAGCGATTAGAAAAAAAGAAGGAAACAACTAAAAAACTCTGGCAACTTTAGAGTCACAAACATAAAGGTGAAAGAGAGAAAGAAAGCGCATTGTAATGATAGACGGTCATACCTTGTAGAAATCCACAGCCAGGAAATTCGCCCATCGATTTCCAGCAGCGTTGTGGCAGGCACTTATAACTTGAGATAGAGGCCGGGAGTTGTCACGGCAGGCTTGAGTGTCCGCTGGATTTGTGGGGAAGTAATTCTCGAGGAAGAGTGAGACTCCCTTGTTGTCCAAAGCTGTGGATTCTGCTCGCTTGCTGCATTGTCCTGGCTGTAAGCCACCATCTCCGTCTGTTTGGTGGTCACCACCGAGGTAAACTCGTTAGAAAACTTAAAAACAGTGAAGGAAGTGAGCTCACAGTTCTAACGAGAAACTCGTTAGAGAACTTTAGATACTAGAGGTAAGGAAGTGAGCTCACAGTTCTAAGTGGTAGAGCTCAAACTTAAGCAGACAGTAGAAGGATTCTAAAGAACTAGAGCGGACAGCAGAAGGAATGGATCTTTCAAAGAAGAACTTAGAGCCGAGACAAGAGCGAACGAGGAAGAATGCAACGACCGAAGATGGTGATGCAAGGAAAAGGAGAAAGAAACTCGTTAGAAAACTTTAAAGCTTCCATGAGACAGTGAACACGAAGATACTACAGGTAAGGAAGTGAGCTCACTGTTCTAAAGAACTAGAGCTCAGAATTTAAAGACCTACAGCTCAAACTTAGCAGAAGAAGGATTCTAAAGAACTAAAGCTCAAACATCAGCATCTGGCAGTAAAAGAAATGGATCTTCCAAGAACATCGAAGAGAAAAAGAGGAAGAATGAAACGAGGAAAGATGGTCATGCAAGGAGACGAGAGCTTACACTGGTTCTCGACCACATATCGCCACTGGTAAGCAATGCCTTCGCTGGATTCCTTGGAGGAGATGGACGTGAAAACCACCAAGCGCTGATTGTTGGCTACCATGTTGGCGACGCTAGGCCAGTCGGAGCCATCCTTGGGCATCCGAGACACTGGAAACCAGTACTTCCTCAAGCCAGCGTTTGCGAACAGCGTGGAGACAGCGTTTGATCTCCTCACGTAGTCCTCGATGAAGATGGTAATAACTTCCGACGGGTTTTGCGACATGAACGTCTCGATTTCCCTGAGCGTGTTGATCGCTGGTTGCTACATAGAAAAACGCACAGCGATCAGAGCCAGGACTAACAAAGACTACAAAAGCTTGCGAGAAACTTTACAAAGGCAGTGAAGTTCTGGCACTGGCCTTGAAAAGAATGGCACAACCAAATATCGTTCATAAAGTCGTACATGTCGAGCATCAATCCCCGTACTCCGTTCTGGCGAGAGATCAAACCCGTGAGATAGAGAAACCAAAAGCAAGACAAGATGGTATACAAAACTAGCGCTTGATCTGTAAAAACCAACCTGGAGCTGCTGCGTGACACTATCTTCTTGATTGTCAAACGTGAGAATGGGAGTTCCCGTGAGCGATGGCGATCCTTTTATCGAGAAGGAATTGTGTGTAGTCAGCCACGAGTACTTGTTGAAAGGCATTGAGTTATTCTGTAGAAAGGAGAATGGAACTGATCAACAAAGAAGAACGCGTGAAAAGACAAAGAAGAAAAAGCCTACCAGCCCAAGAACATTGAAAGACTGGGTCCTTAAACATCTAGTCGCATTTGTACACAGGTTGGAGCAGGCAAGTCCCGGCATACAATCGGACGTTTGCGAGCACGACTCCGCAATCTGCTCGTGGAGACCATCACCCAATATCGATCGATCAGGAAGTAGCGAGAAAATCGAGGAAAACTTGCCTTACATTGGCCGTTGTCGCATGCTTGAATCCCTCCAAAGAGGGCAAATGAGAGGAGAAGTGGGAAGAATGTGACGAGAGCCGATCCTCGATCCATGGGAGTACAATCTGCCACAAAGTTTGATACCACGAAATCATCAAAAAGAAATACTAAACAATTAACAGTGTGTGAGAGAGAGAGAAATCTACGAACCCAATTGGGAAGGCATCAATCACAGGGCATCGCACATACCTCTCTAAAAGGAATCCAGAGCACCCCACAAAGCTTGACTGATGACCACCGGGAGAGCTTGAATCTATCGATCGATCCAGAAAAACTTGGAAGCAAGGAAGATCTGTGCGCGAGAAAGCAGTGGCCTGCAAGAAAACGAATGAAGGGACCGACCCAACAACGCCTCCCTTTCTCTGGACCCGGCTAGATGAAAGAATAACTGGGAGTGATGCTGACCGATTCTTGTTGTTGGGTGGGTGCTTTTTTTACTAACCTTTGCTTTTGACTGTGACAACAGAAATAAAGATTAAAATAAAGAGCTACCTAGCTCAATAAGAAGAAGATACGTGGAGGATGTTTACACATATATGGGAAAAATAAATAATTTTCATTGACAATAATGTGCACTTCATGGGAGGTACACAGCTTGGGGTAGCTTGTGTTTCAGCATATATAAAATATATAAATTCAAACAATATGTGTTTTTGAGTGTTTGGGTTATAAATAGATATATTAATTAGGGTTTAAATCCTTGCTTATATATAAGAATGAATAGATTAAATTCAGTCCTAAATGAATGGTGTATATGTTTTAATATTATAACTAATGTATTACCTAGCCAAGGTAATAAATGTGTATACATATATATATATTTACAAACTTTACACCATCCTCCCTTCCAAAAGATGAAAAATTGAAGAAAATAAATTAAATGAAATATTTGAAGTTTTTACTAAGTAATTATAAATTACCACAAGAATCTAAAGTTCCCACAAAACCACCAATAAAATTGTTGATAACCATGACTGAAATAAAACTTAAAGCCATGGCATATAACAAATAATACATCTCATCTTTAAGTCTACATGTCGATAATCTTCTAAGACAACCATTAACTTAGTTTTAAGACTATAAGTATAACAAACATCATCCTCATCTAACACCACATATAAAAAGTTGAACTCACTCCATTAATCTTTCACATTTTTCTTATCCCCTCCTTAAAGAAAAAAAAAGTTCTGAAACACTAGCTCTATTCAAGCTTATTGTGCTCATCTTCACTCTACCATCTATGTTCAACCTCACTTCACTATTGCATTCATTCAGCCTCATTACATTAGGGTTAGATGTTTCGTTCGAATTCACTATATTCGTCCTCACTCCACAATCCACGTCATTCATCTTCACTCTATTATTGGGGTTGCACTTTCATCTATCTCCTTTACCCCCTCCTCCAAAGAAAAAAAAGTTTGGAGTGTTGGGGCAAAAAGGAGAAAATAAGAAAAATTGAGGAAAAACAATTATGGAAGAAGAAAAAATAAATAAATAAAAAATTAGAAGAGGAATTTGCAATAGTTGATAATGCAAAAATGAGGAAATTAAAAGAAGGACATATGCTCAAAGTTTAGAAAAAAAGGGACTTCCTATCATAAAATACTTTGGCCATCACAATATAATTAAACGATTCACATCATTCAACCTCTTTAACATACAATTGAATAGCATTTGATATGGGAAAATTAATAATAATATCCATGTGCTAAGGAATGCAAAAACCCTTCAAGGTAAAGCAAAGGTTTTTAGCAGCACTCATAAATAGGGACATGCATTTAACTTGAAACTCTAGCCAAAGTTACTCAACTCTTAGAACAGGGGAATACTCAACACTAGAATAGATTAAATATTCTTTCAATGAAACAAAAATAAAATTCTCAACTTCATGCATACACTTAATCTTTAAATTAATATAAGGAGGACATAAAACACTCAATTCAAAACTAAATTGAGAATAAGAATCATGAGAGTCACAAATAATCAATGCGTTAGAAGAAGAAAACACTACAAATGAGGAAAAATTCTAAAAATATAAAAAAGTGGCTCAGGTTAAGAAATAAGAAAAAGTTAGGAAAGAGCTGAAGGTAAAGAGAAAGGATCAGATAATAGATTGAAAGATTTACACTTACCTCGCGAAATCTCTACTTCATCTCCAAAACTATCTCCATAATAATTAAGTTCTTCATTCTAATCCGAAATCCATTCAAGTTTATAAACATCATCTTCCCATAAACTTGATTCTCGAACATTCTTCAAGAACCAGATTACATTATCCATAGTTTGCCAATAAATGACACAATCATGTTCCACATAACGTGGGATGTGATTGCATAGCTTATCATGTTTTTAGTGTTTCACCATTTCTTGTAAAGTTGGAGACAGTAACACACTAAAGATGGGCATAACACTAATATGATCACACCCTATAACACCAAAAGTTTGATCTAATGAAGCAACATTAGCAACCTCAAGTGACATACTCCTTGATTGATGATGATATGGCATGATATAAAAAGAGAATGTACATAAGAAAGAGCAAATCTAAGCATAGTGATAACTAAAATTCTAGATCTTGCAAAAAGTTAATACAAATCTAAATCTAAAACAGAATGAAGAAATAAAAACAAAAAATACGATCCTAAACACTAAAGTAAAGTATTTTGCCCTTCAGGGAGAAATTGCAATGCCCCTCAATTCCACCAATGTGAGTGCTTGGGATATGGGAATAGGTATATTAATTAGGTTTAAGCCATTATTTATATACAAAAATAGATGAACCAGATTTAGTCATAAATGGACCATCTATATGCTTTAGTACTATAATTAGATTAGTATATTACCTAGGTAAAGTAATCTATATATATCTGTATATATATGTGTGTGTACTTACAAACCTTACATGTTTAAATTTTCTAAACATATATATATAACTCACAAAATAATCCTTTAAACACCATTTTTTTAAAGTATATTTTTATGACCATGTTAATTATTTCCTCTTGAAGATGATTTATTTATCAACCTAATCAAATAAACCAAGCATCATGCCAAAAAGAGTGTTAACTATAAGCCTCCATACTCTAATTGTTGCCACTACCAATTATGCTAAAATTCATAAATTGACTATGTGTTCACAATTTTTAGTGGTTATATACATCTTAGCATTGATTTAGAGTTTGACACCTTACCCCTTGGGTTGAGCCTAACAAGAAGTAAACTAAACTTGTTAGATATCAATTTCAATATATGGTGTGATTCTCTTATTCAACCAATAGAGTTAAATTTGAAACCCCTCTGATATTAAATGTAAGTTTATGAATTTAAACTTCTTGGGAACTAACCTAACCTAATATTTATCCCAAAACCCTTAATTGATTGGAAAATGAAATGCACTTTTGTTCATGAGCTTTTTCTCTTTACATTTAAACCCTTATAGACTATCCCTCAAGTCATTTTTTATGGTTGCTTATAGAAGTAAAACAAGGGTTTAATATAGGGGAGATGGTAATAAATGAAATTATCAGTGGATTGATAGAAATTATGATGTTATATAGTGTGTTCGATGAACTAGAGTGCACAATCTTACTATTGCCAATATGTTCGAGACAATTTTTATATTTTCTTGCCACCCAATTACAACATAACATTTAACAATCTTAGATGTATTTGCATGTTATTAGCAATTTTAGTTACATGGGTTTAATTTGTATATGGCATTCCTAATGCCAAAATTAAAGTTCATACAATTAACAATTATATTTCAATTGCAATCAAAACTTGATTGTATGAATATATATACAAACATAATATTATGTGCAAATCAAAGCAAATATATATATCTATACATGTGTAAATATATAATAGTATAATCATTGCCATAGATAGGTAGTGGAAAAATAAGTATGTATTTTTAAAGTGTTAAAAAATTTCATATATGAAACCAAAATAATATTTGCTAGATATGAAAAAACAATTACATATTAATACCACATATGGAAAAAAATTTCTAAATTATATTTGCAGGCAGATAAATCCAATAGTGCACTTGCTAGGAGCTGCATATGAATTACAAGCCCAAAGAGAGGAGGAAGAAACAGCAATACAAGAAATTTTTTCTTTAATATTGTAAATTTAGTATTTTATTTCTTTTTTAATATTGGAATTTTAGTAATTCACACCATAAATTTCATTTAGCATACTAAATTCTTTGCCACTACATTCTTCTTGAGTTATTTAGGTAGTGTGAAGGTTACAAAATAAACTCTAGATCTCACATTTGTCAATGTCATTATTATAGCAAAATATTATATTTTTATGCTCTAAATTGTAATTTTTAATAATTCCACTTTTATGCCCCATAAAGTAAAAAAAATTATTTAGCTAGTTAGTGAGTTTAAATGTTATTAATTGTCATCCCAAAAGTGAAGCCAACTCTTTCTTTTGTGTTCATTTTTATATATTTTGATTGATTAATTAACTAATATTAGACATACTATTTCTCCTTTCTCTCTAGATTATTATTTTTAAAATGTTATAAACTATTGATCAATTGTTCTAAAGTAGTGAACCAACAATTTACAACTTTATGCTACTGTGCTAAAAGATTTTTTTTTTCTCTAGCAAGAATTAAATAGGTTAAATGACTTTTTTATAAGCGACTAAATTTTCCTTTCTACTTTAGTCACTTAACCACACCTCTAACCACTTGGAGGAGTCTCACTCACAACCTCCATAAGTCATATTTCGGATTTGGGCTTGTTAGCCCTGAGAATAGCATCCCCGCCACTCAACCTTTGCACTTGGTCCAAGTGCTCCACGTGTTCAATCCCATTACCAACACCCCAAGGTACCATTGACATATTAGCCTATTACGCTAAGGCCATGCCCCTTCACCTTGGTCACACCGATAGTTTAACACCACCTACATCACAATCCCATCTCTCAAATACTAGGCCATCCATCCACGAGTGATCATCCCAAATCCATTTCTTAGCATCTTTAGGATGCCCACAGACATGGGGATTAACTTTCCCCCATATCCCTTTTTCAGTCCCCACCACATCCTTTTTTGTCCATAGCCAAGTTCGCCAACATTGCTACTAAATCAAGGCACATAAGCTTGACCACTAAGTCCCTCAATCCTCTGGGACTTCCTCCTCACATGATCGTATCTTTAGTCTCTACACTAGAGAATGGCTCCTCTTCCTTTTCATAGTCTGGGACTTTGGGGCAACATTTCAGATTACCATGGCCTTACACGAGCCTCATGGGTACTCTCCCCGCCTTCTGCCTTTGGGTGCTCTAGCCATGGGCTTAGAGCGAAGTTCCGTTGAGCCATGCCAGATATCCAAGTAGGTAGTGCCACCCATACTTGGATTGGGAGCATCGACCATTCGATCTCCCAGGGGAACTAGAGCCGACTCTTGAACATTTCACCAAGCTACCCCGCTTGTTAATTTGTATTCACTTTAGTCTTGGACTTCCCAGTGGTTATCCCATCACCCAACATCTAGGTGCAGCTTTCTTGGGCTGAACTGGCCTTTTCTAGCCAAACTGGCTCCACTGGAGTTTTCCCCCTTACTATACTTTTGGAGTTCACCAAAGCCCCCAAGGTCTGGGAGATGAACACTTTGGGCTTTCACCCTCTCAGACTCGAACTCGGACTCGCACTCAGATTCGGACTCGGGTTCGGACTCGGACTTGGACTTGGGTCCCTCGGTCCTCTGGGACTTCCTCCTCACATGACCGTATTCTTGGTCTCTACACTAGAAGATGGCTCCTCTTCCTTTTCACAATCTGGGACTTTGGGGCAACATTTCGGAACACCATAGCTTTACGCGAGCCTCGTGGGTACTCTCCCCGCCTTCTGCCTTTGGGTGCTCTAGCCATGGGCTTAGAGCGAGGTTCTGTTGAGCCACGCCAGGTATCCAAGTAGGTAGTGCCACCCACACTTGGATTGAGAACATCAACCATTCAATCTCCCGGTGGAACTAGAGCCGACTCTTGAACACTTCACCAAACTACCCCACTTGTCGATCCGTATTCACTCTAGTCTTGGACTTCTTAGTGGTTATCCTATCACCCAACACCTGGGTGTAGCCTTTCTGGGCCGAATTGACCTTTCCTGGCCAAACTGGCCTTTCCTGGCCAAACTGGCTCTACTGAAGTCCTCCCCTTTACTATACTTTTAGAGCTCACCAAACCCCCTAAGGTCTGGGAGATGAATGCTTTGGGCTTTCACCCTCTCGGACTCAAACTCAGACTTAGACTTGGACTTGGACTCGAGTTTGGACTCGGACTCAGACTTGGGCTCGGGCTCGGTCTCGGCCTTGGCCTCGGTCTCAATTTCAGTCCCGATCTCGGTCTCGGTCTCGGTCTCGGTCCCGGTCTCAGTCCCGGTCCCGGTCTCGACCTCGGACTCCATCTCGGGTCCTTCTCGGACTCCATCTCGAATTCCATCTCGGGTCCATCTCAGACTCCGTCTCGGTCCATCTCGGACTCCATCTCAAACTCCATCTTGGGTCCATCTTGGGTCCCTCTTGGAGTCCATCTCGGGTCCATCTCAGACTCTTACCACATGTCATGTGTTAGTCCTCTTGTGTCCCTTTTCTAGAGACTCACTTATTGCTTGCTTCGTGTTTGTTCCTTGAGCACTTCGTTGGGAGTTCCACTCCCACTCTTGACCTTTCAAATCGGAGTTTTTAGTCCAAATGTGTTACGCTCGTTTGGTTTTCGCTTTGGCCACTACCACATGGCACCCTTCCAGCTCCACTTTGGGGCCTAGGGATTTTGTATCTCACACTTTTATTTGTGCGTGCAAGAAACTTTGCTGTTATATAAAATTTTATTCATCTCAATTGAGCTTGATTTTTGAATTTTTGGTATTTATAGACTAACTATTATATATTTTTTTATATGATCAATCATTATAACCACATCCATAAGCAGTTGAACAATATTTAATGATAAATACAAATTTGCACCCTAAGATACAGCTACTCTACCAACCAAAAGGATAGCCTCAACTCAAGATTTGTTTCTCTTTGCCACCACCACAACACTAAGAGGAATTAGGCTTTATGGTCAGAGGATTAAATAATTATTTTTTGGATTTTTGTCGTAGCAACATTATTTACATCCCATTAACCTTCTTTCAAACTACAAATGGATCAACCTCTTAATCAATTGTGGATTCAATTTGAATCACTTAAAAAAGAGTAGATAACATAAATTGTTTGCATTTACAACATACTTCATAATTAATTATCATATATAGCAATTAAAATGTGATTGTGTCCATTATAATATAGAATAAAAATACAAACAGTATTCTGACAAAGGTAAGAACAAAAGATGTTTGTTTTATCAGGCATTGTCAATGATATAATATTTAACCAATGCTTTTAGAATTTGTGAATGTGCATAAAATATTTCATTAGCCATTAACTCCATACTACAAGTTGTAAAAGAGAGTAGAGGATAAATAATAGAACACTTTTATTATCCACAACTAAGGGGAAAATCATATAACTATTATTCATAGCTAAAGAGGATATATCACTACAACTTAAAATATCAAAATACTTCTTTACAAATCTCTTTTTAGTTTTCTTAACTTAGTTTTCTTAGCATGTGTGCGAAATATTATTAAAACTTCCCTTTAAACTGTGTATAACAACAATTCAATCATCAACCATAGGAGGTTGATGTGCACAGATAAATTTTTTAATAAAACCACACACATATAAAACAATCCCAACTTGAGTGGCTTAGATATTTTAGAATCCACGTGCATTAGCAAGTTCTTGATGTAAATACCAAAATGTATAATGAACTCCCCCAAAAAGTTGTATAGCTTCAACACCTTATCAACAACTTTATGAGAATATCTCGCAAAAGCCTCACTAAGTCCATCAAAATAGTGGCATTTAATAGTGTATGAAGACCATCAAACACTAATTGAATAATGGCATTTAATAGTGTCACAAAATTCACAAACCAAAGCAATGCAACACCTTCCAAACATAGGGGAAATTCTTGAAATTGTGGCATATAATCCTACCCATTATATATAATGACTATCAGGAAATATATAATTTACAAGTGAACATCTTCTATAGGCAGTCTTGAGAATAGTGTCAACTGAAAATGGCCAGTGTAAGAAGTGTTGCACAACCCTTTAACTAGCTCATGCTAAAGAATCATAAGAAGTCACCCCATCAATGTAAGTATGGCAAGAAAGAGTGTTTACGTGGCAACAAAAATTAGCCTACGTTTCGTTGCCAAATAAACTTTTATTTGGAATTAGAGAGTTTAGGTTTAAGGTCGTGGCGGCACGGCATCCAGGTACATTTCCAAATCCATGGCGGCTCCTCCAGCAATCCTTCCATGCCGCAACGCTCCAGGTGTGTCGCAGCACCAGGGATGTAGAAACCGGGAGGAGGATCCACGCTACCACGGGGATTTCCAGCATTGCCGTGCCCAGCGCCTTAATCCGCATTTGTGCTCGATGTGGCAACATGGTAGAAGCTCATAGCGCTTTGCATTCCATGCCCGGAGCATTGCTGCGTGGTGTGGATCCCTGGATGCTGGGATACGTTAGTCCGGGTCTAGAACCTCTCACAGGCATGGAAGGAATCTATCTTGCTGCTGCCAAGGCTTGTTCGCGTCTCGCCGAAAGCTCCCCCAAGCAAGATGCAGGCTGGTGGATGGAAACTGGGATGAGGGTCTCCTCCGGAGCAGCGGCAAAGGGATTCATCGACTCGGACATCAAAGTCGCGAATGCGGTGATGGAGATGCTTGCCAAAATCGGCTCCACGGTGGAAGCTCGCAGAGTTTTCGATAGGATGGCGATCCATAGCTGCGTCTCCTGGACAGTGCTGATGCTGGGATACGTCGAGAACGACGAGGCGGGGCTGGCTTTGCTGTGCTTCGATCGCATGAAGATGGAAAGCTCGTGCTCGCCCGACGCTAGAGTTTTCGTGGCGGCTCTCAAGGCGTGCTCGGGCATTGCTTCCAAGGAGGAGGCTTTCGAGGAGATTGGCGGAAAGGCCGTGAAGCTGAGGTGTTTGGAGAGAGGGATGGCGATTCACTCGCAGGCTGTGGAGCTCGGATGCAACGAGGCCAACAAGTTTGTAGCGAGCTCGCTGGTGGATATGTACTCCAACTGTGGAAGTTTGCTCGACGCTCGGATGGTTTTCGACAAGAGTTTCGTGCTCTTTCTCGACGACGTCGTGCTCTGGAACGCAATGCTCCATGCGTACGTGGAGAATGGAGAGCCCGAGATGGCCGTCCGAGTCTTCGATTCCATGCAACGGCTCAAAAGCTGCGCTGCTCCAAACACTCGGACTTACTCCACGGTTCTCAAGGCCTGCTCGAGCTTGGCGAGTGAAGAGGAAGGCCAGACGCTAGAAACAGGAGGAGTTGTCAAGCTTTCCTCGCTGGAGAGAGGCATGGCTCTCCATTCGGAGGTGTCGAGGCGGGGATTTCAATTGGACAGCTTCGTTGCCAGTACGCTCGTGAGCATGTACGCGAGCTGTGGAAGCATGGTGGACGCTCGCAGAGTCTTCGATCGCTTGCTCAACCGGAACGTCTTCTCGTGGACAGTTTTGGTGCTCGGCTACGCCTCAAGCGGGGAAGAGGCCTCGGCACTCCACTGCTTGGAGCTCATGAGAGACGAAGGCCTGGTTCCCGAGAGCCCGACTTTCGTCGCCGCTCTCAAAGCTTGCCTGAGCCTGGACGCAACTCTAGCAGTTCACGCCGAGATCAACAGGTATGGAGCGCTCGTCCACTTCGATTCTCCGCTCGCCACCTCGATCATCGATGTCTATGGAAGATACGGCGAGGTGGCGAAAGCCCAGCAAGTTTTCGACTCGCTCCCATCGTCCAGGAGCGGGAAAGCAACTTGGACCGCGCTGCTCGCTGGATTGAGCCGCAGCGGCGAGAGCGATCGAGCCTTGGAGCTCTTCGAGAGGATGCTGGGCGAAGGCGTGGATCCAGACGCGACCACCTTGCAGTGTGTGCTGAGCTCTTGCAGCCACTCTGGCCGGATCCAAGCCGGGAGGAAGCTCTTCGACACGATGGAGCAAAAGTTTGGGATCCAGCCGTGCGTGGAGCACTACATTTGCGTGGTGGATCTGCTGTGCCGCGCGAATGAGCTCCAGGCCGCCGTGGAGCTCCTCAGATCGATGCCTTTCAAGCCGACTGCGGTGGGATGGACGATCCTTCTCGCGGGGTGTGAGAAGTGGAAGAACTTGGAGATTGGGCGAGTGGCATTCGAGGCGCTGCTGGGAATGGACGAGACGAGAGATGGATCGAGCTATGCCTACGTACTCATGGAGAACATTTACAAGCAAAGAGATCAAACTTAAACTATGGAATAACTTAAAGGAATATACTGTAGAATAATCTCAACTTGAGAGAATATACTATAGAATAATCTCATAGACCATAAACCCTAAACTTAACTTCGTTTTAAATGGTTTAAGAACAATGTGGGGCGATGTCACTTTTGTCAAAGAAATGGAATGGTCATCGCCCTCTTCTCTGGATCGCCAGATCGTTTGATCATCGGCCTCTCCTCTGGATTGCGAGATCGTTTGATCATCACCCTCTTCTCTGGATCGCTCGATCGTTTACTACATCGTCAATCGCAATCGATGACCAGCACCATGACGAGCAAGGCGAGGACGAGGACGAGGAGCGCATCAAGCGCTTGGGACGGCTCCTCCGGTCGTGCACCGCCGCCAGGGACATCTCCGCTGGCCGCCGCGTCCACCACAGCATCGCCAATCACCGCCGCCCGCCTCCCACAATCCTCTCCAATCTCCTCGTCGACATGTACGCGAAATGCGGCAAGCTCCTCGAGGCCCGATCGGCTTTCGATGCGATTCAATCGCCCAATTGCTTCTCCTGGAACATCTTGCTCCAGGCATATGCCCTTCATGGGCATCTGGAGTACGCCAAGAGTCTCTTCGATTCTATGCCCAGGAGAGATCTCGTCTCTTGGACGGCGATCGTCTCGTCATACGCGCAGGTGGGATCGACACAGCAGGCGCACTGCTTATTCGATTCCATGCCCGCGAGGAATGTTGTGGCCTGGAACGCCATAGTCTCAGCATTTGCCCGAGAGCGGCATTTGCAAATATTGAAAAACCTCTTTGATTGGATGCCTGAGAGGAGCATCGTCTCCTGGACGGCGCTCATCGCCGGCTTCTCGCAGGCCGGATCGCTGCGGGAGTCGATCGCCATCTTCGATCGAATGCCCACCCGCGACCTCGTCGCCCACAACGCGATCGTGGCGGCGCTGGCCCTCCATGGCCATGCCGCCGACGCGATCACGCTCTTCGATCGAATCCCACAGCGCGATGTGGTCACCTGGACCGCGGCGCTGCAGGGCCTCGCGCAAGAGGGCCGGATCGACGAATCGCGCAGCTTGTTCGATCGGATGCCGTCGAGGAATCTCGTTTCCTGGAATGCGCTCCTCCCGGCGTACGCGATCGCTGGACAGCTGGGAGAGGCCGAGAAGCTCTTCAATTCGATGCCGCAGTGGGATTCCCACGCCTGGAACTCGATGATCCAGGGGTATGGCGTCAATGGCTTCCCGGAGAAAGCCAAAACGCTGTTTGCCAGCATGGCGCAGCCGGATGTCGCCACGTGGACCAATGTGCTTGCGGCCTTTGCCGCGCGCGGGGATTTAAACGAGGCGGAGTTCTTCTTCGCGCGGATGCCGTGGCGGGACGTGATCTCCTGGAACTCGATGCTCCAGGGCTATGCCCAGAATGGTTTCCTGGAGAAATCGAGCGAGGTTTTTGGCCAGATCGCGGTCAGGGATGTGTTTTCGTGGACGATCTTGCTGTCGGCGTATGCCCAGGAAGGATGTTTGGAGGAAACGCTCCAGATCTTCGAGAAAATGCCGGGCAGGGACATCGTTTCCTGGACTGCGGTCGTCCTCGCCTACGCGCAGAGCAATCTCCTGGAGAAATCCAAGGCCACATTCGATCAAATGCCGAAGCGTGACGCTCGGGCGTGGACGACTCTCATCGCGGCTCATACCCAGAACGGCCATCTTGACAAGGCTATGAAAATCTTCCGCGCGATGCCACAGCGAGAGACTCTTGCATGGAGCATCCTCGTGTCGGCATTTGCGAACAATGGGCGATTGGAAGAGGCGAGGGCGGTGTTCCAGATCGTGCCCGAGCAGCACACCGCCACTGCCAATGCGATGATCGGAGCTTACGCCACCGCCGGGCGCCTCGAATCCGCCAAGACAGTCTTTGACGATCTCTCCCTCTCGAGCAAAGCCAACGTTGTGTCGTGGACAGCCATGACCGCTGCTTACGTCCGAGCGGGTTGTGAAGGCAAGGCCACCGAGCTCTTCGATTCCATGCCCGAGAAGGACTCGGTGTCGTGCTCGGTCGTGGTCGGGCTCCGGAACGATGCTCTCCAGATCATGGATCTCGAGGGCGTTGGTCCAAACGAGCAGACCATTCTCCGGTTGTTTGGAGCATGCAGCCACTTTGGAAGAGTCGAGGAAGCCAAGAAGTTCTTCTCATCGATGCGTGACGATCACGGGATAGAGCCGCGGATCCACCACTTTTGCTCCATGATCGACGTTCTTGGGCGGGCTGGGCGATTGCGAGAGGCCGAGGAGCTCGTGGAGACGATGCCTTTTGAGCCGGATCAAGTGGTGTGGACAGCGCTCTTGAGCGCTTGCATTCTTCACAAGAACGTCGAGTTTGCTGCTAAAGTCGGCGAGAAGCTCGTGGAGTTGGATCCCGCGAGCTCCACGCCGTATGTTTTGCTGTATAATCTCTACGTGAAGACTGGACAGCAGCACGAGGTGGCCAAGTTGATGAGGAAGATGAGAGATCGAGGCTGGAAGAACATCGGTGATGTGTTAGAGAACAAGCTTCTATTGCCGTTGGAAGAAGGCGAGCAAGAGAGAAAAAAAGATGACGATGATAATGAAGGTAGACAATAGCGTTTGATCTAAGGAGAGTTGAACTCCATTCGCCGACGCTCTCTTGCTATGGAATTTCACTCGAATTGTGTTCCAGGAAGAAATCTTTATAAGCGAGCGGATAGTGTTTAAAGGAATATCCTTGGGACTACCCTTGCTTCGATGGAATATCCTGGAGGCGGGTATCCCAAACGATGAGAGGGCCCCTGCGGTATATCGCCTTGATTCCGTGGAGCGAAGAGTTGCACACTACGCTGTGCAAACCATCTCTCGAAAGCACTTGGTGCAGTTCGAGGACTTGCCGGGGTGCAGATGAAAAACACCTTGCAAACAAAGTTTTCATGTTGATCGGAGCGGATAGAATACGATTTTGGATCTCAACACAAATTCTAAGACCCTGCCTCATCTTTGCTCCTACGGGAACCAGCTAGCAATCGTGAGCAATGGCTTCCCTCCCAGGCCTATCTCCTTGATAGGCATCGACTCTAGAAACTATGCTGGATCCGATTGGACTCGTGAAGGTGGAGGGTGACAAGCTTGTCCTTAACCCTCTCGAAGGTGAAGCTTCGTTGCCAATCGTGAAGTTTCGTTCTTTCAGCAACAGGAGAACGTGAAGCTTTCAGCGGCAAAGTTACCTTTTGAGAGCTCCCAAGTTGACGGAGGCCAGGAACCCACGTTGTTTCTTACCTCTGGAAGATCAACCGATGGAATGGCCAGGGCCTTGTAGGCGACCTGGAATGGTACTCTGAAGCTCTGCGAAGGCCTGCTCCGCATCATGAGATCATCTGTAGTGAAGAATGGAAACCGCAGAATCTCCGGATGCTCTGTGGGAGTCAGCATGAACATGAAATCGACAGGTGCCTGAAGTGTGTGTAGGCACCTATGCAAACGAGATTATCTTCGCGGCGTGTGATGGGATTGGGACCTTCAATTGTTGTGCTGAGTTGTGGAGAGGAACCTTCAATTCCATTACAGTTTCTGGCACGTCTCGCTCGGAAGACTACCACATTAGCAGATCTCTTGCAGGTTATCGCCCAGGGATTTTTCTTCGCTGTTACTTATGTACATACTATTTTGAACAAGCAGGTTGGCTCTACATACGGCGGAGAAGATTTCCTTGAACTGGCAGAGATTTTGAGGATGAGAAGCGATGATCTCCCCTCTCACTTTATAGTTAAAGTAAGTTTTGCTTGGTATGTTTCATCTATCCTTTATATTCTTTTTTCCAGAATGATAGTGCATCCTCAACTCTGTCAAAGCCGTGGTAGCCTCCGGTCATTCTCCAAATCATGTATGTAGGCGTCTTTTCATTTCATTTGATGTGTGGCTTCTTTTTGTAGGTCTTGCGGGTTTCAAACTGTTTTGTTCTTCTTTGTTATGACACTGATTTTCATCGATCTTTCTGGCCTGGGCTACTCTGCATGGAGATGAAGAATACAAATGTGGATCAAGCTTGATGACTCAAGACTCATTCTCAGGAATCTCCGTAAGTTTCAGTTTTTCCAAGCCATACATGTTAACTAGTAGGATTCTGTTCTGGTATTGGCACACTGCTCATCGAAGCGATTACTAATGATAATTATTTTATTATGCTTCCAGGAGTATGTTGGCCGGTTTGTAATTTTTGCAGGAACTAAAGGCTCTCAAACATCTCTTGACCTGCTGAAGAGCCTTGAGGTAATTAAATGTGTATGCTTTCCAATGCTAACATGTGGAACTTCTTAAGGCCGAAGTTGCCTTGGTTGACGACAGCAGCTTACTGTTCTAGCGAGCTACTTGTCGATTGAGGTACAGTGAAAAACTTACAGAAGTGTTATTATTTTTCTTGTGGGACACTCGAATGAAGGTCTCTATGGTGCCATGGGGGTGGCTGAGAAGGTATTACATTCGTTTTGTGTTTGTATGGCATTGAACTGGCTGCTTGTTCTTTTATTTTTATTTTCTTTCTTTCAGGTATTTTCGTCAGGTGCAAACGTGATTGTCTACCATCCCAATGCTGCTCTTTGCAATGTTGTGGAATTGGAGGTGATCCTCTTGTTTTTTGGTGTTTGTCGGATCAGTTCATGAACTTTATACATGCAGGTTAGTGGTGTGTCCCATGCCCAGTTTATGAGAAGATTGACAAACGTCCGAAGAGCAGTTACAGCCATGTTCAGCTCTTGTGAAAGGCAACATACCTGGTAAACTTATCTCGTTTCTACAAGTACTTTAAATTCGTGGAAGTTTACAATTGATCCACAGGTGAGGGCTTCGGTTTTCTAGCAGCGGCGACAGTGATGGCTATAACGCTGGGGTTTCTCTTGTCAAGCAGGCATTCGAGGTGGGAGATCATATCTAAGCAATTTGTTTATCCAAGTTGTGTGATTGCGTTCCAGGGATTGGGAGCTGACTCCAAACTCTATGGACTCTATATGAAGTCGAAGAATGTGGATCTATTCAAGCTGCCACGTCGTAAAGGGGTCCAAGATCTCTTCCGCAGACTTATAGAGGTCGATTTTACCATCCACATTAGAAAGTCCTTTACATTTATCCAGAAGTAAGACATGGTGGAAGCCACAGCTAGCAGGAAGAGGCCTCGAAGCCTACCAGGATCAAGCTGCAAATGAGTTTGAAAAGAAGTTTTTCGTCGATAGAGTTCCAACCAAAAAAGATTTAAGATCTTTCACTTGGTAGGAAGAATCGCAGTACCTGATTTTAAGTGCAAGGAACAGGAAGGCCCGTGCCACGTACTGAGTTCTCCTCACAAGAGAGTGTTTTGGACATAGAGAACATTTGATGGTATCTGGAGGCTCGATGTTGTAAATCTCGAATCCAAGATAGCCGGTGACCATGGTTTGCATGGTTTTTCTGGCGGTTCATCTTATTGCTCACAGCGTTTTCGTTTCTCCAATCACCAAAACCGTGACCCAGGTAGCGTTGACTCTGGGAAGCTCAAACACCCGTAGATCATATACTTTAACAGTATCGAGAGGCTCCATATCAACTTCGTCGCAATTGTCTTATCAATGAGAACTTTGCAAAAATTTGAGAGATGAATCATACCTCTGATGCAGTTTCCACTTTCATCCGAATGGTCATCTCCTTTGTCCTCAACCAGCCTCGAGTTTCAGTCTATATCCGATGGTTTGATGAGATACCAAAGGCCATCGATGATTGTAGTGGCTTGTATGAACTTTCACGGGCGCGAGACTTGGCTACTCTGTCAGAATCGCGGAGTGAAACTGGGCGAGACCACATAGAATGCACACAAGGAAGAGCGGAGAAGCGCTCTCTCCATCACGTGCTCTCCTGCATTGCACCTTGTCCGTGGATGGCGCCTCAGGGACGAATGTCACCTGTTGATCTCGAGCAATCTCCTCGTCTGGAATCCCCAAACTAACTTGGTGCCTCATAGATGAATGCTCCTCTAGATTGCCTCACCTCAATCTTCCAGTGTCTTGGATCGATCTTAGATCGATCTTCCACAGCCTTTATTTAGATGCGCTTGCAACCAAGCCCAAGCAAAACACTACTAATGAAATTCTTTAATGCCAATAATCAGGGGATGTAGCTCAATTGGTAGAGCATTTACACAGCAAGTAGAAGGTAGGAGGATCGATACCTCCCATCTCCATTATTATTTTTAGAAACATTGATGCTTTTGAGAAATTGCTAAAGTGAAGCAAAATTTTGACACATTTTTTTTTTATATTTCCAAACAGGGCATTTAGTATATCTTTACTTTCAGCTCTTCCAATACAATTCTTCTAATTTATGAGAGAGTTTATCTTTTTTCAAGTATAAACCTTTGAGTTTAATGTTTTCTTTCCATGCCAGAAAGATCTTAGAAGATGCATCTAGAAATGTAATATGAATTTAGGGATGAATGTGGGGCAGGCACCACCTCAATTGCCTCCAAAATCCAAAGCTTAAAAGGTTTGGATCCTTCTTTATATTGGGCCATTAAACTAATGTTAATGATTACCTCCCATCTGTTTTGGGCCTTGAAAATATTCTGCTCTCTTTGTTGATTTGATGCTCTAAGATTCCTTTCTTTTGCTCTGAGACGGGAGTCTCTATCGAGACACATTGCAGGAGAAGACGATCATCACACTTCTCTCAGCATATTCCCGAACAGGGCATCTAACAAATGCGCTACTCATTTTATTCCATGTCCCGACGAGACACTGTCTCTTATAACACAGTTCTTGCAGCTTATGGGAGATAAAAAAAGATTAGTGTTTTTGATCAAATACAAGAGCGGAGAAGCGCTCTCTCCATCGCGTGCAGTAGAACCTTCTGCATTGCACCTTGTCCGCCTCAGGGACGAATGTCACCAGGTTGGTCTCGAGCAATACTGCTTGGGTGGGAAGAGCGGATTGGAATCCTAGATGAATGTCACCAGGGGCTGCTAATCTCCTCTCGATTGCCTCACCTCAATTTTCCAGTGTCTTGGATCGATCTTCCAGTACCTCAGATCGATCACAAGGATGCCTCTAAGGTGGGAGTAGTCTCAAGCAAATACTTCCCTGAAAGAATGAAAAATCTCCAAGAGTTAGTTTTCATACTCAATCCAAAGGCTGGTGCTTATAAAGATTGATATCTAAGTTGTCCAAAAGGAAGCCTTGCTTGCAACAATCATCTAGGGTTGGAGATGTGTTGGCAGCCTCAAACATGTCTAGAGGCAGCTCTATGTCATAGACGGTTATTGTTATAGGAGCTGTCAAAGTTCACTCATGCCTCGTCTCAATCGCCTCATGAGAGAGTTTATTTGGAGGATTTTATTGGCATAGGGAGTGAACCACTCCTTGTTGGTGTCAGAGCTGATAGTGTAAAATAGAGACGTGAAATCAATTGCTCATTGCCACAGCTCACAAATATCAGACATGATACTTAAGTTGTTAGATAGTGGACAAGGTGGATTCCATGTTGTGAGGCAAGATCCATGGTAGAGATCATGGCCAGATAATCCATCTTATTGGCTGAAGTTGCTAGAAGTGTTCTAGAGAGCTGAGCCACCTTTTTCTCTTTATGGTCTAAAATCCATACTTTAATTCCTACTTGATGATTGAGAGGGCATCATGCACTGTCCAAGTATGCTGTAAAGAGCTCTAGAGGGTTCTCTAAAAGAGATGTTGCACTATCAACACTCTCTAGATCTCCTTCATGGGAGTCAGTGATGAGAGGTATCACCAAGAAAGGTGATAGAATTGCTGGAGTAGGAATCCCAAGCTGAGTAGCCTCCGAAGCAGCTGCAATAGAAAGAAGATCATCATCGTAGGTGGAGCTGGTGCTAGAGGCCTTGTCACCAGTTCGTGTTGCCACTGGGGTAATGGGCATTTGCGGTGTTCTCAAGAGTGATTTAATGTTGGGCTGGACAAATGAGTTATGAGGAGTGTATTGTAGGATGGAAGCACAATGGAGAATGTGGAGCCTGGGGACATAAGCATCATATAGTAGCTCTAGAAAAACCATTGTGGCAATCTGTTTGAGTATGAACAACATGTTGCCAACATCATCCAAGGATGGAGGACGATCAACATCAGGTGTCCTGAGGTGTCTCAGTTCTTCTAAGATCTGTTGCTGTTATTGGAGGAGAAGAATATGATTCTATTGCATTTCCACCAATCACTATACCTGCCAATTTCTCCCTTGGAACATGAGCTGGACAAGCCATGTTGATGGTGCAAGCATGATCAATGACAACGAATCCGACTCTGGCAATCCCAAGCTTTAAGAGCATATCCTTCTCTAATCATGCAAAAAAGTTAAGCAAGTGCCAAACTGTTGTTTTTGCATCTTGTGCTATAAGTTGCCTTTGAGTCCTGAAACAAAAGTTGTGACTCCATAGCACTCTTTTGTGACCACTTGGCGTGCCACACACTCCTAGTAAGAAAAAGCCTTGTGATATACTCGTGCATTTGCTCCTTGTTGGAATGCAAAGAGATCCATGAGCAAGTGCTTTAGTTTTATATGCAAATAAAATGTATTTTGTTATCCAATTAATATTTGAGTTTTCTATATATAAATGATATAATGTTTAAACATGTTTTAGATCCCACATTTAATATTCCGTTCTATATATATATATATATATATATATATATATATATATATATATATATATATATATATATACACACACACACTTGGATAAATTGAATCAATGATATAGTAGTGGCTGGGTTTTTTATCCAAGAGGGCTTCGTCCACAGCGACTACCACAAAAGTCCAGCTTCCATAGTGTTTCTTTGCTAGTGTTTCTTTGCCAGATCCTATGAGGAAGATTTGGTTGGTATGTACGATCCTTGCAGTTGTCATAACTAATCCTGCTAGAGTTCTGACGCTTTGGAGGTACAAGAGCACCCATAATCCGACCATGGTACTCTTCCCTGCACGCCACAGCTCTCTTAACATCCTCAACACTCCACTTCAAACACTCATCTCCGATCACAATCTTCATGAGTGCCTCAAACAGCTTCAAAATACCAGCATTCGTGTGCATGGCGACGTTCAGGGATGGTAGACAGAAGTTCTAAGAAAAAACAAATAGACAGACAACCGACTGGAAGCCCGAAAGCTAGCTTACTCGTTTCTCGATAAAACCTCAGCAACAAGATACCGACCATCCGGGTAGTCGATTTCCGGATATGAGCTGCAGTTTTGCGCATAAGATCCCACCTGCAACTTAGCTTCTTCTGAATATCGTCTTTGTAAAACCGTAGCTCGACGTCACCTTTCCTGTGAAGGTGCATCCATCGGCTCTTCTGCTGTTTCTTGAAATCTGCATCACAAGGCCAGAAATATGGTGAAAACCGGAGAATGAAAACTTAAAACGTGGAGTACCTTCCTAGGACTCATCGGTGATCGGACCTCCCAGAAGACTGACCAAGCACGGCATAACTCCAACGATTGAAAGCCCATTGCATGACGAAGATCGGAGCCACGCGTTCCTTGTGGAGATTAACAAGTCCTTCCTTGCAAGCGTAGGCCAGAGCTTGATAGATCGCATCCTTCTCCAGCGTTTTCGTTTCTCCAATTGCCAAAACCGTGACCCAGGGGTCGTCGAAGTCTCCAAGCTTGAACACCCGCGGATCGAATACTTTGACGAGGAGATCCTTTCTCTTGATCTCTGATCGGGTTCCATCGAGAGACTGCTTTGGGTGTATCAGCTTTGTCGTCATCGTCTCGTTCTTTGATCTAGGAAATCATAACTGAGAAAATTGCAAGACTTGAGATGGATCATACCTCTGACGCAGTTTCCACTTTCATGTCTTCCTCTTTGTAACTAGCTTCCGGTTCGATTGACCTCAGCTTTTTGAGCTGAGTGGTCATCTCCTTTGCCTTCAGTTTTCACAAAGCCAACGTCGACTTCCAGGCCATGTCCGTAGTCTTCCGATAGCGCCAATGGGTTGGTGAGATAGGCCATCGATGATAGCTTATAGTCTCACTCTCTGCACAGAGTAGCCAAGTCTCACGAATGTTCATACAAGCCACTACACCAGGCGAGACATAGAATGCGTGCTTACCGGCTAGAAGTAACAAAGTGGCGGAGAAGGGCTCTCTTCATCGCGTGCTGCAAAACCTCGTCGGGCAGTCTCCTGCTTTGCACCTTGTCCATGGATGACGCCTTAGGGACGAATGTGGCTGGTTGATCTCGAGCAAACTCCTCGTGTACTGATTGGGCGGGAAGAGCAGCGGATTGGAATCCCCAAACTTGAGCTGTGCCAAGTCAATTCCAAACCCTAAAATCACAAATCCAAGCCCTAAAAAGTTTGAATAAACAAGTACGTCATTATATCATTATATTGGGCCATTAAATTAATGTTAACGATTAGGGGATGTAGCTCAATTGGAAGAGTATCTACGTTGCAAGTAGGGGGTAGGAGGATCGATACCTCCCATCTCCAAATACTGTTTTGGGCCTTGAAAACATTCTGCTCTTTTTGTTAACCTTTTGATGCTCCAAGATTCCTTTCTTTTGCTCCGAGACTATTCGCGATCCGGGAGTCTCCATCGAGCGAAGCAAATCTTCGACACATTGCCGGAGAAGACGATCATCGCGTGGAACACACTTCTCTCAGCATATTCCCGAACAGGGCATCTAGCAGATGCGATACTCATATTTTATTCCATGCCCCGACGAGACACCGTCTCTTATAACACAGTTCTTGCAGCTTATGGGAGATCGAAAAAGATTGATGAGTTGAAGTCTCTTTTTGATCAAATACCCTCGAAAGATCTCTTGTCATGGACTTCTCTAGTGACGGCATATGCCCAGAACGGACATATAGGTCTTGCGGTAGAAGCCTTTGATTCTATGCCACAGAGGAATCTGTTTGCCTGGACGGCTCTCCTATGCATCACTGGGAATATTTCCCTGGTTAAGAATATCTTTTCGTCTATGCCGGAAAGAGATACTGTCTCTTGGAACGCAATGCTAGATGCATACGCCCAAGAAAGAGATTTTGGAAATGCAAAAGGAATCTTTGATACCATGCCCGAGAGGAATCTAGTGTCTTGGAACAGCCTTTTGCTGGCTTTTGCCGAGGCACAGAAGCTTGAGAAATGTAACGAGACATTCCTTTCTATGCCAGAGCATGATCTGTTTTCCTGGACTACGATTCTGTCTTTGTATGCCCAGTGTGGGTTTGTGGAAGATGCGAAACGGATCTTCTTTGACGTTATGCAGGAGCACAACTTGGTATCCATGAATTCCATGCTTGCAGCGTTCTCCAAGGCTGGCCGTGTAGAATGTGCCCGACATTTCTTTTATGAAACGATGCCGGTTTGGAACATTGTGTCCTTGAACACGATGCTCTCGGCATTTGCTCAAAACAGTCGAGTTGACGAGGCCAAGAAGCTATTTTTGGAGGAAATGCCCTACTGGGATCTAGTTTCATGGAATACTCTCTTGGACGGGCTTGCCCAAGGCTCGTATCCGGAAGAGTGCGCCAACTTACTCAAATCAATGCCACAAAAGAACATTATAACTTTAACTTCTATGCTTACTGGCTACTGCGTGTCTCAAGACATTGGGCTAGCAAAAGAATTCTTCGACAAAATGCCTGAGTGGAACCTTGCAACATTAAACTGCATGCTAGCAGCATTTGCCGCTACAGGGCATCTGCTGGAAGCAGAGGAACTCTTCCGTGCAATGCCGGACAAGAGCGACGTGACCTGGACGGCCATGATCCTCGCGTACGGACAATGCGGTCTTGCGTGTGAGGCCATGAAAACCTTGAACGCCAGCCCGGAACAGTCCGTACTGTCTTGGTCTGCCGTGCTTGCCGCCCATTCGCACAACACTTTCGCGAGGAACGATGCCAGGACTCCCACCGCGGGAGATTTTGTCGACCAATTCAATCTTTTCAAGGTGGTCTTCGAGGAGGCGGACGAATCGTGCTTCGTCCAGGCGCTGCTGGCATTCACTCACGGCGGGGAGCTGGAGGCGTGCCGGCGCTGCTTTGCGTCGATGCGCGAGGATTTCTTCCTGGAGCCCAAGAAGCAGCACTTCACCTGCGTCGTGGACGCACTTGGGCGGGCCGGATGCGTGAGAGATTCCATGGAACTTGTGCTGGACATGCCCTTCGCGCCAGATTCTCTCGACTGGATGTGCGTCCTCGCTGCGTGTAAGTTCCAGCTCCAGCTCCAGGGCGGGGAGCTAGGAACTCGCGCAGCTCACGAGGTTTTGGAATTGGATGGCGAGAACGCTGCAGCGTATGCGCTGCTCATCGCCACCATGGTATCAATCTGGAGCTAGAAAGATTGCCGAGATCGATTGGATCGAGCGTGGAATTCGAGGGAGTGATCACTGCCCACGTGAGGAAATGCCGTTTTGCGACGACCCAGATGCTTAGTCTAGTCGTGAGAACTAACGGTGGTCGGATTGGACCCCAGCAACTGTGTCGTAATCGTGATCTCACCACGACCGTTATATTACTTCTGGGGTCTCTCAAACCAAAGTGTTTGATCCATTTTACCGCCAAACCAAAGGGAGAGACAATGGAATCAAGGAATCAAATCACTGCGAAAAAAAAAAAGAGATAATCGCGAGACAACAATGGAGGTTTCCTCCTTTTGGGGACCGAGAGGACGCATTTGCAGAGCACTGAATCATGCATGTACAAGCCCAAAATTCGACCTCCATTCTTGTTCTCCATGTTTCAAGCAAAGATTAAAAAAACACCAAAGCTTCTCTGAATCGAACAAGGTTCCTGGCGATTCTCTCGCGACCCCTCTTTCTTTTCTTGTTTCTTTTGTTGGGTTGGGTGTGAGAAGAGAAAAAGACGTAGAGCATTAGCAAGGGGGGGAAGAACTTGGCCTCTCTCCATTCTCTCTCTCTCTCTCTCTCTCTCTCTCTCTCTCTGTGTGTGGCTTTAAGCTCTGCCTCTCTCTCACACACTTACACTTGGTGATTCGCGCTGCGCGAGAACAGCGACGCCGCACAGCGAAAGAGTTTACGGGAATATTTCGAGAGCTTCCTTCTTCCTCGAGGCCTCCTCGAGGACTGGAAAGAAAAGAACCTGGCAAGGGAGATTTTAATGTCAATGCAATGAATGTAGGTGCTGCTACCTCCTGCTGCTGCTGCTGCTGCTGCTGTGATCGATCCAGGACTTTTGCTCCAGTTCACTGCATCTCTCCAGCGTAATTGTCTCTCTTCTTTGCAACAACCTGAGAATGATAGACAGTGGCCTTTCTTCCTCCTTTTCTTCTTCCTCCTCCGGACTGAGCGATCGAGCGAGAACTCTTGTTCTAAGATGAGCGTGAGCTCCTCCTCCTCTTCCTCCTCCTCGTGTCTCTGCGGCGCGTGTTCCTCGAAGAAAACGTTTGAGCTCGAGCTTGATGGTGTAGAAGTTGATCCACGGAGATCCGCCTCGGATGGTTCGTCTGATCGCAGCGTCTCGGATCCACTGTTCATGGTAAACTACTTCGACTGTGCTTCGCTCACGCTGCTGGCTGTGGTGGCCGTCCTGGTCGTTGTCCTTCCCATTGTTCTACCACCACTTCCACCCCCGCCTCTCTTTCTTATGCTCGTCCCTCTCATCATCTTCGTGCTCTTGATGGGTCTCGTCTTCATGCCTTCGAGGCTTCCTCCAAGCATTGTCATGTAGCCTTGTTCTTCTTCCTCTTCCGTCTCCGTTGCTTCTCTGTCGTCGATCATAGCTTTCTCTGGTATTCATCGATCGTAGCATAGCAGCGGCAGCAGATCTCCACGGTTTTGGAAACAATGGAGCCTTTGATTGCAAGAAACTCTAGTCAGATCCGAGCAACGAAAAACAAACCAGGAAGATATACTTACAGATTATATATCAGGGGTCACCATTTCTACAAAAAACCAGCTGCCGGGAAGCTATAGCACAAGCCCCTAAAGCTCTGGCTCTCTCTCCAAGTTGAGAGGAGTTCTATAAATCATCTGCTGAGGTTCTAGACGAGTTCTGTGGATCACGGGTGAGAATCCGGAGTCCTCTCGTGTTATCATGGTCAGGTTCCCGTTTCGTCTCAGCCCCTCGATTGGATGGAAGTGTGTCGTGTCTTGCACTAGTGAACTCCTCGCACCACTTTGCCTGTGGCTGTTTCAGGCAAATCACAAGTTAGCACAGAAGAAGAATTAGAGAACTCGTCGGACTCACATTGGCGAGGCTCTTGGGGACGCCAACGGCGACGTGGGGAAGGACGGCACGGATGACGGCGCGTTTAGTACAAATTGGTGTTGGAGAAGCTCTATGGCTTTTGGTCTGTCTTCCGGATTGAAGAGCAGGCATCGTTGAACGAAGTCTTTCGCTATAGGACTCAAGCTGTCTGGGATTGGAGGGGCCTCTCCTTTCGAAAGTTTGAAGTAAAACCCGAACTGTTGACACATCACAACGAAATGTCAATTGAAAACAAGAAAAAGGATTTTTTTTGTTCTTCACTCACCCCCAAGTCACTCCAAGGAGGCTTCCCCATTGACATCTCCAAAATTGTACAGCCAAGACTCCATATGTCCACGGCAGTTCCATAGGATCTTTTGGATGGATTTGGAGTCACCACCTAGAAACGACAACCAATTCTTAGCTCCCCTCAAGTCACGCATTTTGACTCTCACAAAACGTACCTCCGGTGCCATAAAAATCGGTGTACCTTTCAAAGACGACGCCAGTGGGGTCTGCAAGCGGCGGCAAAGCTCAGATTAAAGCGACTAATGCGACTAAGGAAAAAAACAAGCACAGGAATACCTGTTTCGCAACACCAAAGTCGGCAAGCTTGACCTGGCCGAGAGAGTCGACTAGAATGTTTGCACACTTGATGTCCCTGTGGATCGTGTGATTTTCGTGAAGATAAACCAGCCCATGAAGTATCTGACGTGTATACGCACGTATCGTGCTCTCCTCGAAACCGCCAAGTTTGTTCAGTATCGTCTTCAGGGAGGATTTCATGAGCTCCAGAAAGATGCAGACGGAGCCAGTTTCATCCTGTTCCCAAAGACACCGAAGTGTTAAGAGAATGAATTCCATGGAACCTCGAGGTGCTCACAATGCAAGCTCCTAGGTATCTCACAATGTTGGGGTGATTCAGCTGACTAAGAAGTTGGACCTCCTGAAGAAACGAAAACATTTATGTTAGCACAAGAGCAGACGACTTTTCACCTTCGTGGTCTCTTCGGTCATGATTGAGTCGTGCACAACTTTGATAGCACAGAAGCTCCCATCCTCCCTGAAAAGATCACGCTAAAAATGAGCCACCAACGATAGAAAGAAGAACGAAAAACCTTACATGAATCCCTCGTACACCGTCGCGAAAGATCCACGTCCCAGCTCCTGGAGCTTTTGACACTTTAGCAGCCGGGATGGCGAGTGGAGAGGAGACCGGTGAGGAGACTGTGGAGACTGTGAGAAGCGCGGTGACCTCTCGGAACTCTTTCGATGCGAGAAATCCAGCGCGCATCCCAGTGATTTCCTCGGGAGAGGCAACGGAGCTGGCGCCGCGGTTCGCAAACTATTCCCAGCACGACGACACACTGCTGCTGCGGGAGGTGGCGATCGCGATGGAAGAGGGTGTGGAACACGAGAAGAATCTGTCATGGTGTTCCCAGGAGTGACTGCTGCTGCCGCTGCTAGCGCTAAGCTATACCCGTTACCACTGCGAGGACTTTGAGGAGATCGACACCACGGATCGTTGGCAGGACTTAGCCGCGAAGATGGTGTCGGAGACATGGATCGGCTCTCGAACGACGAGGTGTCGCCGAAGGAATCCAAAGACCTCCTGTGCTCGGAGAAGAAGCCCGGGGCCGTGGGCGTCGCGGGCCTGTGATCCTCCACCTCCTCGAACGAAACATCCGTGGAGTCGGGATCCACCTCGGCTCGCATTTCCATCTGCTTGATGATCTGCGCCTCCTGATCCCTGTTCTCGGCGCCCAGCACGCGCAGCACCTTGGCGGCATCCACCGATTTCGTCCTTGGAGACATGACCGAGCTCCTGGAGAAATATTTCGCCATGGCCGGGCCACTGCTGTTGCTGCTGCTGCTGCTGCTGCCGCTGCCGCCTCCATCCGGCGACGACACGGGGCTTCGATCGTTTTTCTTGTGGAAGATCTTGTTGAGCAGCTTCATCTCTCTCTCTCTCGCCGGATCAAACCCTCTCGATCCAAAACCCTAGCCTCCGCCAAAGATCCTTACCGGGGATGAAGCGGCATAGCTCGCGCGCCTCGAACGGATCACATTTTCTTCCGGGAAGGCGCCCCAGGAAGACGATAAACGCCCGTGTCGGGAGAAGCTGCCAGGGAAAGCGCGAAAGAGAAATGCGCGGAAAGCAAGTAACAACAGCCGTCGGATGCACCGCATCCCACGGCCCGGCTCGCGGCACGTGGGCCAGTCATTGTGCTTGCTGCGGCGGCGGTTGAGATGGAATAGTGCTGGAAAATACCCTTCCCTTAACATGTACAAGGGCCTACGACCTATTGATCGTGCTAAAGAGATCTTCGTCACGAACAAGGATAGGGATCTCGTTTCGTGGCCTTCTATGATCGCAGCATTTGCCCCGAATGGGCATTGCAAAGAGGCCTCTAATACTAATCCGTTGTCAGGCTCTCACCCGAGAGACCCGGTTTCGATAATATAATTCTCTAGGGCCCAACATTGACTGATTATATAAAAGTTTTTGCACGTTATGTACTGTAGGGGTTCTTTTTTCAGTGGCTATGGCTGCTGGATCTCCAAGAGATGAGGAGAAGCCTCTCCTCCATTACGTCAGCAGCATAAGTCATCCATGGGTCGTTTCAAAGCAAGCGCTTCTCCTCTCTTTGCTGCTCAATCTCCTCCTGGCTTTCGCAGTCGCGGTGTTGTTCCTTCAATCAGAGTTCTTCCACCTTGGACGATCTGCTGGTGTTTTAAGATCTTCCAGAGATTATCACTGGACGAGCAAGGCATCCGCAGAAGGCCGCGGCAATTCCTTGCTCGGGCCATGGACGAGTCTTCCTGGACACCATCCTTGCGGCAAATGGAGAGCCTTCGTGCGAGTGTAACAGGTGCTTCGCTGGGACAGATTGCTCGAGCAAGATCAAAAATTGCAACGCAAAAGTCGATAGGTACGCTTTCAAGATACTTTCAAAGTCTCTAGAGTCGAAAACTAAGTTCCAAGCTTGATCACGGTATTGACAGTGGTGATCCAATGTTCTTGGAGCCCTTTTGGGACGCGAATGCCGAGGCTGGAGCAGTAGTGATCCCGCCAGTTCACCGGATGAGCTACCTCACCGAGGCCACGGCGGAGGGGAGGAGGATCACGCTGGAGCTGGAGAGGCTCATCCGGCAAGTCCACGAGTTCGTGGGAAATGCCGTAATCAAAGACAAGTTCATCGTGATTGGGACTGGATCCATGGAGCTCATCAACGCTGCTGTCGCTAGCCTAGCTCCAATTGCCTCAAACACCCTTCCAAAATCACCACCAGCGCTCGTCGTGTCACGAGCTCCATACTACCAGGTAAGATTTCTTGGAGAACTCTTTCTCAAACTTTTTTATTTTTCTATAAGGCGTACCAAATGCAAACGGAGTTCTTCGCTTCCACACAATACATTTGGGGTGGCGAGCCATCCATCGCTGCCAAAAAGTTTGCAAACACTGGCTCAACTTTTATCGAGTTTGTGGCGGCTCCAAACAATCCGGACGCGAGCATGAAAGAGCCCGAGCTCAAGTTTAATGGATCGTTCACGGTTTTCGATCGAGCTTACTACTGGCCGCACTACTCTCCCATTTTCAAGGCCATGGACGACGATGTTATGCTCTTCACTCTCTCCAAGCTCACCGGACACGCAGGAAGCAGGCTCGGGTAAACTTATTTGACCTTTTCCTCGTCTTTCTTGTTAGAGTTCTTCATCCTTGTAATCACTTGAGTCTGCTGTACTTGTTTTTGGTGGTTTTGTTGTTGGTCTTCAGTTTTTTGTTCTCTTTTCTTGTTTGATAAGATCTCTGTGTATTTTCTTGCAGCTGGGCGATTGTCAAGGATCCAAAAGTTTATGCTAGACTCTCACAATATGTGTTGCTAAACACGAATGGAGTTTCTCATGACACACAGCTTCGAGCGTCGCGGCTGCTGAGAGCTGTCCTGGAAGGCTACTCAACTACTGGAGCCAAAACAGGAGTGCGAGATCCTCAAGTTTATGCAAAGTCGCAGCATATTTTTCACTTTGCACAATCAGTCATGAATTCTCGATGGCAGAAACTCGAGAAGATTTTTGCAAGGTCGATGCAGTTCTCTTTGCAATATGTGGAAGCTCAACAGTGTAACTTCTTCAAAGCTATTATCTCGCCATCTCCAGGTAACTAAAGAGCTTCAAAAACAGATCTTTCGTTCTTAATGTTTTTGATAATTTCGCAGCTTATGCATGGGTCAAATGTGAAGATCCAGGCTTGATCATGAACTCGAGCTGCTTCAACGTTTTCAAGAACGCAGGGATCATTGGACGCGCTGGTGGATATGGCGATGAGCGAGATAATTCTTACGTTAGATTTGCACTCCTCATTGGCAACGATGACTTTGACAACTTCATGGAGCATCTCAACAAATTTCTCACAGAATGATCAACACTTCATTGATCTTACAGCCATACTATAGAAATCATACTTCAACTACTTATTGAAGTTAGTATGGCTTGATTTGCCAAGTTTTCCAACCATTAAAGACATAAATACGATGTCACTAGTATGAATATCAATTAACATTAGTCCAGTTTTATAGCATATCTCTCACTTCAGGCGACCTGGATGATAGAAGATTTTTGCAGAAGATTGATTCAGTTGTCTTTGCAAAATGTGGAAGCTCAACAGTGTAACTTCTTCAAAACCAGCATCTCCCCATTGCTCTTGATCATTTCACAGCTTATGCATGGGTCAAATGCAGTTTGGATCACAAATTCGAGCTGCTTCGACATTTTCAAGAACGTGGGATCATTGGACCGGCAGTGACGATGGGAACCAATATATTTATCAAAGGCATGATCAACACTTCATTTGGTATGGTTTTTGTATCTCTATGGAACTTGGCAAATCAAGCTTGCTAAATTGAAGTTTAGTTTTTGTACAGTTACAGGAGCAGCCAACCAAGCTCCGCTATTGCGAAGCTAAAGGGATGCAACACTGTTGGATGCGGCCATAGCTTCTTGGGAATTCCAGCCACACATTGACACCTCATGTCGAAAGCCACATGCCGTAAGAAGTAAAAATCCTCCAGGAAAACAAGTAGGTTGACACCCATGACAACCCATGGCAGGTGGTAATCAGAATTTGCTCCCATGAAAATCATGAAGCTGCTTCACCACCACCCCACTTATTGCCTTCAAGAGCCCACTCTCGTGGTCGATCCAGTAGCACCAGCCCCCCATCATCTATCCACCTGCTTAAAAGTGCGGTGTTGTCAATGCAGCACAGCATGGCCACCATGATCCTCGACCCACAGCGGAACGGAAACGCACGGCAGTAAGTGTAGCCGGCCAACTCCTCCGGCTTTGGAAACACTAGCAAGCCTTGTTTGCCTTGCTCAGAGATGCCGATCCTACTCCAGTCGCCAGCGGGAGGCATGTCTCTTGCCACCTGCGACGTCACTTCCCGAGTCGAAGGTGTGAAGGTGGTGGCGGCCACGCTCATTGTAGATGTGTTTTTGTGTGCGGAATGCTTTGTCGACTTCATTGCTTTGGTATGGTTATGTACATAATAGTATGGGTGTGATGCTTGGCAGTTGGTGTCTTGGATGAACAACTTGTCTTCTTTGCTGATGTGGAGACTTGTCATCACTTGTTTCCACACTCCTCCTCAAGGCTCACACTGTCAGTGAAACAGAGTGAATTGAGGAAGAGTTCATGCTTCACTCGAGGCAAAGACTTCGTTAGGATATTAGTGACCATTGAGCTGGTCGGACAGAATTCCAGGTTGATTTTTCCATTGTTGACTTGATCCTAGATGAAATGGAACCTCAACTCAATGTGCTTGGTGTGTGAGTGAAATCTCTCATCCCATTGCCAACATATTGTCATAGTAGAATTTGACTGCTGGAATTTGAATCCGAGGTCCTGTAGCAACGTCTTAAGCTAGATGGCCTCTTTTGCTGCTGCTGCAGCTGCGATGTATTTAGATTCACATGAGGACATTGCAGTGATCTGCTGCCTCCTGGAACACCAACTAACCATGTTATGGTTATACATGAAGACATACCTTGAAGTGGATCTTCTGTCATCTGGATCTCCTGCCCAGTCTACATCTGTGAATCCCACCAGGCCGTTGTCTCCATCTCCTCTTGCATATTTCAGTGTGAATTTCCTTGTGCCACTCATATACCTCATGATTCGCTTCACAGTGGCCCAATGTGAGGGTGATGGATTGTCCAGGAACTTTGAGACTACTCCCACACTGAATGTGAGGTCAGGCCTAGTTGAGACCATCAAGTAGATGAGGCTCCCGACCACTGAATGGTACAGTGTTGTGGTCTTCTCCTCGGGAGTGTCATCAGAGGTTGATGTCAAACTAAAAGCCTTGGACAACTTTGAGCTTGCTTCCATAGGAGTAACCACCGGATTAGCGTTAAGCATAGAGTACCTTTGGAGAATGTCATGGATGTATTTCTCCTGGGAGAGCTCAAGTACTCCACGTTGCCTATCCCGGAAGACTTGAATTCCCAGACAGTAGTGCAAGTTTCCTAGATCAGTCATCTCAAATTTAGCAGTGAGAGAGGCCTTGATGTGGATGAGTTATATATGGTTGGAGGCTAATATTGTATCGTCCACATATAAGGCTAAGAATAGAAACCCTTGGCCATCTTGATATATGTAGAGATTATTATCAGTTGTGCTGCGAGTAAAGCCCTATGAGGTCAGAAAGCTGTTAATTTTAGTGTACCATGAGGGGCTTTGTTTCAGCCTGTAGAGAGCCTTGCAAGCGGCAGACAAGATGCTCCTGTCTGGGATGTATAAACCCAGGAGGCTGGGCAATGTACACCTCCTCCTCAAGATCGCCGTTCAGGAAAGCAGTTCTCACATCAAGTTAATGGAGATCCTGGTCGAGCTCAGCTACAAGGCTCATCAAAACATGAATTGTTGTTAGCTTTACAACAGGGCTATAAGTTTCAGAGTAATCAACTCCCTGGATCTGAGAGAAACCACAAGCTACAAAGCATGCCTTGTAGCGCTCAATGCTGCCATCAGCTCAATATTTCTTCTTGAACAGCCACTTGGCTGTGACTGCCTTCCTGCTGGGAGGGAGGGGAACCAATGTCCAGGTTCCATTCTTGATCAGTGAGTCATACTCGTCTTGCATGGCCGCTTGCCACTGTGAGGCATCAGGATTGGAGAGAGCAGCCCAGTAGCCATGAGGTTCAGCAATGGAGCTCATGGCCCAGTAGAATCCCTTCTTGTGTGGAGCTTGAGCAAGAGATTCTAGAGCTTTGACTGTTGGCTTGCTCACTCATCCTGAATGGGTAATAGCTCCAATCTCTTGACGAGGTGGTGGTGTCATGAGAGAATCTAGAGGAGGTGAGCGGGAAGATCCTCCAACTATTTCTTCACCAACAAACAGCTCGTCCACAGTGGCAGCAAGATTTTGCTCACTAGATGAAGTAGTATTGCTGCAAAGTGACCAGAGGAACTGGTAGCAACGGAGTTGCTGGAGAAGGCTCATCACCATGTGGAGGAGGTGTTCCTCCTTCTGGAATGAGCAGCCTCTGAACTGCTAGTGTGGTGGGTGGGTGAGCTCATCTTATAGCACTGGGGTCAAGTCCACCAAGTTAGAACTTGAAGGGATAGTACCTTGAATGTGGCGATAAAGCTCTTGCTCATTGAAAGAGACATTTCGGCTGACCATGAGCTTCTTGAGAGCAAGATTGTAGAGGTGGTAGGCCTTGGAATGAGCATGATAGCCCATGAAGATGGTTTTCTGGCTCCTAGGATCCAGCTTCTGCCAAGTCACATCTGGAATGCGAGCATATGCTGTGCAGTCGAAGACCCTCAAGTGCCTTAATTGAGGACGCTTCCCAGTCCAAGCTTGATAAGAAACCACACCAGTGCTCCTTGTGGGAAGGCAGTTACAAATGTAAACATCCGTGTTAATGGCTTCACCCCAAAAAGAGTTGGGTATGCCTACGTGCTGGAGAAGGCCACAAACAGTCTCTAGTAGAGTGCGATTAAGGTGCTCTGCCATGCCATTTTGTTGGGGAGTATGGGCTGTCGTGTACTGGTGAATGATGCCAACCTCAGCTAGAAAGTTGAGAAACTTTCTGTTCAGGCACTCTCCACCACCATCCGTGCGTAACACACAAATCTTTTGGCCAGTAGATGTCTCTACCCAGCTCTTAAAAAACTTAAAGTGGTTGAACACTTCGCTCTTGGCATGGAGAAGGCTCACCACAATATATCTGGAATGGTCATCGATAAAAGACACAAAGTCCCTCTTGCGGCTGAGTGTTTACACGGGCAAGTAGCACACGTCACTATGAACTAGATCTAGTAAACCTGTAGCTTAGTCCTCCATGGTTTTTGATGGAAAAGGAAGGCAAACTTACTTCCCAAGATGGCAAGTTTCACACATGCCCAGATGGCCAGCTGAGAGCGTGATGCCTTTAGCATGCTGGTTACGAGTCAAGGCGTGCAGATCTCGTTCCTTGACATGCCCCAGACAAGCATGCCAGAGCTCAATGGTGTCTTGTGCTTGGAAAGCAAGCACTTGAGCTGGAAAAACCAATTCTGCGTTTAAATGGTAGAGTGTTCCATACCTCACGCCACTGGCTACAGGACTACCATCACGACCATAGATGGTGCACCCTTTTGGGAAGAAGGTGGTAATAAAGCCTTGATTTGAGGCTGCACCTATAGAAAGAATTGTCTGCCCTACTTCAGGTACAAAGTGCATGTGATGAACTTCCTTGAGAAGTCTATTGGGTAGCTTGATCACCACCATGCCATGACCTTCCACCTGGAGTGGTCACTTGTTGCCAACATAAACTTATTGTGGAGTTTGAAGAGCCTTGTAAGTGTGAAAGGCAGACCTTAAGGGAGTCATGTGAAAGGAGGCACCACTATCCAACCATAAAACCTCAAGAGTAGACACCGGTGACGGGTAAAGAGCCATCATCAATAACGAGTTGCTCTGGGTAAGCATGCACTGGGTTGCAGCCTTCTTTGCACGACACTCACACTCGACATGCCCCATCTTTCCACAATAGTTGCGAGGACCTTTTTTCTTCTTGGAGAAGTTAGATCTAGAGCTGGGAGTTGTAATAGAAGAGATACGAGGCCCATGGCTAGTGCCTCCTTTCTTCTGCTCCCTACTCGATTGTTTCTTACCAAGAAACAAGGCTTACTCGCAAGCAACCTGAGGGGATCCTTGATGGCCAGCTTGACACTCAGCAATCTTGCGCTCTTCCTCAAGCAGATCAGAGTAGAGCTCCTTCATGGTTTTGCCTGGCACAAAAGAGAGCATGGTGGATGATTGTTGCAACTCTAGGGATACAGAGTAGAGCAAAAAGGCTTTTGCATAGTCATTGGAAACTGTAGCACCTACTTCCTTCAACTGCTGCATTAAGCCCTTGAGCTTCCCAATGTATGTTGCCATTGTCTCACTAGGTTGCATGTGTAGGGAGAAAAATTTCTGGGTCAAAACCAATTTAGCATTAGTAGCTTTGGCTATAAAGACTTGGGAAAGGGAGTCCTAATTGGCCTTGGCGGATTTTTCTAGATCAAGGAGATGAATAAATTCATCTCCAAGACCCAGTCCAATCACAAAAAGGGCTTTGTAGTTCTTGGAGTCCCAAGTAGCTTGCAAGGCTGCTTCTGTATCTTGAGGTCTCACTTCACTTCCCTCCACCACATTCTAACAATCTTTTGCCATTAAAATTAATTGGACTTTGGTCTTCCAAGTCGTGAAGTTCTAACCTGTGAACCTCTAGAGTAACTTCTCCCATCCTGCATCTTAATTGTTAGCCAGGATGGCCATGGTGGTTGCTAGGGTGTGTAAGTAACTAAAGAGAATGACTCAAGAGACGATCTATAGGGTTCAAATATAGAGGGAAAAGGGCTCATAAACAAGAGTGCACCCCTTTTTCCAATCGATTAAGGGTCTTTGAATATTTGGGGTTAAGTGTCTTTGGGTTTGAATAGTACTAGGCTGGGTGACTGTAAGCGACTAAATTTTCCATTCTACTTTAGTCACTTAACCACACCTCTGACCACTTGGAGGAGTCTCATTCACCACCTCCATAAGTCCAATCCAGGACTTGGGACTTGCTAGCCCCGAGAATGGCATCCATGCCACTTAACATTTGCACTTGGTCCAAGTGCTCCACGTGTCCGATCCCATGACCAACACTCAAAGGTACCACCGACATAGCAGCCCGTCACGCTAAGGCCATGCCCAATCACCTTTGCCACACTGGTAGTCCAATACCACTTGCATCACCGTCTTGGCTCTCCAAGACTAGGCAAACCATCCGTGAGTGGTCATCTCAGATCCACTCCTTAGCATCCTTAGGATGCCCACCGACAAGGGGAATAACCTTCCCCAATATCCCTCTGTCAGTTCCCACTAAGTCCCTTTCTGCCCCTGGCCGTGTTTGCCAACACTGCCACTGGATCGAGACCCACAGGCCCGACCACTAAGTCCCACGGTCCTCTGGGACTTCCTCACCACACGACTGTGTCCTTGGTCACTGCCCCAGAGGACTGTTCCTCTTCCTTTCCACAGTCTGGGCCTTCGGGACAACATTTCGGAACACCGTGGCCTTACGCAAGCCACCTGGGTACTCTCCTCGCCTTTCGCCTTTAGGTGCTCTAGCCATGGGCTTAGAGCGGGTTCCGTTGAGCCACACCAGGTATCCAAGTAGGTAGTGCCACCCACACTTGGACTGGGAGCATCGGCCAGTCGATCTCCCGGGGGAACTAGAGCCGGCTCTTGAACACTTCACCAAGCTACCCCGCTTGTCGGTCTGTGTTCACTCTAGTCTTGGACTTCCCAGTGGGCAGCTCATCACCCAACACTGGGTCCGGCCTTCCTGCGCCAAACTGGCCTTTCCTGGCCAAACTGGCTCCACTACGGTCCTCCCCCTACTATACTTTTGGAGCTCACCAAACCCCCCAGGGTCTGGGAGACGAACGCTTTGGGCTTTCACCCTCTCAGGCTCCGGACTCGGACTCGGACTCGGACTCGGACTCGGACTCGGACTCGGACTCGGGCTCGGGCTCGGGCTCGGTCTCGGCCTCGGCCTCGGTCTCGGTCTCGGTCCCGATCTCGGTCTCGGTCTCGGTCTCGGTCCCGGTCTCGGTCTCGACTTCGGACTCCATCTCGGACTCCATCTCGGACTCCATCTCGGACTCCATCTCGGGTCCATCTCAGGTCCATCTCGGACTCCATCTCGGGTCCATCTCGGACTCCATCTCGGACTCCATCTCGGACTCCAACTCGGGTCGATCTCGGGTCCACCTCGGACTCCACTTCGGACTCCTTCTCGGACTCCAACTCGGGTCGATCTCGGGTCCACCTCGGACTCCACTTCGGACTCCTTCTCGGACTCCATCTCGGGTCCATCTCGGACTCCACTTCGGACTCCAACTCGGGTCCATCTCGGACTCCACTTCGGACTCCAACTCAGGTCCATCTCGGACTCCACTTCAGACTCCAACTCGGGTCCATCTCGGACTCCCACGTGTCATGTGTTGGCCCTTTTGGGTCCCTTTTTGGAGCCTCGCCTTTTGCTCGCTTCGTGCTCGTTCCTCGAGCACTTCGTTGGGAGTTCCACTCCCGCTCTTGACTTCTCAAGTCGGAGCTTTTGGTCCAAACGTGTTACGCTCGTTTGGCTCTCGCTTCGGCCACTACCATGTGGCGCCCTTCCAGCTCCACTTTGGGGCCTAGGGATTTTGTGTCTCACAACTCCACCACCCATAGACGAAGTTCGATGTCCTCATCGAACGGTAAACCATTTTGTAAAGTAACACTCGCGTGTGTTACCATTTCCATCCTTGGCACCTAGCCAATATTTGTCAATGGTTTGACATTGAAGGCTCACCATGCCTTCTCCATATTCGTCAATGGTTTGACATTGAAGGCTCACCATGCCTTTTGCATAGGCCTCCATGGTTTGACACCAAAGGCTCACCATGCCTTGCCTATCCTCTAAGGAGGGTAGTCTTTCCAACTTAGAGATTGATTGGACCACATGTAGTGGTTCTCTCCTTTTATTGGTTTAGTCCTCGCTAAACCTCTTAGAGACCCTTCTCTAAGTCAATCTCACTACTCCTTCTCGAGTAGTCTCGATTTCCATCGATATAACCTTTGCACTTTGGAACTTTGAATTTTGACTTTTTGGAGTCAATTTCCTAGGTGTCTCCGACACCTTGCCTTGCACCTTTTTGTGCAACTCCACTTCCCATCCTAGGAAGTTCTCTACTCGAGGGCACCATCATCCTCTCTTCTATTTCGTGCCAAAGTTCCAGTTATCATACTTTGTGCTAGGGCTGTTCATGGCCCTATCATTTGGCTACCTTACCGCTCCCTCCCTTGGAGCTTCCACTTTCGCCAAATCGGAGCATTTTGGATTCCCTCCTTGGAAACACACTTCCTTTCCCGCAACTTGTTAGCGTCCAACACATCAGTATTCCTCGCCTAACTTTTTCACTTGGATTCCTTCCAAGGGATTCCACGGCCCTATCTTGGCCACTCATCTTTTGCTCCTATCCGTTGATTGTTGCACCAAGCAACATCGAATCTCTACCTCCCTTCTTGAGGTATTGTTTCGGTTCCATAGCAAAGACTCTTCTTCGCCAAGTCCGGAGGATGTTCACCCCTAGTACGTCTCTTTAGCATCTTCTGCTATGGGCTCTATCCACGGCCCAACTTCGTGACCCTCCCATGGGTCTTTTATAGAGACTACTTTCCTCGGACTCACTATGCCATCGCACGGACATAGTTTATTTCCCTTAGGTGCTCTTCCCACTTGGTCATCACGACCAAGCCACACCACCTTAAACAGTTCAATTTCAACATTTTGAACCAGGAACTTCATTCCTTAGCCAACCAAGGACCTTGTCCTTATCTGGCCATAAGATCACCTAGTGATCTCACCTTGGCACCTTAACAGAGTTGCCAAGAGGTACTTGGTCTTCTAGACCTCCAAGTTGTTGACTATAACCCCGGGGGCATCCCCCACACTTGGCGGTGCACCCAAGCCAGCCCTTACGGCCAAGGGTTCATAGCAACTGAGATTAGGTGTCCCCATCTCACTCACCACGACCTTGGTGCCACTTGCACCAAAGCGTTCAAGTTAGATATGCTAAGCTTTCACACTAAGCAATCTAACCGTGCATCACGACTCCGAGGCATCCCTCGCTTGGCGGTGTGCCCAAACCAGTCTCCCCACTGAGAGTCCATGACCACCGAAATATGAGTGTCCTCATATTCCAAACCATCACCACGCCCTAGTGATTTGGGACTCGAACCCAAGCACTAGAGGGTCGGGACTCGAACCCAACCTCCGTATATGCATCTACGGACGGCATCACACAAGATGCCTGGCGTGACTCCCCACGCCGGTGCACCAACTTATTTTTAAAGCGCGCTACAGATCACAGCTTAGGAACCTAGTTCCTCCACACTGCCAAGTCCTCTCACTTGACATGTCTGTGATCATGCATGGACTCCTCCATGCTCGGCCCCATGGCCCACCCTTTTTGAAGTTATCACCTTCAACTAGGGTATTTGTTCCCCCGACATGCCAATCTCACTTGGCAAGTCCTCCGACCACTGTAACATGGTTCCTGCATAAGCGTGAAAGTCCTTGACCATGGACTTTCGTTCAAAGCCCTCTCTTTGAACACTTGGGAACTACTTCCCTAACCTTGATAGCCTTGCCTCATGGCAAGCTTCAAGACCACGCTTCTGCTGCGCCACTCTGATTTCGCGCGTTCCATGAACCATTTACACTTGGCCTTTCTAGGTACTAAGCTACCTAGAATTGTCTTTGGGAACCTTGAAGGAACTCTGTCCCTCGGCTTGCTAAGGCCTCCCTTTTTGCAAGCCTTCCAAATGCCACATAGTCTAACATGGACAATTCCATATTTTAGACTCTCCATGGCATCACGGTTGCTAGCGGCAACACCCTCGAGCCCCCACTTGATTCTCCACTCCCAGCTGGCATAACCAACCTTGGTTATGCCCTTTGATTCCTACGGTTCGGTTCTATTCCCTTACTTCTTGCTTTTTGGCTTCACACCTTTCCTTTGGTCATTCTCCTCCAGACCAGGAGGATAGCTTTGCACTTTCTATCATGCCTTAGCAAGTATTCTTAGGGATGAACCTACCCAATAGCCTAGGGAGTGGTTCCTCAATCCGGGTATGCTCACCTTATAATCCCACACACTGGGATTACATTGTTGCTTATGGGCCTCTACATGCCCATCACTAGCCTTGCCAAAATTCCATTTTTGGCTTTGTCCAACTCGGGTAGACAGTCCTCTCCTGTCTCCGCAACCTTGGACATTTGGATAGCACCTTCTATCCATCATTCGCTAGGGACTTAGTCCCTTGGGCTTTATCCATTGCCCTCGCGACATCAAACACCACCTTCTGGTGTTCTAGAGTGTTCGGGTGTCCCAATGATGGCTTTCTTGACAATGAGTATTTCCTTTTATGACATTGACTTACTATATCGCAACACAAGCAACTTATCCCCCATAAGGGTATATCCAACTTCCCTATGTTATTAAGAAGTCTTGGGTAGCTACCTTCTACCCGTTTAACCAGTTATTCTGCACCTCTTGCTTAGTTGCCTCATAGTTGTCAAGTCCTACAACTCATTGTTTGGTGCTTCCACACCTCCATCATTATCTGGGTCACCACACTCCAACTGCATGCTCTGCAGCTTAGGCTATGCCATTCCCATTTCCATTGGGATTCCTTTGGCAAGGGGTTCTCATGAACCCACGAACATAGCCTCAAGGTATCACACCTTGGCACATTTGGTGTCTCCACACCATCGGCTCCTCAAGCCTACCTCTATGACACTTCCCCTTTGTGTCTAAGTCTTTGCCAAGACCAACACCGCTCTTTCTCATGCCAACCATCCATTAGCACTGCACCATAGAGGTCACACACAACTTTGTGTCAAAGTTGTTTTCTTCTGGGAACACCTTTCCCATAACTTTAGCATGGCACATTTTGCCATTGATGAGATACCCTCTGTTCTCATCCTTGGATCCTATGATCCCCCCCCCATCCTTTGTGGGGTACAACACACCATAGTCCAAATGCTTCCATCAGTCCTTTTAGGACCATCCGTTGACTCTACTTGAGTCATCCAGCAGTTTTGGACTTGGTTAATCCACAGACCCGTAAGGTCCTACTTGTGAGGCACTAGCCCACTGGAATACACTTTTTGCATTCCTGTCCTACTCAAAAGGACTATTTTCACAAGTGTTACTCCGACACTTGATTTTGTTCTCTGGAGGCAACTTTTGCCCCTTAGGACTACTTGTCCATGTGATGAGAATACCAACTCATCCACTTAATACACCCCCAACTCCTTGGGTTGTTCCAGCATTTATTAGAGGTAGCCCCGGCTACCATTTCGAGGACTCGTGTCCTCATCCATACTTGACCTCTCACGGTCATCCATTCCGGTCTCACCTTCATGAGCACCAGCCTCAACCATGTGAGGATAAACTTGTGACTCCTTTATTGTTTTGGAGTCTCTATCTTTCCCGTGATCCCAACTTTAGTTGTTTACCACAACAACCTTAGCCAATTTGCTGAGACAAATGCTCATCTGGATCACATCCTCAACTCAATGAGGAAAACCTTGCATTGTTCCCAAGATCCCAAAGTCGTTCCATTATTGGCCCTTTTCTATCCACCACCTCGTCTACAAGTTCACACATGAACTGTAATGGGGAGCCATGTCTTCCCGACTTGCTACTCCTCAAGGATAGGCCCACTCCTCGGACCTTCCGATGCCAACACTAGTGGTGATATACTTGAGCACCAATAAAAGTCGGACTAAGGAACAGCTCCGATACCAAATTGTAAGCGACTAAATTTTCCATTCTACTTTAGTCACTTAACCACACCTCTGACCACTTGGAGGAGTCTCATTCACCACCTCCATAAGTCCAATCCAGGACTTGGGACTTGCTAGCCCCGAGAATGGCATCCATGCCACTTAACATTTGCACTTGGTCCAAGTGCTCCACGTGTCCGATCCCATGACCAACACTCAAAGGTACCACCGACATAGCAGCCCGTCACGCTAAGGCCATGCCCAATCACCTTTGCCACACTGGTAGTCCAATACCACTTGCATCACCGTCTTGGCTCTCCAAGACTAGGCAAACCATCCGTGAGTGGTCATCTCAGATCCACTCCTTAGCATCCTTAGGATGCCCACCGACAAGGGGAATAACCTTCCCCAATATCCCTCTGTCAGTTCCCACTAAGTCCCTTTCTGCCCCTGGCCGTGTTTGCCAACACTGCCACTGGATCGAGACCCACAGGCCCGACCACTAAGTCCCACGGTCCTCTGGGACTTCCTCACCACACGACTGTGTCCTTGGTCACTGCCCCAGAGGACTGTTCCTCTTCCTTTCCACAGTCTGGGCCTTCGGGACAACATTTCGGAACACCGTGGCCTTACGCAAGCCACCTGGGTACTCTCCTCGCCTTTCGCCTTTAGGTGCTCTAGCCATGGGCTTAGAGCGGGTTCCGTTGAGCCACACCAGGTATCCAAGTAGGTAGTGCCACCCACACTTGGACTGGGAGCATCGGCCAGTCGATCTCCCGGGGGAACTAGAGCCGGCTCTTGAACACTTCACCAAGCTACCCCGCTTGTCGGTCTGTGTTCACTCTAGTCTTGGACTTCCCAGTGGGCAGCTCATCACCCAACACTGGGTCCGGCCTTCCTGCGCCAAACTGGCCTTTCCTGGCCAAACTGGCTCCACTACGGTCCTCCCCCTACTATACTTTTGGAGCTCACCAAACCCCCCAGGGTCTGGGAGACGAACGCTTTGGGCTTTCACCCTCTCAGGCTCCGGACTCGGACTCGGACTCGGACTCGGACTCGGACTCGGACTCGGACTCGGACTCGGACTCGGACTCGGGCTCGGGCTCGGGCTCGGTCTCGGCCTCGGCCTCGGTCTCGGTCTCGGTCCCGATCTCGGTCTCGGTCTCGGTCTCGGTCCCGGTCTCGGTCTCGACTTCGGACTCCATCTCGGACTCCATCTCGGACTCCATCTCGGACTCCATCTCGGGTCCATCTCAGGTCCATCTCGGACTCCATCTCGGGTCCATCTCGGACTCCATCTCGGACTCCATCTCGGACTCCAACTCGGGTCGATCTCGGGTCCACCTCGGACTCCACTTCGGACTCCTTCTCGGACTCCAACTCGGGTCGATCTCGGGTCCACCTCGGACTCCACTTCGGACTCCTTCTCGGACTCCATCTCGGGTCCATCTCGGACTCCACTTCGGACTCCAACTCGGGTCCATCTCGGACTCCACTTCGGACTCCAACTCAGGTCCATCTCGGACTCCACTTCAGACTCCAACTCGGGTCCATCTCGGACTCCCACGTGTCATGTGTTGGCCCTTTTGGGTCCCTTTTTGGAGCCTCGCCTTTTGCTCGCTTCGTGCTCGTTCCTCGAGCACTTCGTTGGGAGTTCCACTCCCGCTCTTGACTTCTCAAGTCGGAGCTTTTGGTCCAAACGTGTTACGCTCGTTTGGCTCTCGCTTCGGCCACTACCATGTGGCGCCCTTCCAGCTCCACTTTGGGGCCTAGGGATTTTGTGTCTCACAGTGACTTCCCGGGAAGTCAATTCAGGAGCTTATAAGGTGGTTTTAGATGTAGTGCAAGGTGGAGTACTGGTAGCCATTAATTTCTAGAAAAAAGGACAAAACAGTGGAGTAAGCTAGAAGTGAGGAGGGGGAGGACGCGATGGGAATTGCTGGAAGGGACGCCCACACGCTGTGCACACAAAGTGACAATTAGGGCAGAGGCATGGATGGACATCACACTGTGCTCGCTTGCGTTCTTGAATCCGTCACTCCACCTTAGCAAGGACTGTGAGAGCCCTAGCGCGGTTCTGCTTATCGCGTTGCTATGTTTGCCAGGATTGAAACAAACCCAATACCATATAGATGTGGTTTTGTGTGTAGAATGCTCTGTCAACTTCATTGCTTTGGTATGGTTATGTACATAACGGTATGGGTGTGACGCTTGGCGGGTTGTGTCTTGGACAAATGACTTGTCTTCTTTGTTGACGTGGAGACTTGTCATCACTTGTCTCCACACTCACCAATGTTTGTGTGGAGGATGTGGACCCAGAACCAGCTATCACCGCCTCGCACTTGCAACCTCGTCTGGCCATGTCGGTATGACCAGTACTGCTCAGATTTTTCTTGGAGGAGCACGTTGGACACCACGGCGACCAGCTCCTTGTCTGGGTACTAGGCCAGCAGGGGCCACTTGTGCAGGTTTCCTGAGGCTGTTCAGGTTGGGCTTGTGAGGAAGAGCATGCACTCCTTGTGCAAACAATGGACCTTGGCCACCCTCATCTTCGTCTTGGTGCTCCTCGCCTCCCTCTCCCTCCTTGCCCCCTAGCTCTGCTCTTCATTGACCAACTTTTCTCTGCTAGGTGTCATTAAGCTTTATAGAACCGAGAGAATAAGGTGATGATATGCAGCTTTGCCAGTGTTGGCGTTATCTTGTCGATCGCACTATCAAATGGGGCAGAAGGATTGATTGATTGGCTGCTATACAGTGGATTATCGGGTGGAGCAATGCCGCTGCCATCGTGTTCTTGGCAAATTTATATGACCGTGAATCAAAGCGCTGGGAGAGCTCTCTTCGCTGGCTCACCCCCATGCACGATCCTTCATCTTCTATGGCTTAATGGAGTTCTAAGTCTTTTATGTTTTTATTTACAGTATTTTTTCCTCGCAGGTCCTAGTTGCTCCTTGATCATTCAAGAGCTTGGGCCACCAAATGGGGACTCTCCCCTAACAAAGTTTCCTGGAAGGATAGGTGAGTTTCCTTGAGCTTCAAATTTTCTCTTTTCTCGTGTTTTTGCTTTGCATACAGTCGCAAATGTCTTGTTCATTGGAGTCTCTCGCAGGAGTTGGCTTCTCTTACTCCAATATGAGCAGCGATTTGAAGTTTCCAGGAGATAAGAACACAGGTATTGTTGTCCTGTTTTTCAGTAATAGGCATTGATTGCTCACTCCTCTGTCTTACTTATATCTTTCTTGAGAGATGGTTGGGGTTTCCCAAGCAGAGATTTCTACATTACTAGTGGAGGTTATGCAAGTAAGCTTGAGGGTTTTAAATATGAATCTCATTTTTTGTCAAAGAATTTACTTTCTTTGTATTGATAAATTATCCAGGTTGGAAGGATCATGAAAAGACAGAATCGGCAGATCGTGGTCGCACGCTCTCATTTCCCACACGTTCCATTGTCCGCTACTATAATCTCAAAGGCCAGAAAAACGGGGCTCAAGACCAATGCAACAAGATCGTGCTGCAAGGCATGCCTTGCAGCACGAGTTTGGTGTCAATCGCTACAACATCTATGCTCCAGTGTGTCTCTGCACCAGTTCTTCTTAGAAAATGTTCACTTGGTTCTTCAGTGATCCCCATAGCAGGTGTCAAGAATTAACCAGGGGGTATGATCATAACTACGTTGAGGTCTACTTCAACAGACCGTCCGGACGTCCAACAAGCTCTCCATGCCATTGCAACATACAACTGGATGGGGTGCAGGTTTCAACTTAGTCGATCATATCTTTTTGTTGCAGCAAAACTATTAGTGGGCAGCATTTGGATGAGACCAATTTATAGAGAGGAGAATCTGAGTACCTAAAAAGTGTTTTACTTTGTTTTCTATTCACATATTCTATGGTTTTCGTTTGTGTGAGAAGCCGAGCATTGGAGGTCAGCACCTCTCAATTCCGCAACATCTGCGAATTCATCACCTTTAGGGCTAGTAGGGGTTTTGGACGTCTTTGGTAGAGAGCTGTCAAAACCACACCACATACCAGCAGTGCAGTAGTGTAGAGCTTGGGAAAATAAAGTGAAGAACATCTTTTTGGTTTTCTGATACTAATGTCAAAAGAGAATATTGCTGTATACTATATTAGTATAGATAGATTTTAATAGCCATCGAATTGATTTCAATCTAGACCATTTGCTCTTGTTGGGGTAATAAGACGTTTCTATATTCACATAACACAGCAAGACTGTGGGCAAATATTTCATACACCCACATTGGTGGATGTGAGATAACTTTTGTATAATTTAGATTTCATTTTCCTTATAACTTTTTCAAGTTTTGCTCTTTTGCATTTTCTTTTTCATTCATCTTAATAATAAAGTAATAGCCTCCTCCAATTTTGACTCTAGAGTAGCAATTGGTGTAGTTGCTCAATGATATATAGTTGCAATTGAATAATCAAACTTAATTGATAGTGATATTCATGATATATAATACAATTCCTCTTGCTCTTAGTTGCCAATCTTCGTGTTTGGTTGGAGTTCTTCTATGGGAATCCTGGGGATGATGTGTACTATTGGTTCGATCATTCTATAGTGATTGCCACATATCATTCTTGGGATGATATTTAGTGTTTGCGTGAATTTCCCACGTGTTTCCAAAGGACAATGTTGCAATAATATAATGGTTTGAGTGCAGCCATTGATGTGAATTAAAACATTCTTCTGGGCGTCCTCAAACATGCATTTTGCCAATGATTTATGATAATACTTTTCAACAATTACATCATTTCTGTTAAGAGCTATCTAAATTAGTGATACAATTTGGCATTTGTTTTTAGAGCCTTTTATTTAGTGTGGAGCCAAATATGTCGGAGTGGATTAAATTGAGAATGTTGTAACGAGTACTTTGTCAAGATTTTATAGGACTTATACATGCATTTGCTTTAACTGCCCTTGACGATACTCTTTGTTTGATACAATATTATGAGACAATACCTCTTCCACTTCTTGTTGCACATCTTTTAGCTTCACTTTTTGTGAGGGATAGTCCTGTTTTAATGGAGGTTGATGCTACTATTGCCCGAGTTTAAGAACAAGGGTGAGGATGTGATCGTGGAGGTGATGTCCATTGTTAAGTGTGTGATGAAGTTGGTCATACTTATTGGCATTATTAGTGTTTTTCGGGTTAGCAATTTTAATTTTTTGGGTGGAGACTTTAGTGTTAACAATGTTTTATTGGTGCTACTATAGTGGAAAGTTTAAACACTAAGATGCTTTTAAGAAACAAGAAGTCACACGAATAGCAGATAGTTTTTGTGTGAATAAGTCAGTAATTTTTCTATATTTTTTTTAGGAGTATCATCAAGGGGTTCACTCAACACCATTATTTACTTTCCAAACTTGTTTTTATACTAAAAGATCTTTTGTTATTCTTTTTATATTTGTGGTTATAGGCTCGAGTTTATTTTTTATTGCTCATCCTGTTGCTATACATTACCATTTACATTTGTGTCATGCGGCAGAGCGAGTTTTCATTCTTTATAGTAATGATTATACACACTTTTATGCATGGACTAAGATAGATTTAGTTGTGTATATAGATGATTTTAAACTTGAGTTACAATCATTGCAACTGGTGCTGAGTCAAGCTTTTAACCTCATTTTGTATAGATTAGTTATGGTGTAAATATGTTAAATGTGATTTTAATGTTTTTCCTCTTTGTTTTATACTTTCTTATATTTCTTTTATTTCTCTCACTTATGTTTCTTTTTGTCTTTTGCTTCTATCTCTACTTCCATCATTTTTATCTTTCTATTATTTTTTTTTATATTTTTGTCTTGTTCCTTTATTCCCTTTTCAGATTCTTCCAATGATTTTTGTGTTGTAGTGGTTGATCGGTTCATAAAGGAGTATGTTAATTTCTCTGAATTTGATATGTCATTTGGTGTTAAAATTTCAACATATCATCTTATTTCAACTAGGGATATTCATCTAATCAAGGTTTTTATTCATTATTGGTCATTAAAAAAGATCAAGATTTTATATATAAATGTTAAAAAGATGTTAAAAAAGAGTGTTATCTGAAAGTTGAGGAATCCTTGAGTATATAAACCTTATATTATGATAAAGCCTGATGGGAGTATTCATTTTTGCATCGATTATCATTTGTTAAAGAAAGTGATGATTCAAAATATATATCTTTTTCCTCACCCTACTAATTTTTAAAATTATTTAGAGAGAATCATTAGTTCACCAAATTAGATATTGCTTCTAGATACTGGCAAATGCCAATGGCTGAAAAAAATATTCCTAAGATTGTTTTTTGTACACCATTTAATTTATACAAATTCTTGGTGATGTCATTTGGTTTAAAAAATGTTTCAAAGACTTTCCAATAAATGATGAATAAGGTTTTTTGTGATATTGCTAATTTCATTAATAATAATTTGATTCACTTGGAGGGGATGTGAGAGGGACAGATATCTATTTAATGTATGTTTTGCAAAACTCAACTTTTCTTATTCTATATTCTTAGTGTAGAAAGATTTGAAAGACTACCATTGAAAATAATATAATTTTTATTTCCTTGAATTAAACTTTTGCCCTTCTAGCATTCTCACCATTAGCTTCTAATCTTGAAAGCATTGAGAAATTGTCCTTTTTTTCTCTTGAGTTTAACAATTTAAATTAAAAAATTAAATAAATTACTCTTTAGGAAAGAGGTAGTGAATTGTCAGATGCTGCCAAATTTCAACTTAGAAATGAAAATAAAAACTAAAAAGCTTTTTTATATGTTTTAAAATTAAAATAAAACTGTTTCAACAGAAGAAGTATGCAAAGAATAATTGCTAAATTTTATAAAAGAATATCAATAATAGAGGTACTTTGCCATACAAATCTGATATCAGTAGAAAAAAGAAATAAGACCATAGTTTTCCCATCTCTTGAGAAAAGCAATGACATTATTGCTAAACAAAAGCTAAAACTCTAACCTCATAAGAACTGACTCAATTGCTTTTTCAGTTCTCACACATCCTAACCATTCACATTCACATTCTTGATTGGAATATAAAACCCTGCCTTTTAAATATATAAGGGTAAAGGATGTGATCAGGGTGCTAGAGGTGGTTTCCTTGCCCAAGAGGATGGATAAACTCTATGTCTAGGAGGTTATTGAAGTTTTTGCACAGAATGGATCCCTGAAGTTTTTGGAGTCTTTGCAGTGTGAGCAGAACCTTGAAAGATTTTCACAAAGCAACTCAATTCTCTTTACAAAATGTGAAAGCATCTCCAGCTTCAAAAACAAAATCTTCTTCATTTTCTTTAAATTGAGGGGAAAAGTTTTGTATTCCAAGATTGATCACAAACTTCTTAAACAAGGCTAAGATCATTGAACGTGATGGTGGGCGCGCGCGTGCTTTGGAGGCCGCGATTCCTACGCGGCTGGGAGATTTCTGGTGCTTCCGTACGTGGTTTCTTTGCACAAGAGGATGGATGTGCTCTATGTTCGGGAGGTTTTCGATGCGCTCTACCAGGATATCGTAGAAACGCTGGCGATCGAGGACTGCTCTCTGTGCCTCTTGAATGGCAACTCCGGCGTGGGCAAATCGGCCTTCCTGTGGTACTTCATCATCAGGACGGGCATCGACAAGCCGGGCTCGCTCATCCTGTACGAGTCCGAGACTTTCATCTGGGAGTTTCGAGGCCGCTCTCTCAAGCTCATCGCCAAGCACGACTATCCTCTCCACCTCATCGCATCGCCCAGTGTCGACTACCATCTGATCGATCAGAAGATTTCGTCCGGCAGGACGCTCGGCGCTCAAGCACTCCTTGCGGGCTCTCCAGACGAGAGCAACACAAAGATCGCGTCTCCCGGTTTGGAACAAGAGAGAGTTTGATGCTCTCGTGGAAAGCTGGAAGAGGAGGGCCGATTCGATGCCCCGGCTACCGGATGGAAGCCCGTCCGCGAGAGCAGCTCACGCGTACCAAAGAGTGGCCGCCGCCAACTTAGCGTTCGAGTGGTTTGGCGGCGTTCCTCGGCTTCTCTGGGATCGCGAGCTTGAAACTCTCACCGAGGAGGACTTTGCTTCGGATGTTACCAAGTGCCTTTCGAGCACGAAGCTCAAGAATGTGGCAGCCATCTTGGAAAACCATTATTCCATTTCGTGTTGAGGCCCGGATCTTTCAGCCGGTTCCAGTATACGTTTTGCTCGGACAAGGTGGCGAGCATGTTTGCGCAGTACCTGTGTAGCGCTACGAACGTGGAGAAGCTCGGAAGGTTTCTTGAGGCTACTCGGATGTTCAAGGAGTACGCGAGCTTGCGGGGCTTCCTCTTCGAGCAGTATGTGCTCCGCCAGGCTCTCCAGCGCAACATCATGGCCTTGCCGGCGGTAAAGTTCTTGTGATCTTGGCTGAACTTCTTCTCACTTAGTCGTGCTTGCAGAGCGATTCAGCTTGCTGTGGAGCGTGCCACCGGAAGAACACTGCGAGGATTCAATGCGGGGGTTGTCTCGGCTGGTACCATACCAAGTGTGTACAAGCGAAAGTTACCTCCACGAGGTTTCGCTGTGAACGCTGCGATGGTGCTCCCGAGGTGGTGGAGCCTCTCTTGCTGCGTTACTACGAAGGAGATCTCGAGGATGCATTGCTCGCAGCTGGTATAACGCTCTTTGTTTCTTCTCGCTATGATTCTAGAAAGCTTTTTGCGTTCTTCAAGGCAGGGATGCAGCAAAGTTCCTGTGGAGACCACTGAGAAAGAACAGCGCAGGACTTGGCTTCGTGTGGTTGCCACGAACGCTGGGCGTTGCCACAGTTTGTCGCGATCGCAAACCGGCAGTGGAGCATCTGGCAAAGGCAATGCAGGCCTTGCGAAGTTGGAGGCACGAGTACGATCGCAGCTACACTGAGGAGGACAACATAGTACTCTTGTTTCTCGTGTCTCCGGACGCTTTCTCGAGCTTCCAGTTTCAGCCATACCAAGTATCTGGAAAGGTTTCTCACAAAGCCATGAAAGGTGAGCTTTGCTAGAGTTTGTGAGAAGATCTTAGTCTTTTCTTCTTAGGAGTTGTGCAGTGTAAGATGGCTGTTCCAGTGCAAGGCAGTGCTTATCTCTCGCTGCTCGAGCCCAGGAACTTGGAGGGTGTTGCTGCTGTGGATTTGGATCGGCCGGAAACTTGGGAGGATGTCTTGGGTTGTGCCGAGCTCGCGCAGGATCACGACAATGGTCTGGAGATGCTACTCACAGAAGAGAAGATCGGGATGTGTGAGCGCAAGCTGGTCTACGAGGGAGATTTCCTCGACGTGTTAGAAGAGCTCGAAGATATCCAGCATAACCAGAGACGACTCCAGGCTGTGTGCAAGATTTACAAGATTCCCGCGACTTCTTCCAGCTCGCAGATGCTGGAGCTAAGCGCAAGGAACTGGAAAAACTCAAAGCCAAGTGCCAAGAACTTGAGGACCTCGAAGAGCTAGACTAGAAAGTTTTCCCAAGGTGACGGGCATTTTTGCAAAGAGAAAGAGCTTGCGAGCTACGTGACGATCAAACTCTCGTTGAGCTTGCTGCCACCGCCTTCTCCATCACTCGGCCTCGCGATGGCGCCACAGAGATCACTGCGATCACCCCGGTAGATGTTTGCCAGGAGCACATACGAGGCCGAGTCCTCGGGCTCCAAGCTAAACACCCGCCGCGCAGCGCTAGCGCCACTCTCCATGTCCTTGTAGCTCCGGCAAGCTCCCAGAAAGCATCGCCACTCCAGCGCATCCGGCAAGAACGGCATGCTCGCAATCAGATCCTGCGCGTCGCGGAGATGCCCGGCCCTGCCCAAGAGATCCAGCACGCAGCAGTAGTGCTGCTTGCTCGCTCGCAATCCATAGTCCATGCCCATGGACACGAAGTAGGATCGCGAGCCATAGACCTTGCCCTGGATGCTACACGCCAGGAGCACGGACACGAAGCACGCTTCGTCCGGCGCATCGATCGGCGCAAGCGCATGGAATAGATCCAGCGCCTCAATCGAGTGGCCGCTCTGCGCGTAGCCGGCCAGCATCGCGCTCCAGCACACCACGTCGGGGCTCCACATCCCATCCAGTAGCGCCCTCGCGGCGCGCACATCGCCGCGCTGCGCCATCGCCGCCAGCATTGTCGTGCACGACACGAGATTCCTCTCGGGCATCGCGTCGAAGAGCGCCTTGGCCTCGTCTAGGGCCCCTCCGCCAACGTAGGCGCCAACCATGGCCGTCCACGTCACCAAATTCTGATTGGGCATCGCGTCAAACGTGTGCTTGGCCTCCTCCAGATGCCCATTCTGGGCATATGCCACGAGCATCGCGTTCCAGCACACAACGTTTTGCTGGGGCATCTCGTCGAAGATTCGCTTCGCTTCTTCCACGTGGCCGGCCTCCGCGTGAGCCACAAGCACAGCCGTTGTCGATATGAGATTATGCTCGGGCATATTCTCGTAGAGCCTTGATGCCTCATCCAGATGCCCAAGCTGGGCATATGCTGATAACAGGGCGTTCCAGGTGACTACGTTGCGCTGGTCCATTTGATCGAAGGTTTGCCTTGCCAATGCCAATTTTCCGTTGCTTGCGTACGCAGTGAGCATTGCGGTAGAGAGCACTAGGTCCTGCTCCGGAATTTGGACGTAAATCCGCTTTGCCCCATCCAGATGCCCATTCTGGGCATATGCAGTTAGCATTGCGGTCGAGCAGTACGGATCCCATTCGGGCATGTCGCCGTACAGCGCCATGGCGGAATCCAAGTGGGATCTGTGTGTGTGCCCCGTTAGCAGCGTCGTCCACGTCACAAGATCTCTCGCCGGCATTTGCTCAAAGAGAAACTCGGCAATTTGCAAATGCCCACTTTGGGCATATGCGGTTAGGATAGCATTCCACGACACGAGATTTTTCTCTGGAGTGGCATCGAAGGTAAGTTTTGCGTCTTCCAAGAGCCCACTTTGGGCATACGCTGCTAGCATCGCATTATAACACGCGATCGTTCTCTCTGGCATAGAAGAAAATATCTCCTCGGCATCTTTGAGATGCCCATTTTGGGCATAGGCCGATAGCATCGCGCTCCACGAGACCGGTGTCCTGTCGGGCATTTGATCGAAAAGGAGCTTCGCGGCTTCCAGATACCCGGCCCGGGCATAGGTCGATAGCATGACGTTGGAAGCCACTGGACACTCCTCCGGGAGCTCGTCGAAGAGACGCTTGGCCTCGAGGAGCTGCCGGTTCTGCGCGTAGGCCGAGATGATCATCACCCAAGTGTAGCTATCTTTCGCCCGGATCCCATCGAAAACCTGCTGTGCGTGCCTCGGGCTGCCACACTTCCCATACATCTCGATGAGCTTGTTGAGCACGAAGACGTCGGATGGATTGATCTTGGCTCGGATTCGCGAGTGGACCTCGGTGGCTGCTCGGAGCGTCTTGGAGGACTCGATCTGTCTGACCAGAGCGCTTCTGTCCATATAGAAACTCGACTGTGCCGTCTCATAGAACTCGCGAGCGATGGAGATCTTCCAAACTCCTTGGAAGAAAGCATAAAAATTTAAGTAGAAGAAACTGTGCTGTGGAGGTCACCTGGGAACTTCTGCCGAGCTGCTGAAGTAGAATGGAACCGAGCCCGAGTAGCTCGTCCCGGTCGTGGAGGCGAGCTCCTGCGCGTTTACCATGAGTGGGATCGGCCTCTCGGGCATGGACGGCACCGCGAGATCGTTCTCCAGCATCTTCACAACCTGTGCCATGCTCGGCCTGTAAGCTACCTGGGGATGAGCGCACAGGAGTGCCACCAGTATAAAACTCTCCACCACCTCCTCGTCTCCCAGCTTGTCCATGGGCTGCTGCAAAATATCCACGATCCGCGTCTCCTTCATCACTGACCACGCCCAGTCCGCGATGGGCACCGGCCTGTCGCTGGCTGGAGTGTGAACCAGCGCCTTTCTCCCGCTGAGCAGCTCCAAGAACACGATCCCAAAGCTGTAGACGTCGCTCTTGTCGGTCAGCTGATTGTAGAGAACGTACTCCGGAGCGACGTAGCCTTGGGTTCCGGCAACTCCAGTCGTCATGTGTGTCATCCCCTCGGGAGCGAACTTGGCGAGGCCGAAGTCCGCGACTTTGGCGTTGAATTCCGAATCCAGGAGAATGTTGCCACCTTTGATGTCCCTGTGGATGATCGCTGGCTGCGCACCGTTGTGCAAGTATGCCAATCCTTTGGCCGTTCCAATCGCGATCTTCTGGCGAGTCGGCCAGTCGAGGTTCTTCTTAAACTTCCCAAAGAGGTGATCGTCGAGGCTGCCGTTGGACATGAACTCGTAGACGATGATCCGCTGGTGTCCCTCGCTGCGGCTGCTTCCAATGCACCATCCCAGGAGAGGAGCCAAGTTCTTGTGCCGGACGCTGCTGATCATCTCCATCTCGTGGACGAATCCCTCGTCACCCGCGGGAGAGCAGTTCTTGAATCTCTTGAGTGCCACCACCGTTCCATCCTGGAGAACTCCCTTGTAAACGTTTCCATAGCCACCTTGCCCGATGAGCGTCGTCCGGTGGAAGTTCCTGGTCGCCGCCTTCATCTCGTGCATGTCGAAGCGAATCAAGCTCGCGTTGGAATGCATCGATCTCTCGAGAGCGGAGTCTCGATCCTCCAGCAGCTTCCTTCGAGATTTTTCCTTGCAGCGTTTCCTCCACCATAGCCAAGCCAGCACTCCTGTGCCACTTAACGCTAAAAATCCAGCCACCACGATCAAAGCGATCTTCCAGACCTCTCTTTTCTCCCCACCTCGGCTTCCCTGGTTGAAGAACATGCATGCCACTGTGCCTGGATCCGTCGGGCCATTAAGATTCACGATGGAGGCAGCGTAGATGTGAGCGTAATCCAGGCAAGTGCTGCCATTGGATCGAAAGCTCACCGAGCTCACCACAGCGGCAGTGCAAGCGCTGCAAGACGGCCCATCTCCAATATTTCCTCGGCAGTTCGTCTGGATATTCGCTATGGAGGCCGAGCTCGTGGCGCTCGTGAAATCCCCGACGCTGGTGAAATTCGGGCAGCGCGTGGATCCTGATTCTAGAGTCTGAGAATCGATGCTACACCGTACCGTGATATCTGGAGCCACGCCCTGGCGCTGGAGCGACGCCTGGAAATCTTGGATGCATGTCGATGCGGTGGCTGCTGGGAACAAGAATCTCTGCGTCCTGTTGAGCTGCGCCGCGATGACAAGATTGAGCTCCTCCCTCACGGCCAGACACTGGCGTCCCGGATCCCTGTCATTCCTCGCGAAAGCAAACTCGTCGGCAGTCACCGAGAAATCCAGAGGGCAAGAAGATTGGCCGAGAACGAGCAATCGCGCTGGGGAGAAGAATCGGAGCAGCGCCGCTGCTGCCACCGCTACAAGAAGCAAGCGCCTTGATCGGCCATAGGCGGACATCAGCGATCGATTGCTCGATCTCTCGCCAGAAGAGAAAATCAAAAGCGACTGCTAGAAGACGACAGAGGACATGACAATCGTGTGTTCGAATCTTAGCCCTATAATTTGGACAAAGGGTAAAAAAGAGGACGTTAAAAAGAAATGCGGTAGAAGTAGAAAAATGAGACTACTTGGGATCGAATCCTGCCCCCTGCGCAACGCGTCTAAGGTCCACCGACACTACACTCTAAAAGAAGAAGCTCGCTTTCTTCCATCGTGCATTCGATCCAATCTTACTCCAAATCCATGGCCGATTCGTCCGATCCCAGCAGCATCGAGGTCGCGGAGCGCGGCGCCAAGAGCAAAGATCACCAGGAAGAGCAGGAGTCCGAGGGATTCATGGCCAAGGTAAAGGATTTCATCCACGACATTGGGGAGAAGATCGAGGAGACGATAGGTTTCGGCAAGCCCACGGCCAGCCTGAGTGGATTCCATCTCCCCAGCATCAATCTCGAGAAGGCCGATGTGGTCGTGGACGTGCTCATCAAGAACCCCAATCCAGTCCCCATTCCTCTGGTCGACATCGAGTACCTGATCGAGAGCGATGGCCGCAAGCTCGTCTCCGGGACGATCCCCGACGCCGGCACGATCCACGCGCACGGATCCGAGACGGTGAAGATCCCTCTCACCCTGATCTACAAGGACATCGAGGACACCTACGATGATATCAAGCCCGGCGCGGTGATCCCCTACCGCGCCAAGGTCGCGCTCTTGATCGACGTGCCGGTGTTTGGGCGGATCACGATCCCGCTGGAGAAGACGGGCGAGATCCCCATCCCTTACAAGCCCGACGTGGATGTGGATAGCGTGGAGTGGGATCGCCTCTCGCTCGAGGAGACCGCGGCGACGATGAAGATCAAGGTGGAGAACAAGAACAAATTCGATCTGGGCGTGCGCGAGCTGGAATTCGAGCTCACGCTGGCGGACACGCCGATCAGCCGCGCCAAGCTCGGGCAGTCCGCGGACATTGCCGGCGATGGAGTAGGGTTCTTGGAGGTGCCCATCTCGTTTCGTCCCAAGGATTTTGGATCCGCGCTGTGGGGGATCATCCGTGGCCGCGGCGCTGGCTATAGCTTGGTGGGGAAATTGGAGGTGGAGACTCCATTCGGGCCAATGCATTTGCCCATCTCCAAGGAAGGAGGGAAGACTACGCTCAAGAAGAAAGAGGGGTGTAAAGACGAGGACGAGGACGAGGACGAAGGGGACGATGGCGAGAAGAAGAGCCACCATAGCTGGGGGATATTCTCTTCTTCGCGAGAAGCCGAGGTAGAAGCTGATCGAGAAGCCAAGGTCGAAGCCGATCGATCTCTCGAGAATTGATCTCTCGCTTGGTGTGCTCGATCTTTTGCTTGGTATACCTATATGTATAAGCTTGATCATCGAGAAGATATGAACGTTTGCATGTTGTTTCGTAAAACTTCCAACTTTCCTGGAGGATCTTCTTTTGGTTTTTGCGCTTGAATTTTTTCTTTTCTTTCTTCCCAAAATCGGAACCGGGTGAGTTTGATCTCGAGGCGAGCGATCAAACCGACCTGTTTCCTTCCAGGCAAAAGGCCACTTTGTAAGAGGATCAAACTTTGCTACTGAGTGATCGCATCGCTCGTCTTACTCGGTTGCGCCCGTGATCTTCTTCTTGAGCTCCTCCACGTCTTCCAAGAGCTCCTTTCTACTCGACTGCCACGAGCACGAATTCTTTCAGCTTCTGGAGGAGTTCTGAGCTAAAAAACAATCGTACCTTGAAGAGAAGGTACCGATAGACGAACCAGCCAGTGTATCCCAGTCCGACGAGCTCCATCACCTTTGGAAGCTGATCGATCGATCAGCAGAAAATGTTTCGTAAGCCACCGCAATTGTGATTTTTTCTCAAGTGACACTAACCAATGGAACAGAGTTTATAGCTCCAACTATCGTTGCCGAGAACCACAGCGTCACAAGCGCTCCACCGCCGTAAACCAGAACAGTGCTCTTGTTCTCCACAGATTCCCACTGCAAAGAAAGATGAAGTGAGACAACGCTCTCATCGGATGCTGCATGCCAAACCTTGGTCTTCAAATCTGAAAAGATGTCCTCGACTTGCTTGCTCACGTCTTCCGTGGATGTTGTCGTGCCAGTTTCCTCGGACGAGGTCGTTGCCTTCAGAGGAGCAAACCTCAAAGATCCTGCGAGGCGGCCAAAATTCTCAATCACACAGTGATCGATGCCAAGCACTAAAAATTCCGCTAAGGACATACTCTAGGTAGCTGGAAATCCACAAAAATATTTCGCGAGCAATGGATGGATTCTCACTAACCTGGCATTGTCGCGCTGTGCAGCTTCACGGGAGCGCCATGGAACGCTCTCCTCAGTGGAAGCGGCCGGATCGCCGAAGCCGGCGACGACGAAGCCGATGCTGCCGCCGACGCTGCTGCCGCGCAGCAAGATGATGGAGCGGCGGTGAATGCCGCCACTGTTGCCGCCATCGCGCCCGTGAATTCGCACTCCCGGCCCCAAATTTCCCTCTCCCTCTCGCGCACTGGCAGGCAAGGCGGATGATCTAAACGAGAACCTCAAGAACCCCACTAGACAGAATGTCTTGCGAATATGCTCATCCGTCACGGACATTCCGCCACCTGTCCCCAGAATATACGACGGCGATTCGAAAGACATGGCGCGAAACAGCATCACATTGGCCAGTGCGTTGACGCCACGTAGCCATTTCTTATCTCCTCTTTCTCTATATACATGTCAAAAGGAAGAACGAAAAAGATCCAAAGGTAATAACAAAGAGAAAAAACCATCTAAAACCTCAATCGATCAAAAAACCAGCCGAGCTGCTGGTTCTCTTCTCAGCGGGATGTTCTCCATGTCAATCCCTTCCATCTCGAGCTCGTTGGTCTCAAAATGTCTAAAGCCCCCAATCTCTACTGATAATCTAGTCGACGTTGATGGAGTCATTCCAGTATAAATGCCTGTGTCGCAAGAAAGAGAAAACAATCAGATCAAAGCTTTCCTAGGAAGAAACTTTGCAAAAGCTAGCTTACTCATTCCCGAATCCAACGCGTTGTCACCAAGGTCCTTGGTGACATGCAGCAAAAACGTCCCCGAAAGGATGGTGATGAATCCGCAAAGCTCGGTCACGATCGTGGATGGTGTTTGTCCATCCCAGTCCTGTGTGAGTAGCTATAATTGACACGAATCATTCATCAGGTCCAAAGGAGAGAACTGAGCGTGTTACCTTGAACATTATCACGCTCGCGAGGATTGTCAGCGCTGTGAACATGACGTAGTAGACTGGAGAAACGATGGCAGTGTTGAAAGTGTCGAGTGCCTGCCGGATCAACAACAAAAACAAGAGCAAAAGCGTTAACTTGTTGGATCGACATCAAAGCATTTGTTTGTACCTTGTTCAAGTAATTCATTTGCGTGACAACGCAAACAGCCACAAAGATTGCAAATATCCACGACTGGACATATATCAGCTGGTTCTGGCCTTGAAACGTTAGCTTCAAGGCAATTCCAAGAGCTTTCACGCTCATGACCTGCGCATCCAGTCCAAACTTTCAGAAAGAAAAACGACAAGAAATAAGCTCGAGTTTTCTCACCGAAAGAGAGCCCACCAGGGAGCAAATGCCAATGTAAACCATTACGTGAGTGTTTCCATACTGGGGAACAAAATGGATCTTCAGCATCATGACCAAAGACAACACGCACAGTGCATAGAGCATAAATCCTGGATACAAGAGAAAAAGAAAGCCAAGTTTATCAGTGGAAACTTAATCTGCTTACACACCTATGTGTATACAAACTTACACATTTTAATGCATTCGGGTCCAAAGTATACCAGGTTGAGTAGCAGCATCCCAAATCTCTGTCACTGAAGTCATTACTCGCTCCCCTGGTGCGTGGAGCACGATAGTGATCGATCCGACAATACAAAGAAGGCAGCCCAGCATCCCGAGTACATGGAGCTTCTCCTTGAGCACAAAATGCGCTAAGGTAGCACTACTCAAGCAAAAAAAACATAAGCTATCGTTTGCTGCCTGTGAAAATGATGTTTACCTCACGATGATGCTGAGAGCACCGAGAGGAGTCACAAGTATCGCTGGAGCAAATGCATAAGCAGCAAAGTTTGCGATTTCTCCCACAATCACTGCCATAACAAAGATTATTTATCTTTTCAATCAATCAATCTTTCACGAGCTCTTACTCGTCATCATCCCGACCCACCACAAAGGCTCATAGAGATACGAATACCCTCCAGAACCTGGGAAGAACAAAGAGATAGATTGAAACACTCGGAGAAACGAAAAAAAAAAATGTAAAGTCTTATGACCTGCTCTTACTCCGTCCGCAGCTGCGCGTTTCAATCCTTTCTTCTTGATGATAAAACTAGAGCCGATGAAGACACTGGAAGCTAGAGCGAGTCCAAATCCTTTGCGGTTGTCACTGGTGTCAAAACCAGCTGTATCTCCCATGATAAACAACTAGAACGCCATAGAAACGCATAGTCTAGATCTTCCAGCCCCATGTCACACCATATGCCATAGCCTAAAACTCCATCGCTGCAGCCGCATTTGCCCGAAAACACGTTTCCGCGATCATCTATCCGCCGGGATCTCGGATCGCCAGGAAATTCCTGGATCCATACCTGGAAATCGCGCTCTGGATTGCAAGGAGTAGCGATGGCGATGGCGGCAGCCACACGCACCTCTCGGAACCCTACGCCACATTTTCTCTAGGGCTGAATTGGCAATTTCAAAAGAGGTATATTCTCTTAAAAGAGAAATATTCCGCCCTCCAGTAAAGAACTAGGGCTAGGCGATCGAGAGAATGCAGCTCCGCCATGGACGATCGCTCATGCCGGGAGGCACTCAGATCGACAAGGTCACTGCTCTAGCGTGGAGCCCTAACAGGTGCGTGGATTCGTGATGTTTGCGCGACACGGATTTATTTCGATGCTTGGTTTTCTAGTCGGAGGCTCGCCGTCGCGACATTGAGCCGGATTGTGAATCTTTTCGATGAGAATGGTGAGCTCAAGGATCGGTTTGCTACAAAACCTGGTGATCCAAAGGTTAGAACGGCTCTTTCTAGCGAAAATTTCTCATGGACTCGTTCGTTTATTTTTTCTCGTCTATCTCCAGGGCTCGAAGCATTATGCAGTGACATCGATGGTGTTCTCTAGCGACAGCACAAAGCTAGCGATCGGCCAAAGTGACGAAATCGTTTTTATTTACAAGCTCGGGTACCTTTTGTCCCCAGTCATTCTTGGATTATTACCTTGGAACTTTGCTTGCAGACTGGACTGGGGTGAGAAAAAATCCATTTGTAACAAGTTTCAAGAGGCCTCGTCCGTTGTAAGCATAATCTGGCCTTTGTCTCGCCAACAGGAGATTTTCTATGGTCTCACTGAGGGAAAGGTGAAGGTATGCAACACAGTTCTTTCCTTCTCGATCTTGCATTGTTACAAACTTTAAGTTTCCAGATTGGACAATTGAGAACAAACAGGAGCAATACAGTGTATGCTCACGGAAGCGGTAGTGCGGTGGTCAGTCTGGCCTCTAGCACAGATGGTTTCTCATGCCTTGCTGGTCACTTAGACGGCTCCATATACAAGTAAGCATTGTTATTGTTCGATCCCGTCTTACTTTTCATGGCTCGAAGGTTCATGCTTGATAACTCAACTCCCGGCGTGTCATCCATGAAAATGATAAGCCATGGTATTTCTTCTGCCTGCTAGACAACTAAAACATAACGATGAAGTAAGTGTTTTGTTGTTCGGCCTGTGTTATATTATCTCCAGCCTTTGTGTGTCGCAGGTACAGTGCCACTGGTGATAGCTTGGGGAAAAGCCATAGCAGTTGCTGGGCCGGATTGTAAGGTGAAGTTCCCTCAACATTCTTTTTTTACTGGTAGTGTCCTTACCTTCTTTGTAGGTTACTTTGTATGACTCAAATGGAGTTGTCAGCCAGAATTTCGAATATAGCGGAAAGGTTTGGCATTTTCGAAGAAAAATTCAGTGAACCACTTTCTGCTCAGGTTTCTCATGAGTTTTGCTCGGGATCATTCCATCCCAGTGGAGATACGCTTGCCTTGGGACACTTTGGCGGCTTCAAAATCTTCAGGTGCTTCAAATTGATCCGGGTTTTGTCCATGGTTTGACGAGACGAATGTGTAGCTGGGATCAATCCGGCCGATGGAATCTTATTCTGGACAACGTTGTGGAGAACCTGTATACTGTATCAGCCTTAACGTGGAATCCAGACGGCAGGTCTGTTCTAGTTTTCTACTGGATAGCGTTTATATCCTCCGGAAGTTTTTGCAGTCAGCTTGCTGTCGGGACATTGTGTGGGAAGCTAGATGTTTTTGATTTATGCATGCGCAGGCAACGGTATCTTGGAAAATTTGAACTCAGATATATTACGAAGAGTCAGGTAACGGCGCATCTACATTCTTTGTAGTTAACTTGGCATTGCCTACGATTGTTACAGGTTCTCATAACGAGATTGTCTGTCGGAATCAAGACGGTTATTGGCTCGCAATTTGGACTCGAAATTACAAAAATTAACATCTACAACGAGCAGGTTTGCGTTGCAATGCAATCGTCTCATCTCTTATAGTTTTTGCAGTATCTCGTGGCACATACCTCGGGGACTATTATCTTAGGAAATTTTGAAACTGGAAAGATATCTGAGGTAAGTGTTACTTTTCACTGAATGTCCACCGTAAAGTCGAACTCTTACAGATATCATGGCACACTAGTGGAAATGAAAAGTTTTTGCTCGAGCATCCATTTGCATGTATTATGTATGATGCGGGAGAGGTGGTTGTTATCGAATATGGTTTTAACGAAGTGTTAGGGACCTGTCGAACTGAGCATTTCGACCCATCGTTAATCAGCTTATCCATCACGGGCTCTACGATCACGGGAAAAGACGAAATAAAAAGGATTGCGTACCTTATAGACATTCAAACTATTCGAGTGCTAGATCTTTTGAGGTTAGCAGAATTTGACTATACAGCGCTGCTGAAATTTAAGTTTTCAGTGGGTTAACAGTTGGGACAGCAAACCACACCTGTAAAATTGAGTGGCTCGCTTTGAATCCACAGTCTACGTACCTGCTGTTCCGTGATGCGAAACGCCAACTTCATCTGTTTAATATAAGCTCGGAGGTGAACTTTGACTTTTAAAGATGAACTTTACCAACTTTTGACACTTTCAGGAGCGCACTATGTTGCTAAACCTGTGTACATTTGTACAATGGGTTCCTGGCAGTGATGTAATAGTCGCTCAGGTATGATATTAGTTCTTTTCTTTTCTTTCTATTTCTGTTGAACAACCCACTGCAGAACCAAAACAATCTTTACGTGTGGTACACTATAAAAAACCCGGAGCAAGCTACCATTTTTCAAATCAAGGTATGTTCATTTCCCTACATACTGTTATCTAGCTGTGACTGCTCCACGCAGGGGGAAGTTACGGGAATCGAGAGAGGGCAAGAGCGAACTGAAGTGATTGTGAGTGAAGGCATAAACACGGTATCACCATGTTTGCAATTTTTTCACGCAACTCTGACTTGATAACAACACATGTATCCAGGTAACGTATGTCTTGGACGAGGCTCTTATCGAATTTGGCGTGGCTTTAGAATGTCTGGACTATGGCCGTGCGGTCTCAATTCTCGAGTCGCTGGAATTTACTGCTGAGATTGAAGCCATGTGGAAACAGGTGTTGTTTTTCTTTTCTGCTTTTCTAATTTCTATGAGACTGTATTCTGTTGTATCAGCTGGCGGAAAAGTCGTTTGAAAACATGGAGTTAGCATTTGCTGAAAGGTGCTATGCAGCTCTAGGTGATGTATCCAAGGCTCGCTATCTTCACAAGGTAGCACTTCCTAGTTCTTGTTGCTGTCCGTAAACTTGCGTGCAGGTCAATAAGCTGATTGAGGCTAGCCCTCCCGATCAAGCTGCAGGAGCTGACAATTATCTCGTGAAGGCAAAGCTTGCAGTTCTTCAGCATCAGTGGAAGGTGTGTATCTCTCCGTTTGTGCAGAGAACTAAATTGGTTGTGCTTCTCCATCAGATAGCTGAAGGTATTCTGCTGGACCATGGGTCCATTGCAGAGTCCATACAAATGTATACAGAGTGTCACAGGTATCATTTTTTTTCTCTCTCTCTCATTATGTGCGTAGCTGATCTTGTCATTTAGATGGAAAGAAGCAATAGCTGTTGCTAAAAGTCAGACCTACGCAGGTTGTGAAGAGCTTCAGGATCGTTACTTTAAATGGCTCTTGCAGACGAACCAGGTCCGTGATTTATTTGAGGATGCACAGTAACACTTTTAAACAGGACGAGGAAGCAGGGAAGGTGAAAGAAACGGAAGGTGATGTCTTAGGCGCGATTGACTTGTTCTTGGATGGAGGTCTTCCTGGCTGTGCTGCAGAGTGTGTTCAACGTCACTCTACGTACCAGTTCCAGGTCTTTCGTACCCGTGCCTTTCCAAAGTTTCTAAACTTTTTCGACAGAGTGACACACTGGAACGCATTGCAGAAGCGCTCGTTCGAGCTAACATGTTTGAAGAGGTATCCTACTCTAATATGCTGCTTCCGGAATGTACAATATCGTATTTGAATAGGCAGGCAAGTTTTTGGAGCTGCTGCATCAATTTTCTAGAGCCAAAGATGCCTACGTCAAAGGCCATTCATATAGCTGTGCAATTGATCTTGCGCGACGACATTTTCCGAGTGAAGCAGCTCGCCTAGAAGAAGAATGGGGGGACTGGTTGGTTTCAAAACGGCAGGAAAGTCGTTGTTTTACTTTTTTCGTGCACATGTGACAGCGTTGTACTTTAACAGGTTGATGCAGCAATCAGTCACTTTATTGAAGCGGGTTGTGGCAGGAAAGCCATCGAATCTGCACTTTCTGCTTCACAGTGGCAACGAGCCGTATATATTGTGGAGACACAAGATCCTAAAGTAAGAATTTTTAGTTCTTGAAGATCCGATTGTCTTTGCAGGTCTCTTTCCCTTTCTACCAGAGACTTGCAGAACATTTTGAGTCGACGAAGCAGTTTGCCGAAGCAGAGAAATTCTTTATACAAGCGAAACTCTCGCAAAGAGCAATTGAAATGTATTTACGATGCGGCAGGCTGCAAGAAGCGAACAAGGTTGAAAAGGTTTAAATATTGAAAATAAGTGTGTGTTATTTGTGAAGGTTTCCTCCAAGTACTTATCAAGTACAGAAGCATCCGCATTATATCTCGAATGGGCTGGCCGCTTGGAGGCTGCGGGCGAGCTTAAAGAAGCCGAAAATCTCTACGTACACGCTTCTGAATATGACATGGCAATCAACATCTACAAGAAAGCACGGCTCTTCGATGATATGCTGTTGTTGGTATCGACCTACCGTAAGGTGCGTTGCTTGTGTAACTTTTAATTTCTGTGCTTATACCGTTGTTTCTGCGCCGTTGTCTTCTGTAGGATTCCCTCAATGAAACTCATCTTTATCTTGCGGAACAGCTTGAAAAGGAAGGTAATGCAAGATTTCGTCTTTATTTCTTCTTCCTTCTTTATTACTTACAACACCGTGGAGCTCTGATGCAGGTTCGTACTTAGAAGCTGAGAGGCATTACCTGGAAGCTCAAGATTGGAAGACCTGTGTAAAGGTAATATTAAGCTTCGCACTTCTTCGGTAGTTTTCAAAGTTGAGATGTTTGTTATACAGATGTTTAGTCAGCACGGAATGTGGGAGGACGCAATGCGTGTTGCAAAGCAGTTTGGTGGAATGCAAGGAGCCAAACAGGTATCTGAAACTTGTTTTTATACATGGAGCTGATCACTTTCACCACCAGGTTGCTTATGCGTGGGCAGTGTCACTTGGTGGAGAAGCTGGGGCAAATTTACTTTCAAAGCTGGGACTTGTTGAACAGGCTCTCGACTATGCTCTAGACTCGTGTGCATTTGATCACGCTTTTGATCTATGTCGTTCTTCCATCAAGAGCAAACTTCCAGAGGTACATGAAGCATGTGCATGAAAAGGATGACAGAGAGTTTTTTACATGTATAGGTGCACCTAAGATTTGCTATGTCCCTTGAAGACGAAGGACGCTTCGGAGAGGCTGAAGACCAATTTATTAAAGCTGGAAGACCAAGAGAAGCTATCGACATGTATTTGCATCAGCAAGATTGGCAGGCAGCCCTTCGTGTTGCAGATCTCTGTGTGCCGGCAGCAATATCCGATGTCCGAGTAAGAATTTCTTGGTGTAATGAACTGAGCTAAGCCGTTAGTTACAGGTAGCGCAAGCGGAACACCTTCTGAGTAAAGACGAGACATCAAAGGCGGAAACACTCTTCTTGAAGGTGGCAACCTGATTTTTATCAGACTTTCAAATATCAGGTTGTTATTTTGCAGGCCAAGAAGCCTGAACGTGCTATAAACATGTACAAAGATAAAATGCGATGGGAAGATGCCATTCGGGTTGCTCAGGCACATCTTCCTATAGCCGTCTCGGACATCCATCATGAAATGGCGGCATATCTGCATAACCATTCAGAAAGTCTGGAAGCTATCCTTATGCGGGCGAAAACGATGGAAAACAATCGAAACTACTCGGAAGCTATAGATTTTTACCTTCAAGTCGATAGAAGGCACGTGACAGACTTTCCGGAGCTCCAAAAGGTTCTGCTGTTTTGTTTTCTTTTGTGACTTGCTGACAGTGTGAGCTCAGATATGGGAGAAGGCCGTGACATTGGCCCAAGCATCTGTGCAGACGCGCTTGCCAGAAGTTGTAGGTACTATTGCTCACAAGATGACTAGTATGGGAAAATACGAAGAAGCAGTGAAGCTCTACGAGGACATCGACTTTCATAGAGAGGTTCCTTTAAACTGCACTTTGACTTTTTACTACACCGTCGCATGTTTTTATCTGTTTCAGGCAGTGGACATGTGTATAACTTTTGGCCTCTGGGACCAGGCAAGAAAAGTCGCTGAGTCTGACCCACGTCTTCAGCAGGTAATCATAGTTGGGATCATGTTTTTTACTGAAATGTGCGAGAATCAGTTTGTGGATGAGCAGTATAAAGAGCATTTGATGAAAAAAGGAGAAGCAGAACAACTAGCAGAGATAGGAAATGTCTCAGAAGCGGTTGAACTTTACATCCAACAGTCAAACTGGCAAAAGGTTAAAAAAAAAAGCATTCTTACTCCTAGAAAAGCATCTCTGCTGATACGCCACTGAAGGTTCATGAGCTTTCGAGCCTTCTTGGACCCGATTCGGAAAGAGAATCCTCGTTCAGGCATGCAAAACAGTGTCTGCAAGATATGAAGGTCAACACCCGAACTATATTGATTGTTCTATGAGATGCCACCATTAACTCGGACCTGTGCAGCTGTCCGAGGCTGTTTCAGTTTTAGCACAGTATGGTGTCCCAATGACCATTGACGCGTACGAATTTTGCTGCTCGCTTGCCTACCAAGTATTGGGGTCAAACGAGGGCCTCGTTGAGGTAGATTTACTTAGTTTTGTTTGCTTTATATTCTCACAATGAACACTTTGCAGAAAATGCGCGACATTCTCTTCCAACTGTTTTCTAATATTTCACAAACTATGACTGCCACTGTTTGTCCGAGTAAGTGGAAGTTGAGAGCCTTTCTTAATTCTGACCTGCGCTTTGTTTTTTCAGTACTAATGGAGATCGAGAAGCTATTGTACATAACAAACTATCTTGCGTTACGACAAACAGCTGAAACACAGGTTTTCTCAATTTACTATCCGTTTGGAAACTACTAATCTAATGAACAGGACCTTCCTGAGATTACGGCCAAGCTTAGTGTTTCGCTGCTGCGTTACATTGATGTCATATCAGCTGATGAAGCGTTTTACCAAGCTGGAATCGCTTGCAAAAAGGTGTTTCTATGATTTCATCTTGTGTTGACGTTGCGTGATTCCTTTCAGGTTGGTTGGCAAAACATGGCATTCGTTTATCTCAATCACTACCTTGACATAGCGGAATCTATCGAGCTTCAGACCGGGGAATGTGCATTTGACACGTCTGGCTTGGATACGAGTGATATCCCTCGATCATTCCCTGTTCCTCAAAAGCACTACTTGGAAGGTAAATGCAGTCTCGCATTCTCTTCTAGAAGGAACTGATATTGTCCTTTTCTTCCTGGATCATCTTTAGAGAATCAACGGGAACAAGTTCGAGACTGGTTGATCCAACTAAGCATGGACCAACAGGTGCGTCCTTTTGCCACAGCATATCTATCAAACACAACTCTCTTTTGTCGCAGGTAGAACCCGTTCTTCCAACGAGATCCTGCGATAGATGTAGCGGCGAAATATACGAAGCAAGCCTCACCTGTTTCTATTGCAAAGTAAGCTGGTAGTCAACATCTTTGGAGGCGTTTAACACTCTCGTTTCTTTGCAGCTTGAAAGCAAGCCGTGCTGTGTAACAGGCTACCCCGTGCTGCAACACTCACAGTCTTGCAAGTACTGTGAGATGCCTGCCAACAGAAGCGATTGGAACAACTACATTCAACGCTTTAAAACGTGTCCGTGGTGCCGAGAGAAGCAACACACGTAGCTTTCCCAGGTACGAAGAAGTTTAATACTTAGTGCGCGCGTCATACAAGCTCTTGTTAAGCAGTTAGTCTAGTTCTAGTCCCTCTCAGTTTACTCTGCTGGGTCCCTTGCTCCACTCACTGTAAGTCGAGTTGATGTGATCATCTTCCAACCTCTCTAGTAAACTGTGAGTGATCGCGAGCGATTTAATTTTGCCGGTCAAAGCAAGCAAGCAGAAAGAGAAAGCATAGTGGCGACTGTTCTCTCAAGAATCACCAAACAGCCAGCTTTTCTTTGCATTGTCTGTCTATCTAATATGTAGGTGGTGGTTTGGTCTTTCCCCTCATCCTTCTCGAGTCGCCTCCACTAGCCTAGGATTCAAATCCCCGCTGCCTTGGAGCCTTGCGCTTGTTGCCAGCGGAGAGCTTTCATTCCAGTCAAAAGGCGAGAGCCTTTTGCTCGCGGATTTAAGTCGAGAGGGAGCGAGACTTTTTCTCAGTCAGTTGATCGGTTCATCGTAAGAGAGCTTGCATTTTTGCAATGGCAGCGCTTGCATTCGTCTTCACCAGCGTCCTGGTTGCTCTTGTTTGCATTGTCGACGGCCACCCGCTGAAGCTCGTCCCCGACTACTATGCCTCGACTTGTCCTGAAGCCGAGGCCATCGTTAGAGCTGTCGTGGAGAAGGCAGTGATCAGGGAGGCCAGGAACGCGGCGTCGCTGCTAAGGCTACACTTCCACGACTGTTTCGTCAATGTAAGTTGGACGCTGCTCTTTCTTTCTTCCGGCGCTAATGCTCTCCTTTGCAGGGCTGTGATGGATCTGTTCTGCTGGACGACACTCCAACTTTCACCGGAGAGAAGATGGCAGCCCCCAACAATGGCTCCATTCGAGCTCTCGACGTGGTGGACGAGATCAAAGCCGAGCTCGAGAGCCATTGTCACGGAGTAGTGTCGTGTGCTGATGTGTTGGCGATCGCAGCCAGGGACTCCGTCGTCGTGGTAAGTAAGCAAGAAGTAATTTTCTTATGCTTCATGAATAACACGCCTCATTGTTTTCTTTTGTTTTTCCTTCTCTAGAGCGGTGGTCCTTTCTACGAAGTTCTTCTTGGAAGACGGGATAGCTTAACTGCCAGCCAAGCCGCTGCCAACAATTCGATCCCACCTCCCACTTCCAACATCACGGGATTGATCTCGAGCTTCAGGGCCGTGGGATTATCCGTGCTCGATCTAGTCGTTCTCTCTGGTAAGCTTGTCCAGCAGCGAGTAAAGAGCTAAACGCATTGAAACTTTCATCCAGGCGCTCACACAATCGGCCGAGCTCGTTGCACCAACGTCGTCCAGCGTCTCTACAACCAGAGTGGAACGTTTCGTGCCGATCCAACCATCGAGGACGACTTCCTGGGATATCTCGTGGAGCTGTGCCCGCAGCGAGGCAATCCAAACACTCTCGCCAACCTCGACTTCGTGAGCCCGATCTACTTCGACAATCACTACTTCCGGAACCTCCAGTACTTCAAGGGCCTGCTCAACTCGGACGAGGTTCTCTTCACCACTTCCAAGGAGACGAAAGAGCTCGTCAACCTCTTTAGCGACAACAAGGAGGCCTTCTTCAAGCACTTCCCAGACTCGATGATCCGGATGGGAAACATCAGCCCTCTCACTGGCGATCGCGGCGAGGTGAGATTCAATTGCCGATACACCAACAGCGGGCAGTAAGTAAGTTCACGGCGTAAGCGAGAAAAATTCCAGGGAAAAATTCCATCTTTTTTCAGTGTTCTTTGCGGTTTGTATCTTTCGTGATTGTGTTCTTCCAAGCAATAAGCTGTTGCATATAAAAAAACGCTTTTTTCTTGATTTTCGAAGGAAAAAAGAGCTCGTGGATCACGAAAGATCTGGAGAAATTCTCTGGAGACCACCAAAGTAGATGTTCGAAAGCAGTAGATTCAAGCCCGGATCGCGAGCTCGCAACTCAAGCCCGGATCTCGCCGCGAAAACTCCACTCTCCACATCGTGTAGATTCTTGGAAGCGCTCACAACACTACACCAGGCAACGTAGTCCGGCACCATGGGCATCGTCGCAAGCAAGCTCGTCGCGAGCTGGAGCTGCCCGGATCGCCCAAGAACATCCACCATGCAAGAGTAGTGATCCACGCTTAGAGGGACTCCAAAATCCATAGCCATGGCGACGAGGTAGTCGCGGCTCTGATCCACGAGACCCAAGTGGCTGCAAGCCGTGAGGAGGACGAGGAAGGTGATGGAATTCACCGGCAATCCATCCAGGATCAATCGCTGGAAGCTCACGATCGCGGTCATGGCGCTGCTGGAGAGCGCGAAGGCCGCCATGATCGCGTTCCAGGACACGATCGTGTGCTGTGGCATTCGATCGAAGACGCGCTTGGCCGCGAGGAGATCCATCCTCCTCGCTAGCGATCCCAGCATTGCCGTCCAGGACACCACATTCCTCTCGGGCATTCGATCAAAGAGATCGAAGAGATCCAGCGAGAGGTTTCCAGTGGAACGATGGTCGTCGTGATGATCCAGGAGCGCTGTCAGCGACACGACGCTCCACTGCGGCATCTTGGAGAATGCGATCTGGGCGGCCGCGAATTCGCTGCTTCCAGCCACGATCGTCGTCCAGGCCATGAGATCTCTCCCCGGCATCGCATCGAAGAACTCCTTGGCTGCCACGAAGAGGCCTAGCCTCGCACTGGCTTGGATCATCGCTGTCCACGCCACGAGATCGCGCAGAGGGATGCGATCAAACACCGCGCGGGCGCCCTCCAGGGAGCTCCAATTCGCGGCGATCATCGCATTCCACGAGATCTTGTCGCGCTCCTCCATCAGGTCGAAGATCACGCGCCCCTGATCGCCGCCCAGGACCTGGAGCACCGATGTTGCGCTCACGCGGTCGTGGTATGGCGATCGCTGGAAAAACCTCTGGGCGGAGGAGGGATCGCTGGCGAGGGCGAATCCGGCGAGGAGAGAACACCAGGAGATCACGTCGCGCTTGGGCATGGCCAAGAAAACTTCAGTGGATTCTTGCAAATGCCCACTCTGAGCATACGCTGCTATTAGCGTGTTCCAGGAGATCAAATTCCACTCGGGCATTCTACCAAGAACTTCCTCCGCTAGGGATGGATTGGAGTAGTGCGAGTAGATCTGTATCATGCTCGTCCATGAGACAGAGCTCCTCAGACTCATGCTATAGAAGATCTCCTCCGCGGCCGCCAATTGCCCATTCGTGGCGTACGCCCACGCCAGGATGTTCCACGAGAAATCATTGGGCTGCTCGACCATGCCATCGAACACCGCGCGGGCCTCGCGAATCCTGCCACATTTTCCATACATCTCCACCAGCAGATTGGCCAGGAATCGATTCCGCCGGTGCTGGCTCTGCTCGATCTGGGCGTGAATCCACCGCGCCTGCTCCAAATCCTGGCCTACAGACCTCACAATCCTGGCGATGTCATCCTGCTCCTGGAGAATCAACGCCCGGGAAGCCGATCGCCGCATCTCCGCCCCATCGCACGCTAGAGCCCTAATCGAGAGGAGAGAGAAGAACAAAGAATCTCTACAGTAGAATATGCTTTGGTCAAAGTCGACCGTACGGACTGACAGACACCGTAGGATGTGCCCGAGGCCCGGGAGCCGTTGGATAGAGATCTGGGTGGGAATTTTAAACAGGAGATAGACTAAAAAACCCTAGCTCGCCAGCCGGCCATGGCTCTAACAAGGAATCGGTGCATTTATTTCTTCTTCATTCGCCCTCTTTCCTCCTGGATCGATGGATCCATCTTGTCTCATTCTCTAGGCATTGAATTCTTGTGGGGACTACTAGCGATTGATGCGAGGAAAGGGGCCGCGGAGTGGAATGCCGGATGGACGTGGATTGATGCCAACGCTTCAATCGTCTCGTGTGTTTGTCCTGGCGCTATCGCTCGGAGCCGATTTCCCCGCGGCGATGCTGCCGACAAAGCGACTCCGACGCGCAGGATGATCGATCCAATCCATCAGTTCCGTCGGCCGGCGATCAAACAGGGTCTGGGTAGGAGAAGGGAATCCGGCAATCATTGGCGGCACGTTATCTTTTCGATCGCGCTATAAAATGGGGCTGATAATCCTATCATTCCAGAAGGATTGACTGATCGGCCTGATGGTCGATCGATACAGCGGATTACCGGGTGGAGCAATGCCGCTGCCCTGGATCTCGACGGCATTGCTCGTGCTCTTGGCCGGGTATGCGAAATATGTGACCAGCTCGAAAGAATGCGACCGCGTCCACTATCTTCCAGGGAGTGACGCCAATCTCTACCACTTCGATCAGTACGCCGGCTATGTGACCGTGAATCAAAGCGCTGGGAGAGCTCTCTTCTACTGGTTCACCCAGGCCACGCACGATCCGGCGTCCAAGCCGCTTGTTCTATGGCTTAATGGAGGTAGGCTAGTAGAAGTTTTTTTTCATAGTCTTTCTTTACAATATTTTGTTCTTCACAGGTCCCGGTTGCTCCTCGATCGCGTATGGCGCTATGCAAGAGCTTGGGCCATATCGCATTACCAAGTCGGGACTCTCCCACAACAAATTTTCCTGGAACAGGGGTAAGATTAAGAAGCATAGTTAAGATTGCTTGAGCTCTTTTCTTGTGTTTTATCCTTTGCTTGCAGTCGCGAATGTCTTGTTCTTGGAGTCTCCCGCAGGAGTTGGCTTCTCTTACTCCAATACGAGCAGCGATTTGAAATTTCCAGGAGATAAGAACACAGGTACTTGTTGTCCTTTTTTCAGGACTGGATTCTCAATCTACTGTACAGCCAGGGACTCTTATATTTTTCTTGAGAGATGGTTAGAGCGGTTTCCCGAGTACAAGAAGAGAGATTTCTACATCACTGGTGAAAGTTATGCTGGTAAGCTCGCGGCTGGCTTCAAGTTTGTACAATTTTACTCATTTTTCCAAACAGGACATTACGTTCCTCAGCTTGCAAATGTCATATACAACAAGAACAAGAAGAAAGAAAATCCAGATATAAATCTCAAAGGCTTCATGGTTAGTCTTTGTCCAAAGAATTCAAATCCTCCGTATTGATGAGATCTTTTTTTATCCAGGTTGGAAATGCACTGCTGGATCACGAGAAAGACAGAATTGGCAGAGTGGACTTCTGGTGGTCGCACGCTCTCATTTCCCACAACACGTACCGTTCCATCGTCCGCTACTGTAATCTCAAAGGCGAGACAAACGGGACTCAAGACCAATGCAGCAAAATCGTGCTGTATGCCTACCAGCACGAGTTCGGTACCATGGATCGCTACAACATCTATGCTCCGGTGTGCCTTCGCGCCAGTTCTTCTCAGAGAACGTTCACACGGTTCTTTAGTGATCCCGTAAGTCCTCAAATTTATATATCCTACTTGATGAAAACATATGGCATAGCAGGTGTCGAGAGTACACCAATACAGCGGGTATGATCCTTGTGGGGATGACTACGTTGAGGTCTACTTCAACAGACCGGACGTCCAACAAGCTCTCCATGCCAACGTAACAGGCATTCCTTACAACTGGACGGGATGCAGGTTCCAACTTAGTTGATTGCTTTGTACCGATCTTATCTTTGTGTTGCAGCGAAACGATTAACACCAACTGGCAAGATTCGGATGAGACAATGCTGCCGATTTATAGAAAGCTGATCAAAGCCGGACTAAGAATCTGGGTATACAGGTAATTATTCGTCGGCTACTTGAGGCACTCCTTTTATTCTAACCGTGACTGGGAACAGTGGAGACGTCGACTCGGTTGTTCCAGTGACTTCTTCACGATACTCGGTTGAGAAACTCAAGCTTAACACAACTAAACCGTGGTATCCATGGTACCGAAACAAACAGGTAGCATCAAATTTGCCTTGGACCTCCTTCATATCTGGTATGTCTCTTCACCAGGTTGGTGGATACACGGAAATTTACGATGGGCTGGCATTTGTGACGGTCCGAGGTGCTGGCCATGAGGTACCAATGTTCCAACCCGGCCGCGCCTTCACGCTCATCAAATCCTTCCTGGCTGGAAAGCCAATGCCATCCGGATAGTAAGCTAGCTGCATTCTTTCTTTCCTTCTTTGGTTTTATTTTATAACCAAACTGTGATAGCTCAAAATCTCACAAAGTGAGAGAATGAATTGACAGGCGACACTTTTACCAAGTTATCTTTTGTTGAGTTCGTTATTTATTGCTCTACCAGATCGGTCCATCCATAGAGGAAGAACGAGATGCGATGATTTGGCAGCCAAGACGTGATTTGGGAACACCAGAAGTAAAGTTTCCTTTTTTTTCTCAAGTGAAACTCTTCAGTCTTTGTGAGCCTGAACGCCAGGTTGAGTATAGCGTTCTCTTGGTCGAATGGTTCTGGCAACTTCTGGTAGAGCTCCTCATCCTGAAAGATTGTAAGAAAAATAATCCAATAACAAAGCAAGATATTATACCATGAAGATTACGTGACAAGTCAAGCATGCAACAAATCAGTCAAGAAAAGAGCGAAGAGGTTAGAAGCAAGAAAGTTTCTAACCTTCCAGCTTTGATCTTGTCAGGAATTTGGATCAACTTCTTGCTGCAACAGCTCATGGCTCCATTTCTTAACACTTCTGACATTGATAGCTACTTTTTTATGGCTGTTTTACTATTAATATTAAATCACAATTACAATAACATTTTACAAATAGTGCAAATATAATTATAACTGTGCTTAGGGATTAGTTAATATTCAACTTTAAACCTGGGAACCAAGCTTAATAACAGTAATAATTAATATCTTTAGTTTTGAGATGGCATTCATATACTGTTTACAAGGTCTTGTAATGCCCCCCAAGAAGCATGAGACAAATGGATTCAAATATGCTACAGTGAAACTTCTGAAGTGTAGTTATATATTTTAAATTGTTATTCATGCTAGTTATAATTCAAAGTGTTGGTGAAGATTTCCAACAGCACTTCTTGTTTGGCAAGTGTTTTCAGACTAACTTGCCCTCCATAAGGGCTCTGAAGTGTGGTGTTTCTATGTTCAAGATCAAGGGAGTTTGAGTTTTTTTGCAACCTTCTTTAGACTCTGTAGACACTCATTTGCAACTTGCAATCCCAATAATTTGTGTGGCATTTAAGTTTCAGTCCACTTGACTAGGAAGTGGTTGCATGGTTCTTTAGAGAAATGTCCCTCAATGAAGTTCACCACTTAAGAAATGAGCCACATTTGTTATTGCTCGTGCTACCTTCCAAATCTCATGCTGCAACGCGTTCCAGCTAGCCTTGTTGTTGATACTCATTGCAGCAGCTAGTGCGTCACAAACACCCGGAAATAACTGCGAATTGTAGTGATTCTTACCTGATGGCCCATATATCTGTCAACAACCCGGATCATTAATAGTCAAGCTAGACATTCTGAATACGTACAACATGCTTATACCAGGAAGTCCCGGTCAGTCCACTAGGATCCAAGAACGATCGCTCGGCCAGAAGCATCCGATCATTCAAGGACCTCAGCTTAGACAAGGTTTGAGCATCAGTGAGTACCTGATGAAGCCAGAAAATCTTAGGAAAAAAAAAAAAAAAAGAAATTAGTAACCTTCATTTGAATCATTTCTGCTCCCAATTGAGCAGCAGCTGCTCGAAGTTTTGATATCGCAGGAAATAAGGGATTTGCTGTGATGTTTTCTGATGCTTGCAGCAAATTCTTTTGCAATGCCATTGCACCCGCCTATTGACACCAGATCGGTCATTCAGAAGAAAAGACGTCAAATATCACCTCCAGCTCGTCGGCATAGTTAGCATAGTTGAAGGATAAAACAGCATCACCAGCAAGATGGATTGCAAGGAGGCCCCATATTCCAGAAACTGTTGATTTCATCATAAATCTCATGCCTGAAAAATGGGATACCTTGTTATTACCTGCAACGTGCCGGTGAAACATGGGATCTCCAAAGCGTTCCATCCAGTTGTAATCATCATACAGTGAATGATACATAGGGTAAACTGCATCACACACAGTTATTACCAAAAAAGTGTAATCTCCCCATATTTACGAGTTTGATATCGGATGTCACATGAAGGAATACCAGCATGATGCAAGAATGCCGAGAAATCAGATCCACTACCCAGCCTTCCAATCTGAAAAAAGCTCATGTTAGTTTGATCGCATGCTGAAATCAAGCCTCACGTTAGGAGTACCATGGCCGTTCAATGCAGACCAAGCTTCATATACTGTCCCGTATACTGAATTTGGATCCTTCACCTAGAACAAGGACGAAATTGATATTACTTGATTAAAAATCCAGAGGATTGGAACCTTCTTGGTGACTTCCAGCAGTATATTGTCCAGCTGGGGGGTCGCACGTCCATCAAAATTAGGACCACCAACTGCTGAGTCGACGTTAAGGTAAGCAACTGCTCTAGAAGCCAATAAATTGAGATTCCTCTCAACCCATTCGGATGACCCTATCTGGAGAACAGGGGACCGGAATCAGACTGCACAAATAAGTGTGAGAGGCACTCACCAAGCCAAACTCTTCCGCATCCCAGCTACAGAAAATAATTGTTCGCCTCGGTCGCCACCCGAGGCTCAGCAAGTTTCCGAATCCTCGTGCAATCTATAAATGCAGGGGCTCAGACTGAACTACACGATGCTAAACATTACTTCAAGAAGACATGCAGTGCCACTGTTGGGGTCGGCTGCTCCAAATGTCCATGCATCTCGATGGTTTCCGAGCAAAATATACCTTGAACATTCAATTATAGCGCCCCAAAAGAATCTGAAGTCTTAGATTACTTACCTGTCTGGCTCTTCAGACCCTGTAATCATCCCTATAACATTTCTGATTGGAGCCATCGTCAAATTCCCCTGATCAGCAGCAAGATGTTGGACTTAAAACAGAAGGTAGAAAGAAGACTCACTTCATAGCTCAACTTGACTTTAGCAGGACCCCTCCCAAGTCGGTATGAGGACAGTTGTAGTCCCCCCTGCCACTCTTGTGGAGCAACCTTCCCTGTTAGTGCTTCCAGTATTGGTAGCGCATCCTGAGCCGAAACTGGCAACACAGGTATCTTAGGAAACTGCACTTGGGAGATTTCCAGCCTTTCAGCATCCGGAACACTGGGCCATCCAGGAGTAAGAGGATCACCATTAGTCAAAAACAAGGAACCTCGTTGAACACCAGATGGGGGCAACCACTGTGAAGAAGGATAGTAACCTTGACTTCCGTTCCCTGCATAGTCGAAAGGATCCGAGTAGGTTATGGCAGCAGCTGCACCTGCTGCTGCTGCATTTGCAGCTATATCCCCTCGGAAGATCTTCCCGATCCTTGCAATGACCACTGTACCAGTTACATTGACTCCTTCATCCTTCAAAGTGAGAAAATCCTCTTCTCGACCATAGTTTACATAAACAACTTCACTGCTGATGGTACCAGAAGGTGAATAAGCGAAGAAAGTTGGAATCACCTTCGGATTAGTGCTGTAAGGGTCGCCCTCGACTGCCTCTTCTTTCAAAGTGAAGTCCTTCAAGGAACCATCAGGAAGGTGCAACGATAGAGATCTTCGGATCGGATAAGAGAGGAGCACACTGTAATCAGAGTAATGAGCCACAATCCCGGAAGCTTCAAAATGATCAAAAACGTATTTTGCGGTAGCGAGGTCCTCTGCCGTGCCGGCTACATGTGGCTCCAACGTAAGCTCCTTAAGAAACTTACTGATTGTATTGTTAGAAAGACCAGATAGGAATTCATCCTCCAACTTGTCCAAAGTGAAGCCCGAATCTTTCACTCCTGTAGACGAGAAGAAAGCAAAAGCAAGCAGGACCAGTGACAACAAGCAGCATCTGCATCTGCTCACGCTTGCCATACTTCTGGTTAATCGCACCTCCTGCTATATCAGATCCGCAAGAGCACGGACTACTCCCATCGCATCTCGACAGATCCTTCCTGCAATAAAATTATAGCATGCCAATAAGTTCACAACCAACACAAAGGAAATCGGCTTTGTACTTGAAGCACTGTTCAGAATTAGGATGCCATTCATTGGGAAGATGCTCCTTCACGTGAACAAGATTAAAAAATAATGCACAATAGTATATATCAACAGGACCCAAAAAAATCAGCACGTGCAACAAAGCAAAGGAACGATCACGTGAATAAAAACCAAGGTGCAGACAATTGTGTGTGATTTTATATGGCTAAAGACAAGCATTTTTATTTCGTCATTGAAGAATCCTTTGCAGCTGCCAACTTCTTCAACACTCGGCTTCCAGAATTTTCTTGATGGAATGAAGATCATTCCGCTCATTGTCTGGTCTATTTACTCCAGACCTAAAACACAGAGTGGTTATTGGAAAATGTTAGGCCATGAAAAGTGAGCTGTTAGGCCCGGACGACCTTTGACTTTCTCTATCCCTGGGACCTTTGTGGAGACGAATGGCAGAGAGAAATCTTCTGTTGATCGTGGAAGAAACTTTCCTGCTTCTAACCTCTTTGTCTTTCCTTGACCATCTCAGGACTCAAGAATCTTCGCAGTTTCTTTCAATCGTCAGGACAAGGAGCTCTGTCATATGGCATTTCACGATCTTCCGTGCTTTTTGTGAGCACTAAAAGTACCCATTAAGATAGCCATTAAATATAATCCGTCCATTCAAAATCTAACAGTTTGTGTGAGCCTAAGCACAAAAGTGCTCGGTGTCGCAAAAAACAATGAACATAAAGACAAGAAAAAGGAAACTTCACCTCTTGATGTCTCGCTTGCCAAATCATTGCAAAACATGGGATGCGTCTGGCTTGTGGATGGACACCTTCACCTGCTAGAACGAACTCAACAAAGTTACCTTGGTAATTGTCTTGTCAATTCATTCTCTCACTTTGTCAGATTCTGAGCTGTCACAACCAAAGAAGGAAAGCAGCTAGCTTACACTCAGAATGGCATTGGCTTTCCAGCCAGGAAGGATTTTATGAGCTTGAAGGTACAGTCGGGTTGGAACATTGGTACCGCATGGCCAACAGCTCGGACCGTCACAAGTGTCAGCACATCGTAAATTTCCGTGTATCCACCAACCTGGTGAAGAGACATACCAGATATGAAGGAGGTCCAAGGCAAATTTGATGCTACCTGTGTTTCGGTACCATGTATACCACGGTTTAGTTGTGTTAAGCTTGAGTTTCTCAACCGAGTATCGTGAAAAAGTCACTGGAACTGCCAAGTCAACATCTCCACTGTTCCCAGTCACGGTTAGACTAAGAGTGCCTCAAGTAGCCGATGAATAGTTACCTGTATACCCAGATTCTTAGTCCGGCTTTCATCAGCTTTCTATAAATCGGCAGCATTGTCTCATCCGAATCTTGCCAGTTGGTGTTAATCGTTTCGCTGCAACACAAAGATAAGATAGATTGGTACAAAGCAATCAACTAAGCTGGAACCTGCATCCCGTCCAGTTGTAAGGAATGCCTGTTACGTTGGCATGGAGAGCTTGTTGGGCGTCCGGTCTGTTGAAGTAGACCTCAACGTAGTCATCCCAACAAGGATCATACCCGCCGTATTGGTGTTTTCTCGACACCTTCTATGCCCATATTTTTCCATCAAGTAGGAAAGGGATATAAAACCTAGAGGACTTACCGGATCACTGAAGAACCGTGTGAACGTTCTCTGAGCAGAACTGGCGCGAAGACACACCGGAGCCTAGATGTTGTAGGGATCTATGGCACCGAACTCGTGCTGGTAGATATTGGTCTTGCATTGGTCTTGAGTCGCGTTTGTCTCGACTTTGAGATTACGGTAGCGGACGATGGAACGGTACGTGTTGTGGGAAATGAGAGCGTGCGACCACCAGAAGTCCACACTCCTGAGTCTGTCTTCCTGTGCATTTCCGACCTGGATAAAAGCAGGTCCCAACGATACGGAGAAAATAAATTCTACATGAACCTTTGAGATTTACATCTGGATTTTTGTTCTTGTCGTCTATGAGAATCGCAAGCTGAGGAGCGTTTGCTTTATGTCCTGTTTGGAAAAATGAATAAAATAGTACAAACTTGGCGGAAATGTGTGGAGCTTACCAGCGTAACTTTCACGAGTGATGTAGAAATCTCGGGAAACCGCTCCAACCATCCCCCTGGCTGTACAGTATCAATGTCCGGTACTGAAAAAAAGGACAACATTACCTGTGTACTTAACTCCTGGAAACTTCAAAGCCGTACTGGACTCAAGAAACAAGACATTTGCGACTGTTCGCAAAACAAAAACACGAGAAAAGAGAAAACTTGAATTGGTGTCACTCCCTGGAAGATAGTGGATGCGGTGGCATTCTTTCGAGAACACGCTCCACCAGATTATCAGCCGTCAAGACGGCCTAGGGCTTTTCTCTTGTTTAAGAGCTTTAATTATCCAGCTTTATCATTGTTAAAGGGATGGTCGGAGCCAATTTTGTTGCGGCGATGCCGACAAGGCGACGCTGACGGTCGATTTCATTCATCCTTGTAATGCAAGCGAGGTCATGTTATCGATCGCGCTATAAAATGGGAATATCATTCGAGAAGGATTGACTAAATCGGCTGATAGTTGATCGACACAGTGCGTGGAGCAATGCCGCTGCCCTGGATCTCGACAGCATTGCTCGTGATCTTGGCTGGGTATGCGAAATATGTGACTAGCAGCACAAAAGAATGCGACCACGTCCACCATCTTCCCGGGAGTGACTCCAATCTCTACCACTTCGATCAGTAGCGCCGGCTATGTGACCGTGAATCAAAGCGCTGGGAGAGCTCTCTTCTACTGGTTCACCCAGGCCAATTATAAACAATTATTATAAATTAGCAAATACGCACGATCTGGTGTTCAAGCCGCTTGGGCTAGTAGAAGTTTTTCATGTCTTTCATTACAATATTTTGTTCTTCACTGCTCCTCTGATCGCGTATGGTGCTATGCAAGTACCAAATCCGGACTCTTCCACAATGGAACAGGGGTAAGGATAGTTAAGATTTCTTGAGCCCGGGTTTTCTCTTTTCTTGTGTTTTATCCTGTGCTTGCAGTCGCGAGTGTCTTGTTCTTGGAGTCTCCCACACGAGTTGGCTTCTCTTACTCCAATACTAGCAGCGATTTGAAATTTCCTGGAGATAAGAACACAGGTAATATTGTTTTCCTTTTTCTAGTAGACTGGACATTGTCCGCTGTACAGCCAGGGACTCTTATATCTTGGTTGGAGCGGTTTCCCGAGTACAAGAAGAGAGATTTCTACATCACTGATGAAAGTTATGCTGGTAAGCTCGGGGTTGGCTTCAAGTTTGTACTATTTTAGTCATTTTTTCAAACAGGACATTACGTTCCTCAGCTTGCAAATGTCATATACAACAAGAACAAAAAGCAGGCAAATCCAGATATAAATCTTAAAGGCTTCATGGTTAGTCTTTGTCAAAGAATTCATTCCTCCGTATTGATGGAATCTTTTTTTATCCAGGCTGGAAATGCACTGCTGGACAACGAGAAAGACAACATCGGCAAGAGTAACTATTCGTCATGAGATACTTAGGCAGTCCTTTTGTTCTAACTGCGAGTGTGAACAGTGGAGATGTCGACTCGGTTGCTTCACAATACTCAGTTGAGAAACTCAAACTTAACATTTCTAAACCGTGGTATCCATGGTACCGAGAAGAAGAGGTAGCATTTGGAGCTCCCAAACTTCTCGTTCATATCTTGTATCGTCTCTTCACCAGGTTGGTGGATACAAGGAGATTGACGGTCCGAGGTGCTGGCCATGCGCTACCAATGTTCCAACCCGGCTGTACCGCTCATCAAATCCTGGCTGGAAAGCCAATGCCATCGTGATAGTAAGCTAGCTGCATTCTTGGTTTGATTTTATAGCCAAACTGTGATAGCTCAAAACCTCACAAAGTGAGAATGAATTCACTTACCAGGGTATCTTTGTTGAGTTCGTTTAGTTATGGCTCTAGCAGATCGCTGCTAGTGAGGCTTTGGAACGTGTCCATCCACAGCGAAGTTCCTGGTAGCCGGCGGAAGAGCCAGACGCATCCCATCCAGCTCTGGTTTGGCGATGATTTGGCAGCCAAGACGTGATCTGGAACACCAGCGGTAAAGTTTCTTCTTTCTTTCTCGTCCTCATTGAAGTGGAACTTACGTCTCTGTGAGCCCGAACGCCAGGTCGAGCATATCGTTCTCTTCGTCGGATGGCTCTGGCAACTTCTGGTAGAGCTCCTCGTCCTGACGATCGAGAGAAACTTAGCGCGACAAGAAAGCGACGATCTGGAACTATACCATGAAGATTACGTGACAAGTCGAGCAGGCTAGAGATCCCTCGCAAGCCCCTGACACAAACCCGAGGTAACTATGCTCAATCCATTGCTAGAGCAGAAAAGAGAAAGAGGTTTACCTTCCAGCTCGATCTCGTTCTCGTGAGCAGCTTCTAGCATCGACATTCCAACGGGAACCTGGATCGATTTCTCGCTGCCATTCTTGTCCACAAAGGTCACAGAGATCCTGGAAGAACAGAGAATCAAATCACGAGAAGTTCGTACCCAAGAGCTTACTTTGGTTTGTCTTGTTCACTGGCGGCACTGGGTGATGAGAATGCGCGCGATCGGAGACGACTGGACCACGGCTGGCAAATTTTCCAATCCCATCACAAGAAACCTAGCCTCCACTTCTTGCTTCGTTACCTGGGGCGGACGCCTAGAACCTAGATCATGCTCCTGTGGCGCGGATGATCGGTGGCACCACAAAAGAGGCGATTCACGACGCAAATGCGAGCAGCGCTGTGCCAAGCTCCTCCTCGCGGCAGCACTCAGCGACATCCCAAAGTGTACGGGCCAAGATTAGGCGTACGATATGGTCCATTTACGCTATTCACAATGAAAGTATACATCCCAGGAAAGGTGTTAAAGCCTAGTTTCATTTTGTATTTAGTCAGTTATAAGGTTCTAGCACTTGCTAAAATATTTTTTCAGCAATTTCTTGTAACAACATCAAGTTTATGGACTCAAAAGATAGCTTTTTACAAGAATAACCATGGATAATAATATTGACTTCTAGACTATATGAGAAAATATTTGGTAAATCAATTATTAGAAAATATATTTTATTTGAAATTGTGAGGGCCAAGTGTATGGCTACAATGCCGTATACTAATATTAGCGTAGTGGGATTTTGGTAACCGTTGGATTGATTTCAATCCAGACCACTCACTCTTGTATATAAACTAGGGTTTTTAGGCTAATTGATATGCATATTTTCTATATTTCCTTTCCATATTTCAAACACTCACATTAGTGGAGATGAGGGGCATTTTTTATTGTTCCTGAGGAGTGCTTAAATTTGGGATTCTGGTTTAAATCTAACTTTTGCATTGTCTAAATATAATTTTTTCCATTTCCTTTCTTTTGTTTTTCCCTTTCAAGATTTTGGTTTAGATCTAGCTTTTTGCATTGTCTAGATTTACCATTTCCTTCTAGCTTTTTGTCATTTGTCTTCTTTTGCTCTTTTTTTTTCGTTCATCTTCATGGCAGATCAGCAATCTCCTCTTTTGACTTTGGAGCAGTAGTTGGTCCAATTGCTTGATACTATATGCTTGCAATTGAACAACCAAATTCAATTGATAGTAGCATTCATGGCACGTGGTATAACTCCTCCTGCTCTTGGTGCCAATCCTCACGTTCGGCTGGAGTTCTTTCGCAGGAATCGTAGGGATGATGTGTACCATTGGTTCGATTACTTCAAAGTGATTGCCATATATCATTCTTGGGATGATGTTCGACGTTTGTGTGAATTTCCCACGTGTCTCCAAGGGATGGCGTTGTAGTGGTACAATGGTTTGAACACAGCCACTCGTGGGGATTGGAGTGTTTTCCCGAATGTCTTCAAACGCAACTTCGAACATGCCAATGACTATGATGATGCCTTCCAACAATTGCATCGTCTTCGCCAAAGGCCATTTGAGTCGGTGATGTAATTTGGCGTTTGTTTTCGAAGTTTTTTACTTTGTGCGGAGCCCAATATGTCGGAGTAGATCAAGCTAGGAATGTTATGGCCAACACTTCGTTAAGATCTTGTCGGACTTGTGCATGCATTTGCTCCTGCCACCCTTGACAATGTTCTTCGCTTAGCACAACGTTATGAGATGTCGCCTCTTTCACTTCTCGCTGCACGTCCTTCAACTCCACTTTCTATGAGTGATGGTCCTGTTCCAATGGAGGTTGATGCTGCTACTGCTCGAGTCCAAAGACAAGGGTGAGGACGTGGTCGTGGCCGTGATGTTCGTTGTTGGGCATGTGATGAAGTTGGTCATACTTATCGGTGTTGTCGGTGTTTTCTGGATTGGCGACCTCCATTTCCTAGGTGGAGACCTTGGCGTTAGCAACGTCCTGTTGGTGCTGTTGCAGTGGAAGGTTTGGACAACAAAATGCATCCAGGAAACGAGGAGTTGCGCGAGTAACGAAGGGACCTTGCGCGAATAAGTCAGTGACCCCTCCATCTTTCTTTCGGGAGTATCATCAAGGGGTTCACTTGGCACCAGTTCATCAAGTGTTTACTTTCCAAGCTCATTTTTATAACAAGAGGTCTCTTATTATTCTCTCCATGTTGGTTGATACAAGTTCGAGTTTATCTTTTATTGCTCGACCTATTACCACACGTTGTCATCTACACTTGCGTCGTGCAGCGAAACTGGTTTTCATTTTTTATGGCAACAGCTGTACACATGCATGTGCACGAGATGAGGCGGACCTGGTTGTGCGTGTGGGCGATCTTGAATTGTAGTTGTTGCGGGTGATGCCAAGTCAAACTTTTGACCTCATTCTTGGTATAGATTGGTTGCAGCGCAATCATGCCAAGTGTGACTTTGAGGCTTCTCTTCTTTGTTTCATATTTCCTTATGTTTTATCAATTCCTCTCACTTTCGTACCTCTTCGTCCCTCTACTTCTACCTCTGCTTCCATTACTTTTGTTCCCCCACTATTTCCTCCTATGTTTCCATCTTATTCTGCTTTTCCCTTTTTTGATCCCTCCAACGATCTTTGTGTTGCAGTGGTTGACCGGCTCATGAAGGAGTATTATGATCTTTTTGAATTTGACCTATCGTCTGGGGCTAAGATTGCCACACGTCATCTGATTCCAACCGGGGATGCTTGTCCAATCAAGGTTCCTGTTCGTCGTTGGTCACCCAAGGAAATCAAGATTTTACGTGTAAACGTCAAAGAGATGTTGGAGAAGAGTGTTATTCGGAAGTCACGGAGTCGTTGGGTATGTAAACCTCATCTTGTGACAAAGTCTGATGGGAGTATTCATTTCTACATCGACTATCCTCCATTAAACAAAGTAACGATCCCAGATGTGTACCCTCTTCCTCACATTATTGATCTCTTGGATCATCTGGGGCAAAGTTGTTAGTTCACGAAGCTAGATCTAGATTTTGGGTACTAGTAAGTATCGATGGCTGAAGACGATATTCCTAAGACTGCTTTTCGTACGCCATTTGGTTTAGTTTGTACGAGTTCTTGGTGGCTCCAGCAACTTTCCAGTGGATGATGGACGAGGTTCTTTGCGATATGCCGGAGGTGACTGCTGACTTTATTGATGATGTCTTGATCCACTCGGAGGGGACATAAGAAGAGCACATTTATGATGTTTGTAAAGTGTTGGATTGGCTACGTGACATTGGTTTAAAGCTGAAGTAGTCGACGTGCGTGTTTGGGTCCAAGGACACAACTTATCTTGGGTATCGTATTTTTTGTGAGGGTTTGCAAGTTGATCCTGACAAACTTGTGGCTGTTCTAAAGTTCCCTACTTTGAAGTGTGTGAATGATGTGCAACACTTTTTGGGCAAAGTGCAGTATTTTGGTCATTTTGTGAATCATCTTTCTGATCACACTGCACTGTTGCGAGCATTGCTGAAGTCATCAACGTAATTTTTTATCTGGTCTCCGGATTCTGAGCGGGCGTTCGGGGATCTCAAAGAGTTGTTGACGACTCCTCCAGTTTTGGCATATCCTAACTACTCTCAACTTTTTATTTTGCACGTGGATGCTTCTGACATTAGTCTTGAAGGTGTGTTAATGCAAGAGAGCTCAAGTGTGTCTAGTCAGCACCATCCCATTGCATATATAAGCCGTATATTACAACCAGTAGAGATGAACTACTCCATGATAGAGAAGGAGTGTTTAGCAACAATCTAGGGTTTCGAGAAACTTCATACATATCTATATGGTTCTCGGACGTTACTTGAAGGTGACCATGCTACTATTACTTCATTATTGAAGTGGAAGAACTTGGTTGGTCGTACTACTCGATGGGCTTTGAAGCTTCAAATATATGATTTTGTTCATTGCGTAGGGAGTTCTATGGTTGATGCTAATGCCCTTTTTCGAGCTCCTCTTCCTTCTTTACTCTCTTCTCATATTTCTAATGAGCCTATTGTTCCAGCAACTGTGGATTTTCTAAATGAGGATTCTGTGCTGATGGTAGTTGCTGTACTTGACATTTAGTGTCCACAAAGTGCAGAGCAAGATCTACCTTCTCTTGATGAGGTTCATGAGGCTCAAAAGATTAACCCGTGGATTCGAAGGCTTCAAGATGGGTTTGAGAATCCTGCATCATTTGTTGATGACTTGCCTTTTCGGCATTTACATTCTCAATATCACTTTGAAGACAACCTTCTTTATTTTGTGGGGACAGATCCTGATAATCATTTATGGCTAGTGGTGCCTTCTGTCTTTATTCCGCGGTTTCTCTATGCCTACCATGATTCTCCTGTTCTAGGTGGGCATATGGGACATCGTTGTGTGATCGAGAAGCTGCACAGGTCTTTCTATTGGCCGGAGATGCGACGTGATATTATCTGGTATGTGTGTAGTTGCATTTGGTGCTAAGCTCATAATACTCCCCCTTGTGCTACGGAAGGACGGTTGGAGTTGATTGTAATTTCCCGTCCATTTGAGTTGGTAGCGTTTGATCTTATGGGACCTTTTCCATAGTCGACTGTTAGTAATGAGTATGTTATTATTGTTTTTGACTACTTGGTTCGTGTAACGCATTTTATCTCTCTCCCCTTAAGCCAACTGGAAAAGGGGCAATTGCTTGATGAGAGAGCCCTTAGTGGCTATTTTATTCCCATTTATCCCCCAAGGTTCCAAGGATCTCATCCCATGATCACATGCGCTACACTCACCCCCCCTTCAAAGATGTCAATGTCCTCATTGACTATTGACTAACAACCCCTACTGAGCCAAGGGGAACCAGCACCTCCATTTCCGCACTCAATCTACCAATCCTTCCATTGGTCTACTCAGAGATGTCAATGTCCTCATTGACTATTGACTAACAACCCCTACTGAGCCAAGGGGAACCAGCACTCAATCTTTCCGCACTCAATCTACCAATCCTTCCATTGTGTAGACCAATTATTCCATGTGAGACAACTAGTCATCCACCTGTATTGTAGTCCCACGATGGATATTCCATGTGAGACAACTAGTCATCCACCTGTATTGTAGTCCCACGGTGGATACCTTCGTCCATGGATATGTGAGACAACTAGTCATCCACCCGTACTGCAGTCCCATGGTGGATACCTTCGTCCATGGATATTTCATACAAAAGGAAGGACGTATGCATGGATGCCCAATACATATGATTTCAAATTTAGGGGTAAGAATATACCTTGCTCAAGGGTATATTATACTTTTAAGTAGCCACTAATCAATGGGAATTGAACCCGTGCCATTTGCTCCGATACCAACTGTAACGCACTTTATCTCTCTCCCCTTAAGCCAACTGGAAAAGGGGTAATTGCTTGATGAGAGAGCCCTTAGTGGCTATTTTATCCCCATTTATCCCCCAAGGTTCCAAGGATCTCATCCCATGATCACATGCGCTACACTCACCCCCCCTTCAGAGATGTCAATGTCCTCATTGACTATTGACTAACAACCCCTACTGAGCCAAGGGGAATCAGCACCTCCATTTCCGCACTCAATCTACCAATCTTTCCGCACTCAATCTACCAATCCTTCCATTGTGTAGACCAACTATTCCATGTGAGATAACTAATCATCCACCTGTATTGTAGTCCCACGGTGGATACCTTCGTCCATGGATATGTGAGACAACTAGTCATCCACCCATACTGCAGTCCCACGGTGGATACCTTCGTCCATGGATATTTCATACAAAAGGAAGGACGTATGCATGGATGCCCAATACATATGATTTCAAATTTAGGGGTAAGAATATACCTTGCTCAAGGGTATATTATACTTTTAAGTAGCCACTAATCAATGGGAATTGAACCCGTGCCATTTGCTCCGATACCAACTGTAGCGCACTTTATCTCTCTCCCCTTAAGCCAACTGGAAAAGGGGTAATTGCTTGATGAGAGAGCCCTTAGTGGCTATTTTATCCCCATTTATCCCCCAAGGTTCCAAGGATCCACGGTGACAGTATATCCAAATCTCATCCCATGATCACATGTGCTATAGTTCGTTAGGTGGAAGTTGGTGCTTTTGCTAGCGCCTCTGCAATTGTTGTTGGATACTTCCTCCTCAATCGAGTGGTGTTCTAGCATTCTTGTCCAGAGCGGATTCTTTTGGATAATGATCCCGTATTTATGGTTGAGGCATTTCATGTTTTGATGTCTCTGTTGGGGATACGCCACACTTTTATGAGTGCTTATCATCCACAGGCAGATGGTTTGGTGGAACGGCTCATTCAGACGTTCAAAGGGATGATTGCGAAGTATGTGAACTTTTAGCATTCGGATTAAGATGGTTATTTACCGTATCTTCGATATGCATATGTCATAGGGGTGCAGAGTTCTATTGGTGCTTCACCATACAAACTCCTATATGGTCATAATCCAATATTACCAACGGAGCTGGGTTTACCTTTGTGATTGCCACAAGTTACCGATACTAGGTCATGGGATCAGTATTTGACGAGCATTCTTTCACTTATCCGAGCAAAGTCTACTGAACACTTAGGCCGTGTACAATTGGGACAACAACATCACTACAACTCCCATTATCGTCCATCTGCAAAGTACAAAGTGGATGATTTGGTGTTGGTCTGTTTTCCCCATCTTACTGTATGTGGTTTATCTAGCTCAATGGAAAGGACTATATCAGGTGTTGTGGCAAGTGGGACCACAAGTTTATGAGGTTCAGCATGATATCCAACATGCCGATCCTCCAAAGATTGTGCATGTGCAGCAGTTAAAACACTTCATACAAAGGGATCAAGAGCAATTAATACCACTTACAAATCCACTAATACCTCCTCCTGATGTTCCTCTAGATCTTGGCCCATTTACAAGAGAACCCTGATAGTCTTCTATTATTCCGAGAGGAGGGGATGATATGAGGGCCAAGTGTACAGTTACAATGTTGTATATTAATATTAGCGTAATAGAATTTTCGTAGCCATCGAATTGGTTTCAATCTGGACCACTTGCTCCTATATATAAACTAGGGTTTTTGGGTTAATTAATATGCATATTTTCTGTATTCCTTTTCTATATTCCAAGCACTCACAAAATATGTAATAATATAATAAATATTTAAAATTATTTTTGTGAGTGCATGGAATATGGAAAGGGAATACAGAAATGTGTATATCAATTAGCCCAAAAACCCTAGCTTATATACAGGAGCGAGTGGTCCAGATTGAAACCAATTCGATGGCTACCAAAATCCACTACGCTAATATTAGTATACAGCATCGTAGCCGTACACTTGGCCCTCACATCATCCCCTCCTCTCGGAATAGTAGAAGGCCGTCAGGGTTCTCTTGTAGATGGGCCGGGATCTGGAGGAACGTCAGGAGGAGGCATCGGTGGATCTGTAGACGGTATTAACTACTCCTGATCCCTTTGTATGAAGCGTTTTAACTGTTGCACATGCACAATCTCCGGAGGATCGGCTTGCTGAACGTCATGCCGAACCTCATAAACTTGTGGTCCAACTTGCTGCAACACCCGATACGGTCCTTTCCACTGCGCAAGGAGCCCCTTAGATAAACCACGTACTGTAAGATGGGGAAAACGGACTAACACCAAATCATCCATTTTGTACTCCGCAGGTGGACGATGATGGGAATTGTAGCGCCGTTGTTGTCCCACTTGTACGCGGCCTAAGTGTTCAGCAGACTCTGCTCGGACAAGTGGAAGAATGCTTGTCAAATATTGATCCCATGACCTAGCATCAGGAGCTCATGGCATTCGCGAAGGTAAACCCAGCTCTGTTGGTAATATTGGATCATGACCATATAGAAGTTTATATGGTGAAACACCAATAGAACTCTGCACCCCTGTGACATAGGCATACCGAAGAGACAGCAAATAACCATCCCAATCCGAATGTTGAAAGTTCACATACTTCTCAATCATCCCTTTGAATGTCCGAACGAGCCGTTCCACCAGACCGTCTGATTGTGGATGATAAGCACTCGTAAAAGTGTGGCGTATCCCCAACCGAGATGTCAAAACATGAAATACCTCAGCCATAAATGCAGGACCATTATCCGAAAGAATCCGCTCTGGACAAGAATGCTGGAACACCACTCGATTGAGGAGAAAGTATCCAACAGCAGTTGCAGAGGCACTAGCAAGAGCACCAACTTCCACCCAATGAGTCAAGTAGTCAGAAGCAATAATAACATACTCATTGCCAGCAGTCGATCGCGGAAAAGGTCCCATAAGATCAAACGCCACCAACTCAAACGGACAAGAAACTGCAATTGACTCCAACCGTCCTTCCGCAGCACAAGGGGGAGTATTACGAGCTTGGCACCAAACGCAGCTACGCACATACCGGATAATATCACGTCGCATCTCTGGCCAATAGAAAGACCTGCGCAGCTTCTCGGTGACACGATGGTGTCCCATATGCCCACCTAAAATAGGAGAATCATGGTAGGCATGGAGAAACCACGGAATAAATACCGAAGGCACCACCAGCCGTAAATGATCATCAGGATCCGTCCCCACAAAATAAAGAAGGCCATCTTCAAGGCGATATTGAGAATGTAAATGCCGAAAAGGCAAGTCATCAGCAAGTGATGCAGGATTCTCAAACCCATCTCGAAGCCTTCGAATCCACGGCTCAATCTTTTGAGCCTCGCGAACCTCATCAAGAGAAGGTAGATCTTGCTCTACACCCTGTGGACACTGAACGTCAAGGACAGCAACCGCCGACGGCACAGAATCCTCATCTAGAAAATCCACAGATGCTGGAACAATAGGTTCGTCAGAAATATGAGAAGTGAGTGGAGAAGGAAGAGGAGCTCGAGAAAGGGCATCAGCATCAGCCATAGAACTCCCTGGGCGATGAACAACATTGAAATCATATATCTGAAGCTTCAAAGCCCATCGAGCCGTACGACCAACCAGGTTCTTCCGCTTCAATAATGAAGTAACAGCAGCATGGTCACCTTCAAGTAACGTCCGAGAACCATGTAGATATGCATGAAGTTTTTCGAAACCCCAGACTGCTGCTAAACACTCCTTCTCCGTCGTGGAGTAGTTCATCTCCGCTGGTTGTAATGTACGGCTTATGTATGCAATGGGATGGCGCTGACCAGGCACACTCGAGCTCTCTTGCATCAACACACTTCCAAGACCAATGTCAGAAGCATCCACGCGCAAAATAAAAGGTCGAGTGTAGTCAGGATATGCCAAAACCGGAGGAGTCGTCAATAGCTCTTTGAGATTCACGAACGCCCGCTCACAATCGGGAGACCAGATGAAAGATGACGTTGATGACTTCAGCAACGCTCGCAATGGTGTAGTGCGATCGGAAAGATGATCCACAAAACGACCGAGATACTGCACCTTACCCAAAAAGCGTTGCACATCATTCACACACTTCGGAGTAGGGAACTTTAGAACAGCCACAAGTTTGTCAGGATCAACTTGCAAACCCTCACGAGAAATACGGTACCCAAGATAAGTTGTGTCCTTGGACCCAAACACGCACTTCGACCGCTTCAGCTTTAAACCAACGTCGCGTAGCTGATCCAACACTTTACAAACATCACGAACATGCTCCTCCCACGTCCCCTCCGAGTGGATCAAGACATCATCAATGAAGTCAGCCATCACCTCCGGCATATCGCAAAGAACCTCGTCCATCATCCGCTGAAAAGTTGCTGGAGCATTGTTCAAACCAAACGGCATCACCAAAAACTCGTACAAACCAAATGGTGTACGAAAAGCGGTCTTAGAAATATCTTCTTCGGCCATCGGTACTTGCCAATACCCAGAAGCAAGATCTAGCTTGGTGAACCAACGACTTCGCCCCAGACGATCCAAGAGATCAGCAGTGTGAGGAAGAGGGTACACGTCCGGGGTCGTCACTTCATTTAACGGACGATAGTTGATGCAGAAACAAATACTCCCATCAGGCTTCGTCACAAGATGAGGTTCACATGCCCAAGGACTTCGCAACTTCCGAATAACACCCTTCTCCAACATCTCTTTGACGTTTGCACGTAAAATCTTGATCTCCTTGGGTGACCGACGACGAACAGGAACCTTGATTAGACGAGCATCCCCGGTTGGAATGGGATGACGTGTGGCAATCTTGGCCCCAGACGACAGGTCAAATTCAAAGAGATCAGAATACTCCTTCATGAGCTGGTCAACAGCTGCAACACAAAGATCATCAGAGGGATCGGAAAAGGGAAGAGCAGAACAAGATGGAAACACAAGAGGAAATAGTGGGGGAACAAAAGTAATGAAAGCAAAGGTAGAAGTAGAGGGACGAAGAGGTACAGAAGTGAGAGGAATGGATGAAACATAAGGAAGTATGAGACAAGGGGGAGAAGCCTCAAAGTCACACTTGGCATGATTGTGTTGCAACCAATCCATACCAAGAATGAGGTCAAAAGCTTGACTCGGCACCACCCGCAACGACTGCAACTCAAGCTCAAGATCGCCCACACGCACAACCAGGTCCGCCTCATCTTGTGCACATGCATGTGTACGGCCGTTGCCATAAAGAATGAAAACTGGATCCGCCACACGACGCAAGTGTAGACGACAACGTGTGGCAACAGGTCGAGCAATAGAAGATAAACTCGAACCTATATCAACCAACACGGAGAGAAGAATAGGAGACCTCTTGTTATAAAAACGAGCTTGGAAAGTAAACACTGGATGAACCGGTGCTGAATGAACCCCTTGATGATACTCCCGAAAGAAAGATGGAGGGGTCACTAACTTATTTGCGCAAGGTCCCTCCATTACTCGCGCGACTCCTCGTTTCCCAAATGCACCTCGGTATCCAAACCTTCCACCGCAGCAGCACCAACGGGACGTTGCTGACGCCAAGGTCTCCACCCAGGAAATGGAGGTCGCCAATCCGGAAAGCGCCGACAACGCCGATAAGTATGACCAACTTCATCACACACCCAGCAACGAACGTCACGGCCACAACCACGTCCTCGCCCTTGTCCTTGGACTCGAGTAGCAGCAGCATCAACCTCCATGGGAACAGGACCATCACTCATAGGAAGTGGAGCTGAAGGACGTGTAGCAAGAAGTGGAAGAGGCGACGTCTCATAACGTTGCGCCAAGCGAAGAGCATCGTCAAGAGTGGCAGGAGCAAGTGCATGCACAAGTCCGACAAGATCTTGACGAAGTGCTAGCCACAGCATTCCTAACTTGATCCGCTCCGACATATTTGGCTCCACACGAAGCAAAAGACTTCGGAAACGAACGCCAAATTGCATCACCGACTCAGATGGCCCTTGGCGAAGACGATGCAATTGTTGGAAGGCATCATCACAATCGTCGGCGTGTCCGAAGGCGCGTTTGAAGACGTCCGGAAGAACACTCCAATCGCCACGAGTAGCTGCGCTCAATCCATTGTACCACTGCAATGCCGTCCCTTGGAGACATGTGGGGAACTCACGCAAACGTCGAGCATCATCCCAAGAATGATATGTGGCAATCACCGTGAAGTGATCGAACTAATGGTACACATCATCCCCAGGATTCCCACGAAAGAACTCCGGCCGAACGCGAGGATTGGCACCAAAAGCAGGAGGAGTTGTACCATGTGCCGTGAACGCCGTCATCAACTGAGTTTGGTTGTTCAATTGCAAGCGCATAGCATCAAGCAATTGAACCAACTGCTGCTCTAGAGTCAAAGGAGGAGATTGCGGATCGGCCATGAAGATGAATGAAAAAGAAAGAGCAAAAGAAGAGAAATGACAAAAAGCTGGAAAGAAATGGTAGATCTAGACAATGCAAAAAGCTAGATCTAAACCAAAATCTTGAAAAGAAAGAACAAAAGAAAGGAAATGGAAAAAGCTAGATCTAGACAATGCAAAAGCTAGATCTAAACCGAAATCCCAAATCCAAGCACTCCCCAGGGACAATCAAAGATGCCCCTCACCTCCACCAATGTGAGTGCATGGAATATGGAAAGGGAATACAGAAATGTGCATATCAATTAGCCCAAAAACCCTAGCTTATATACAGGAGCGAGTGGTCCGGATTAAAACCAATCCGATGGCTACCAAAATCCACTACGCTAATATTAGTATACGGCATTGTAGCCGTACACTTGGCCCTCACATTTTAAAATATTCTTCACTTAGAAATTTTTTAATTTAATAATAATCATATATATAAATTAATTTACATCAGTTTTGCTTTGTTATTGCATTGAACAACATATGAAACCAAATACTATATTAAGTGCCAATAAAGTTTCCTTTTATAATTAAAACCTAGAATAAGTTTCATTTTATCCACTTTCTTTTGGACACCCTGCTTCTTCTAAAAAACCCTAATTCATGAAAAACACAGAGGTCAACCCAAGAACATACCCGCAAATATCTCATGGAGATTGCTGGTAAGAGCGCCATAGGCTTGAGTCCACTGAAATGGGAACGAATGGAGCGGGCAGAGCTATTGCAAGAGCGATTTGGCTGCAAGGAGCTGGAATTCGAGAGAAGCGATGGAATCGTGGAGGCACGGCTCAAGCTCGCCTGTGGCTCCGCCGCCACGATAGCACTGCCGCAAGGCGTGGTTACATCCTACAGACCGATAATGTGGCACGAATCTCAGGAAGAGGTCCTTCACTCCAAGAGATTTCCACTGCAAGGAGGCTGCGCCTACAAAGGAGGAATCCGCGCGTCAGTGGCAAGAATCCCAGAAGTAGAAGATGGTGAAGAAACCAAGCGCGCAAACGATCCTCCATTGTCGTGGATCGTCAATGGAGTCTCAAGAGCTCCCAACAAATGGGTCAAGGTAGAGAGAAGTTCCACTATACACCACCAAGTTGGATTGGATCTAGATTTTTTTCTTTTTATGTTTTAGATCACACTGGGCTCTAGCCTGCCAAATCTCAAGCTCAAGAACAGCGTCACGCTCTCCAAGCGGCAGCTTCAATCCACCTTGTCGATCGAAAACACTGGCAAAGCTCCCTGCTGCTTCCACGCATCCATCGCCACTGCGGTCGAGGTTGGCGACTTGGCTGGAGCTTACGCGATGGGCCTGCTGGGAACCAACTTCCTGTCCCTGGGAGACGAATCCATCGCCGAAAACACCACCGCTGGCGAAGAGCAGGGGCCCCGGATCTTTGAGAAACTTGCGGTGCTGCTCAGTGGAGGATCGTACAAGCGCCCGGAGAGAGAATCCCAGCAAGGCGACGAGAGCTTTGTCGGCAAAGATGGTCGGCTCTGGCACCGCCACTGCTCCGAGATGGCTCCACTAGCACCTGGAATGAATCGCCTCTACTTCATGTCCTCGATGCCGTGGACGCTGCTAGATCGAGTAAGTTGATGATCGATCTTCTGAACACTTGCATGCTTGTTTTTGACTGCCAGGGAAAGCGTCGCTCGTTCACCTTCCAGAAATCGGGACCGAGGTATCTGAGCCTCTCCAATCCGGGGCCAGAGTCGCAGGAGGAAGACTGGAAAAAGTTTGTGCTGCTAGGCCCAACTTCGGGTGAAAAGCCGCTGTGCGTAGAGCCTGGACAGACTTGGATCGCTGAGCAAGTCATCGAGAACACTGGCATCTAAGAAACTTGACAGCGTACCTCTCTTCTTGTTACGGGATGATCCGAGCTGCCCGCATTCGATCGATCACTCGCGTCAGTGACGCTTCCGTGTCTCTGCTGCCGTTGAATCCAAACTCCCGGCATTTGCTATTGCTGCTCACCAGACGAAATGGAAAGTTGAAGGCTTCGTCTAAAATCCTCGCCACCTTCCTCAAGTTGGTCGTTGCGTGCAACCTGTTGGATCTCGTCATCTCCTCCCACACTTCTTGCTTGTCTCGCAATATCTCCTCCATGCTCGTCGGGCAGCCACTGTAGACAGGCACTTGGAGATCAAACTTGAGCGCCACCGCGTGCCACAGCTCCTTCCACGTAACCAGGTCCCCGTTTGTCACGTTGAAGGCCTGGTTCTTGGCTCTGGCGTCTGTCGCCGCCCAGATCTGTTGCTCAGCAATGAGCTCCGCGTCCGAAACGTCCGTTTTGCACTCCCACGCCTCCGAGTGTCCAGGAAAGACAAACGGTAGCCCCTGCTGCCTGCAAATGCTGGCATAGACCGCTACCGCATGAACCAGGTTGATGAGGTTCCTGGGAGCGAATCCAAAGATGACACTGGGCCGGTGGATCGACCAAGTGAGACCCTTCTTCTTCTTTGCAGCGTCATAGACAATGTCCTCGAGAGTGTAATAGAAGTTTGGAACACCAAGCCGGGGGCCGTCCTCGACGAAAGGGAGCTCTCCATGATCTATCTTCCCCCACAGACTCTGCGGGCCGATGTAGTGCTTGGAACCAGTCTGGAGACAGATGTGTTCCAGCTGCTTGGCGTTGAGAAGCAGCGCCTCCAGAGCATTCAAAAGCATGCTTCCATTTGCCTCGCAGTTGCCTTGTTCCTCACCGTCGCTCTTGTGGACCCAGACCACCCAGAAGAGATGTGTCACGTCTGTCAGCCTCGACACCTTGCGGAGTGCATCACTTCTATCCAGCAAGTCACACTCGATGTACTCCACCCCTGTATTCACAAACCAGCTCGGCCTCGGCCGTCGAGCAAGGCCATAGACCTTCCACTGGGACTTCGGCAGCAGCTCTAGTAGACTGTTACCAACGAGTCCGGTTGCTCCAGCCACCAAAGCTACCTTTTGTTCTACCATATTCTCCCTCCTGCGTAATTAATTTCCTTCTCACCCTCCTGTGAATCCTCCTCTTATCGCCTTCCAACGAATTATTGCGGACACCTGTTCCTTCCGAAATAGACCACTTGTCGATCATCTCTGAATCCACGCAATACAGCATTAGTTCAAGCGCCTCCTTTTCCTGCTATGTAAGACTTCCGAGTCACCACCACCCGAGGTGCTCCCTTCCTCGGACTCTCGGGGTCTGGCAACGGAGCTAACACTGTTTGAGCGTTCAATTGTCTCCGCTGTGGCAATGACAGCGTCGCTCGGTTGGGCGCTGACACCCACGGTTGCTGTTAACGCCACGGCTTCTCTTGCAGTGTCATGGAACCTCGCAGCCATGGACGCCGCTTGCCGACGGTGCGACTCAATCGTCTCCACCAAGCTCGCCAATCTCGCTCGGATAGCATTCACACGTTCCTCAGTATCGGCGCGGCTGGCCGAGAGCTGCCGCACGTAGTCATCCTGGAAAGTCGCAGCTCGTGCCTCAAACTCTCCCACAGTAAACTCGACCGGTTGAGTGCTCGCCGCTGTGGTCGTCATCGATGGCGTCCGGTAGTGTTCTCTTCGCTCGGACATGCGCCGCCGGAAGCGCGACGACATGTTGTCGTGCAACAAGCGCACCACCCTGCTCATCCGGAGCATCTCGTTCAAGTTGATCCGGTCTTGCTCGGCTTCCCGATCCTCCACTGGCACTGCTGTTGTCTCAGCTTCCACTCTCTGGCGCAAGCTATCCACCCTTCGAGCGTGAGGGCGAGGAGGAACTCGAGCTTCGTCGTCTTGCACGCTAAGTTCCTGTCGAGCCGACGACGAACTCCCTCTCCCATAGATCGGGATGATCGAATTCTCGCCAACCGAGCCCTTGCAAACCGGGCACTCCTCGTTCTCCGAGTGGACGTAGAGCCACTGGTGCAAGCAACTCCAGCAGAAGAGGTGCCCACACACCGTCACCACGGGCTCCACCGCCATATCCAAGCACACGTTACACTCAAAGTTCTCGTTCCCGCCACGCTTGACCACCCCGGTCTCGTCCTTGGAGGAGTCGTCCTCGCTTTCTTTCGCGGGTGCCTTGTCCTTGGAAGTATCTTGCTGTGGTTGCTGCTGCTGCTGCTGCTGCGGGCTTCGCGAATCGTGAAAAAGCCTCCTAGATCTCTCCTCCAGCCCGGCCACGCTCACCAGCGAAGGGCCGCGAGTCGAGTAACGCCTGAAGCGATGGTGCCGGATGGGAGGACGCATCGAATGCTCCACAGCCGGACGTATTCTAGCCTCAGAATCGCTGTCTGGATGAAGATCCAGGAACACGCCATGGATCCCAGGGCCAAAACGCGGCAAAATCCTGCGCTGGAGATTCCCACCCTGATTTTGGCCCCCTTCCCGTGGCTGTTGCTGCTGCTGCCGCTCCTCCTCCTCAATCCCTGGCCCTAGCCGCAGGAAATCGGCAGTGGCCGGAGGCGCCAGATGCAAATTCAGGTCAATCCTCGCGGAAATCCCATTCCCTTCCGCCATCTCTACATCTGCTCCAGCAACCACTACGAAGCTCGGCATCTCACCGCCGCGACTAGACTCACACACACCTTTGATCCCCAGCGCGCGCCCAGCGCTCGAGCTCGCGCGTCCCTAAGAACCCTAAAATCCGAGGGTTCTTTGCCCTGTACGTTTAACACCCCCTTTAAAACTTAAATACAAAGAAATAAAGGAATTTCTCTCAGTGAGGCTCGAGGACATCGTCTTCTTCCAAGGCTTTGTCCATCCATCGAATTCGGCAGCCCCGCGATTCCATCTCTTCCGCGATCCCGGGAGGGAGGAGTGTTCTCAAATACGATGGAAGCTTGACGTTCTTCAAGCTCTTGCAATTCTGGAGCACTGTCACGAAGCAATCCACTGTGACATTCTTGAGGTGGACAAGCCGGACGCTTTGCAAGCAGCTGAGCCGGGGAAGGCTCAGCAATCCCGCGTTTGAGATCGGGCAATATGAGATGTTCATCTGGTAAGACAAAAACCACCAAAGTTAGCATCATAGCAATGAGAAAGATGAAAGTTTTGTGAATCTCTTATTACGTACCATTCGGAGGCCGGGGCAAAAGAAGGACAAGGCCGAGACTCCAGCGTTCCCGATCTGGGAGCAGCGCTTTATATCGATCTCCGTGAGCCTCTTGCAGCCCGATGCCATCACGGCCAGGCCTGTCGACGAAACAAGCACGCAGCCGCGGAGCTCGACGCGTTGCAGCTCTCTCAGCTGCGACAGCGATTGCAACGAGCAGTCTGTGATCTTGCTACAATACGAAAGGTCCAAAAGCTTGAGTTTTGGACACCCGGAAGCAATTGCTGCCACTCCAGCGTCACCTATACCTTTGGACCTGTTGAAAAAACCACCAAGACTTGTTACAAAGCCGACTCACAAGTGAAGTTACTGCTTACCTGTAGAAGTCAAGCTCTCGAAGGTTACAACACCTGGCACCAATGTGAGCAACGCCTTTGTCCGTGATGGTGGAGCAAAATCCCAGCTTGAGGGACCTCAGTGCCGTGCACTTGGAAATATACTTGAGGCCTGAAAGCGAATCAATCAGTACTCGAGTGAATCGGCTCGAAATGATCAAACGTACCGGTATCACTCATGTTGCACTCGGTGAAATCGAGTTCTTCGAGACGAGGACAGCCTTCGCCGAGACCACACAGCCCATCCTCGGTGATGAGGCTGCACGACTCCATTTTCAAGCTCTCGAGACCCTTGCAGTCCTTGGAGATCCGGCACAGAGACGCGTCCGTCAGCTCCCGGCAGCACGTCAGGTTGAGCTTGTGAAGAGCAGTGCATCCTTGAGCAACAGCAGCTATGCCTCTGTCCGTTACACCTCTACACTTGCTTAAGCTGAGCTCCTTGAGCTGCTTACAACCCCTGGCGATGAAAGGGAGACCGTTGCGAGCAATCTCACACCCGTCCAAGACAATTGATTGCAGGTGATCAAACTTTTGAAAGGTGGCCAGTAGATCGTCCGTGATCTGAGCTCACAGGGGTCAATTTCTACATGTACGAGTAGATAACGCTGAGACTTACGATAGAGCAGTAGGAAAGCGTAAGCTGTTCCAAGGAGAGGTGACTGGTGGCCAGAGCTGCGAGACCTGCGTCACTGACATTGGAGCATCGAGAAACATCCAGCTTCTGAAAGGAGAGAAGTCGTTTACATCGGAGAAAAAGAGCACTCCTGACGTACCAGCAACGATCTGCAGCTCCTTTTCAACGATCTCAATCCTCCATCGTCAACATTGTTGCAAGAAACCAGATTCAGAACCTCCAGCGAGTGCAAAGTCGCTATGGATGCCAGGCCTTCGTCGGTCACCTTCACGGAACAACAAAAGCAAAAGCTCAGACCACCAAGTCAAACCAAAGAAGAGAAAACCAGGACAAGTAGCGATCTGCTAGAATCACGCTAAAGCAAAGAGAAAAGAGACTCACCTCGGTGTACGAGAGATCCAGTGTTCTTAGCTGCTTGCAATTCACGGCAACGAGAGCAATGCCAATGTCCGTGATCCCCAAGCACCCCTTGAGCGTGAGAAGCTTGAGCATCTTACAGCCAGCGGCCAGGCAGCCCAACCCAATGTCTGTGATGGAGTGGCAGCCCGTGAGGCGGAGAGCCTGGAGATTGGAGATTTGCGCCAGCGCAAGCACGTCCGAGTCCTTGAGATTGGAGCAGTAGCTCAGATCCACGTCGGTGAGGGAGGCGCAGCAGGATCGCGCCAGCAGCCCCAGCCCAGCGCTGGTAAAACCCCCAACTCGCGACAGGTTGATCGAGGCGAGACGATTTCCCGCGATCTGCCCTACGAGCGCCAGATTCTCGTCCACCAGCTGGATGCAATGCGACAGATCCAGATGCTCCAGCCGCGTGTACCTGTGGAGGATCCCTTCGAGAACTTCGTGGCGCATGAGCTGGATCCGGTTCCTGGTGCTGGCCTCGAGGCGCAGGAAGTGCTTGCAGCTGAGGCACCACGCCTGGCGGTCGAATCGATCCTCAAGGCGCTCCAGGATCTGGAGCAGAATATTGTCGTCCAGGAGATCGATGACACTGTCGCCGCTGTTCTTGCTCATCTTCCGATCCGCCATGGGCGATTACCCCAAGAAATTCACCGCTCCAAATCCGCGATAACGGTCCACATAAACACTCCACCTGTTCTTCCTTGCTCCTCCAGTACTGCGCGAATTCGATTGGCCTACACTGCGACTCGTCAAGATCATCGGCCAAGTACGAATGCCTCCCCTGGATCACGCGCGCGCCTTGATCCGTGCGTCGGTGGCCTCCGCCAGCAAATCCCTAAGCTCCAATCCATGCCATGGCCGGGCCACCGGCGCCTAGATCTAGAGCAGCGCAAGTGGCGAGCGAGCGAGTACCCTCCCTGACGGTCCTGGCGGTGTCGATAGGTATTCCACCAGGAAGAGAGAGAGAGAGAGAGGAGCTAGGTCATCGATTAATCCCTCTCTCGCACTCCCGCATAGCTAGTACCAGCGAAGATCAAGAATCAAGAAAGGTAAATAAAAAACCCCACAATGCGTGTTGGCCGCAATTCCAGTGATTGTTTAATCCCTTGATAAGATGGTACGTACAGTACGTTGAAGGTGTACCTTCCCGCATGGTGGCCGTGCCGTCCAGCTTGGACCGCCGTCATGTGATACGCCCTCCCTGGATGGGAAGGTGACAAATTGACAATTATCATAATAGTTTACCCCAGCTGACGCAATCCCAGCCGTTCATTTTGGTAGACGTTTCAAACTTCTTTTTCGCTGGGTGATAATCTTGACACCTTTGATTCAATGCCTGTGAACCTTCGCTCAAGATTCGGGCGAAAACAATGTTTTGCAACGCGAGAGAAAAACGTTAAAGCTGACGATACAAGGGCATGTACTTCCATTGCCACTATTTAATCTTTGCTGCTCACACACTGAATAAGATGATCGAATCTAAACCATAGGAAACGATATCGCGGCAAATTAGTCAATGAATTCATATGTGGAGCGTATAACTTAAGATGGATCGTGGCCGGCCAAGTCAAAAGGCCTTTGAAATTCTTTTTTCCGGAGGGAGGTGGTACCTCAAAGTACTTCACAGCTTTGAAATTCTTTTTCCGGAGGGAGGTGGTACCTTTCAAAGTACTTCACATGCGTGTAAAACGCAAGGGGGCCGCGTGGCATGACGCATATAGTGACCATTGCTGGCCATGGGGCCGCGTCCACTCGAATATTCGACGGGTCCATGAAACCAGATCGATCGCTGGCATTTGATCAAAATCAATCGTCCACGAGATGAAGTTGTGCTCCACAAAGAAGTGCGAAAATTCGTCTAGATGCCGATTCTGGAATAATCCAAGCAATCAAGTTACTTAGTGGCAAGCACTCAAACAATATGCCTTTGAGCATGGCAGGCCACAAGATTCAAATCTGGATTGGCTTGTAGCATCTTATTTTAGATGCTTTTTTATGAAGATGATTTATATAATATATTTTCTTTTTTAAATGGAAAGTTATTATAAGAATATCTACATTAATAAAAAATTTAAAAGTATATAGCATTTATGTCATAATATTTTGTTTTGCCATTGTGTCATTATTTGTTTTTCATTACAATAATTAATATATATTTTAAATAATAAAATTTATACTATAAATATTTTATGAATCTTTTATTGTAACATGAATCATATTTGTGAGTGCATGGAATATGGAAAGGGAATACAAAAAATGTGCATATCAATTATCCCAAAAACCTTAGCTTATATATAAGAGTGAGTGGTTCAGATTGAAACCAATCTAACAGCTACCAAAATCCCACTATACTAATATTAGTATATAGTACACTTAAACCTCACATCATCCCCTCCTTTCGGAATAATAGAAGACCATTAGGGTCCTTTTGTAGATAGGCTAGGATCTGGTGGAACATTAGGAAGAGGTATCGATGGATTTATAGATGGTATCAATTGTTCCTAGTCCCTTTATGCAAAGTATTTCAACTATTGTATATGCATAATTTCTAAAGGATCACTCTACTGAACGTCATGCCAAACCTCATAAACTTGTGGTCCAACTTGCCACAACACTTAATATGGTCCTTTCCATTAAGCAAGGAGCCTTTTAGATAAATTACATACTATAAGATGGGGAAAATAGATTAACACCAAGTCATTCACTATGTGCTCCACGAATGATGATGGGAGTTGTAGTGCTATTGTTGTCCCACTTGTACATAGCCTAGGTGTTTAGCAGACTTTACTTGAACAAGTGGAAAAATGCTCGTCAAATATTAATCCCACGACCTAGCATCAATAACTCGTTGCAATTATAAAGGTCAACTCAGCTGCTTTGGTAATATTGAATCATGACCATATAAGAGTTTATATGGTGAATTACCAACAAAATTTTGCACCCTTGTGACATATGCATACTAAAAAGACAATAAATAACCATTTCAATCCGAATGTTGAAAGTTCACATACTTTATGATCATCCCTTTGAATGTCCGAATGAGCCATTCCACCAAACCATCTGATTGTGGATGATAAACACTTGTGAAAGTGTGGCATATCCCTAACCAAGATGTCAAAACATGAAATGCCTTAGCCATAAATGTATAACCATTAGCTGAAAGAATTCGATCCGGACAAAAATGCTAAAACACTACTAAATTGAGGAGGAAGTATCCAATAATAGTTGTAAAGGCACTAGCAAGAGCACCAACTTCCATCCAACGAGTCAAGTAATCAGAAGCAATAATAATATACTCATTGCCAACAGTCAATTATGGAAAAAGTCTCATAAGATAAAACGCTACCAACTCAAACGGACGAGAAATTGCAATTGACTCCAATTGTCCTTCCGTAGCACGAGGGAGAGTATTACAAGCTTGGCACCAAATGCAGTTGAGCACATATTAGATAACATCATCTAGAAAGACCTATACAGCTTCTCGATCACATGATGATGTCCCATATGCGTATCTAGAACAGGAAAATCATGGCATGTATGGAGAAACTGTGGAATAAAGATTGAAGGCACCCCCAACCATAAATAATCATCAAGATCCGTCCCCATAAAATAAAAAAGGTTGTCTTTAAGGCGATATTGAGAATGTAAATGTTGGAATGGCAAGTCATTAACAAGTGATGCAGGATTCCCAAACCCTTCTCAAAGCCTTTGAATCCATGGCTCAAACTTTTAAGCTTCATGAACCTCATCAAGAGAAAGTAAATCTTGCTTTGTACCTTGTGGACACTGAACATCAAGTACAATAATTGCCAATGGCATAGAATTTTCGTTTAGAAAATCCATAGATGTTAGAATAACAAGCTCATCAGAAACATGAGAAAAGAGCAAAGAAGGAAAAGGAGCTCGAGAAAGGGCATCAATATTAGCCATAGAACTCCTCGGGCGATGAACAACATCAAAATCATATATTTGAAGCTTCAAAGCCCACTGAGCAGTACGACTAACCAAGTTCTTCTGCTTCAATAATGAAGTAATGACAACATGATCACCTTTTAGTAATATTCGAAAACTATGTAGATATTCATGAAGTTTCTCAAAAGCCCAAACTGCTACTAAATACTCCTTCTCTGTCATAGAGTAGTTCACCTTCGCCAGTTGTAATGTACGGCTGATATATATAATGAAATAGTGTTGATCATGCACACTTGGGCTCTTTTATATCAACACACCTCTAAAACTAACATCAAAAACATCCACGTGCAAAATAAAAAGTCAAGTGTAATTATGATATACTAAAACCATAGGAGTTGTCAATAGCTCCTTGAAATCCATGAACACCCACTTATAATCCACAGACCAAATGAAAGACGATGTTGATAATTTTAGCAATGCTCGCAATGGTGCAGTGCGATAAAAAAGATGATCCACAAAACAACTAAGATATTGCACCTTGGCTAGGAAACATTGTACATCATTCACACTTCAAAGTAGGACACTTTAAAACAGCTATAAGTTTGTTATGATCAACTTGCAAACCCTCAAGAGAAATACGATACCTAACATAAGTTGTGTTCTTGAACCCAAACATGCATTTCGACTGCTTTAGCTTTAGACTAATGTCCTATAGCCGATCCAACACTTTACAAACATCACGGACGTGTTCCTCCTACGTCCTTTCCGAGTGGATTAAGATATCATCAATGAAGTCAGTAGTCACCTCCAGTATATTGCAGAGAACCTCATCCATCATCCACTAAAAAGTTGCTAGAGCATTGTTTAAACCAAATGGTATCACTAAAAACTCATACAAACCAAACGGTGTACAAAAAATAGTGTTAAGAATATTTTTTTCGGACATTAATACTTGCCAGTACTTAGAAGTAAGATCTAGCTTGGTGAACCAACAGCTTCTTCCCAGACGATCCAAGAGATCAATAATGTAAAAAAGAGGGTATACATCTGGGATCATCATTTCGTTTAATGAATGATACTCGATGCAGAAACAAATATTCTCATTAGACTTCGTTACAAGATGAGGTTCATATACCCAAAAACTCTATGACTTTCGAATAACCTTTTTTAACATCTCCTTGATGTTTGCAGGTAAAATCTTAATCTCTTTAGGGGACTGATGATGAATAGGAACTTTGATTGGACAAACATCCCTAGTTAGAATTAAATGACGTGTGGCAATTTTAGCCCCAAACAATATATCAAATTTAAAGAGATCAAAATATTCTTTCATGAGCTGGTGAACTACTGCAACACAAAGACTATCGGAAGGATTGAAAAAGGAAAGAGCGAAAACAAAACGGAAATGTAAAAGGAAGTAATGGGTAGACAAAATCAATGAAAGCAGAGGTAAAAGCAAAGGAATGAAAAAGTACGAAAATGAGAGGAATGGATGAAATATAAGGAAGTATAAAATAAAAGGGAAAAACCTTAAAGTCACATTTGGTATGATTGTGTTATAACAAATTTATACTAAGGATGAGGTCAAAAGCTTAACTCGGCAACACCCGCAATGACTAATACTTAAATTTGAGATCGCCCACATGCATAACTAAGTCCGCCTTATCCATCATTTGAGATAAAATCTTATATAACAAAAATAAATATTGGAGAAAATTAATATTGCATTATACTATTTTCTATCTAAAAGTATATTTTGTTTGATCAGAAAAATATTTTAAGAATTTTTACTGTTTATATTTAATTTATTTCTATTATTGTTAAAATATTTTTTGTATTTTATTAGTTCTAGAAGGGGTGCTTGATATGCCAAAGGATCTTTACTATTAATTTCTTTTAAAAATAATTTAAAGTTAATTATTTTTATCCATATGTTTTATTTTTATTTCTTTTTATCTTAAAACTTTAATTGATATAAATGCTTGACTTTGACTATAGCCGGCGGCATTTGAATCAAAGTAAACCATCCATGTATCACAACATACACCTTTTTTTTATAATCAACTAAAATAACTAATTTAAAAGGCCTAGTGTGTTGAAATTTAGGCAAAATAGTTATATGGAGTTCTTTCATTGCTTTAAGGAGCATTGATACTTGTCAAAGTTGCTCATAACCTTCATTTGATATCTTGTTCATAAAACAAGAGTGTATCAGACTCACAAATGAGAATTGATAAACTTTTTATCCAAGGAATCAAAAAACAAATGCATAAAGAGCTTATCATAGAAATCAGACTGTGTCACAAAGAATTGGGAATATAACTGCTACACAGAAAAATATGAGATTGAAAGAATTACCTAGGGCATTAGCCCACACCTAGAGTGCAACAACATTCCTATACTCTTGGAGTTCAGAGACTCAGCCATGGAAGTTTAGTGTTTTGTGAAAAACTTTGTATGTGACAAGATAATCTGCAGGTTGTTTAATACCCTGAGACCAATACACTCGAAAGAGAAGAAAGTTACCTGGAACAGTATAATGCAAATGCGAGACCAGTGATTTGGAAAAACATAACAACCGCTCCAAACTGGCTTACCACTCCTCCTTGAAAGATTAAGTTGAGATTACCGTTAATTAAAATATTCTAGCATAGATATTCTAAGAATGTCATTAAAACCCCAGTTCGTTAAAATCAGAGTTTTCACAATCAAATGTGCGAGGGTTTCTATCCCTTCTATGATTTGCTCATGCGTAGTAGTTCAAGCTGGCCTTCTTCTTGGCTTGCACTTGGATGATGCCATCGTTGAAGTCCTCGTGCGTAACCTGTGAAAGAGCGAGTGAGATCGAAAAAGCTGTGTATTCGATCACGCGTCGTTACCTCCGTGGCATCGCGCCTCAAAGCCAGCATTCCAGCTTCCACGCACACGGCCTTTAGTTGAGCACCATTGAAGTCGTCCGTGGAGCGCGCCAGCTCCTCAAAGTTCACATCGGAGCTCACAGTCATTTTCCTCGAGTGAATCTGCAAGCGAAAAGACTTTCGATCAAAATACAGTCTAGACGAGGAAGAACGAACTTGTAAGATTCTCGCTCGGGCATCCTCGGTGGGATGAGGAAATTCGATCTTCCTGTCCAGACGGCCAGATCGCATCAGAGCCGGGTCTAGAATATCTGCTCTGTTTGTTGCCGCGATCACCTGCGCGTGAAAACGAATAAGAATTCACTAAGGTTGCAGAGATATTCACCTTAATCCGGTCGTCGCTACTGAAACCATCAAGCTGATTTAAAAGCTCAAGCATGGTCCGTTGGACTTCCCGATCACCGCTAACTTCACTGTATGTAAGTCACTGTTAGTAAACCGGCCGGTGTCCGTTTTGAGACCAAACCTATCAAAACGTTTGGTCCCAATAGCGTCGACTTCATCGATGAAAATGATGCAGGGCGCCTTCTCTTTTGCCAGCTGAAAGGCATCTCTTACGAGCTTTGCTCCATCTCCGATGAACATCTGCAACGAACAAGAAGCTTGAGTTTAACAACCCGACAGGTAAAGAGTTCCTACACAGAACCTGCACGAGCTGAGGACCAGCAAGCTTGAGGTACGTTGCATTAGTTTGAGCTGCACACGCCCTGGCCATGAGAGTCTTTCCTGTGCCCGGAGGACCATAGAGCAAAACTCCTTTCGGTGGCTTGATGCCCAGATTTTGAAACCTTTCCTTGTGTGTCATCGGGAGGACAATTGCTTCGACCAGCTCTTGAATCTAACACCAAGCTTTTGATCAGAATAAAGAAAACACAAAGAAATGAAGCAGTTACTTGTTTGTCAAGCCCTCCAATATCACTGTAGTCCTCTGTGGGTTTCTCATCGACTTCCATAGCCTTGACACGAGAATCATACTCGGACGGAAGTGTATCCAAGATTAAGTAGCTGTCCTTGTTCACACCCACAAGGTCACCCGGTTTTAGAGTGGTCGGATCCACCAAACCAACCACCGGGAGAAAAATTGTCTACACGAGAAGAACAGTGGCATCAGGAAAAAAGAAAGCTTCCACTTCACTCCTGAATGAATAAACTTACTTGGCGAGTGGAGGTCTTGAGCACGACGCATTTTCCTTTTCTTTGAGAATCGAGATCGACATTGGCACCGTCTTCCTCAGCTTCATCCTCAGGATTTACATCCAAGATCTAGACACGGAAGATAAGACGAAATCTCTCAAAAATGCAGAGAAAACACTCTTGACATACCTCGACAACATTCCCGACGAGGTAAGGCAGTTGCTTGTTCAGCTTGATCTTCTCTAGGTTCTCCCGGATCTTCTCCTTGGTTGCATCCAGCTCCAGCGTCACGCGCTGGACCTCATCCTTGCCAAGGAAACAAGAGGGCGGAATTTCCTCACCCGAAATATTTTGGAGCTGGAATCTCCCCATACCTTGAGAACGCGCACCTCATTCTCGAGGATCCGCGTGTGCCGGATCATCTCCTCTGTCGACATCCCGGCCTCATCGCCTTCCCCGGCATCGAAGATATCTGCCTCCATCATCGCCATAGCTCTTTCTCCTCTGGAACCCTAATCTCATAAACCCTAAAAAACTTATCCTTCCAAATTCGATGGCATTTGCGTAAAAGCTTACAATCCAGCGCTGCAAATACCACTGGGAAACATTCTCTACTCCAAAATGCCTAACGATGGAAAACGCTCACGCAGTTCTAGGGTTCTGGCACACATGCAAAGAGGCCACGCTTTTTGATACTATGGTTTTCTCATAGCTTGCAAATGCCCAGCCATGGTAAATGTCGGCGTGTTGCCACGTCATGATGCCAGGCAACGTGTCCAGCTTTGATCTAGGTCGTCGATGGGGGCGTGGCATTTATTTCTACATCACCGCCACAGTGTACGGCAGTTACGCCCATGTCAAAAAGCGTTTTCTACCGCGCCTAGATCCATATTTTTACTGCGCTCCGTTGCTCTGACCCTTGCGCTCTCGCTTCTTCCAGGTCTACTTCTTCTCCTCCCATCGCCATCGCCATCGCCATCGCCATCGCCGATCCAAGCAGCGCGCCGGTGATTCTTGGAGGAGCAAGCAAGGCGCTGCCTAGGGCGCCAGAGATCCATCCCTCTTCTTGCTCCCCTCCCTCTTCTTTCCCCCGATCCATCGATCGGCGCGCCAGGTAACCTAGGTTCTTGCCGAAATGCCGGGCCCCGAATCCAAGGAGGAGAATGTCTACATGGCCAAGCTCGCGGAGCAGGCCGAGCGCTACGACGAGATGGTGGAATACATGGAGAAGGTCGCCAAGGCGGTGGAGGCCGAGGAGCTGACAGTAGAGGAGCGTAATCTCCTGTCGGTGGCCTACAAGAATGTGATTGGGGCGCGGCGCGCGTCTTGGCGGATCATCTCCTCGATCGAGCAGAAGGAGGAATCCAAGGGCAACGAGGAGCATGTGAGCATGATCAAGAACTACAGGGGCAAGGTGGAGACGGAGCTGAGCAACATCTGCCATGGGATTTTGGGGCTTCTCGATTCCCACCTCATCACATCCTGCTCGACTGGAGAGTCCAAGGTGTTCTACCTCAAGATGAAGGGCGACTACAATCGCTACCTGGCCGAGTTTAAGACTGGCCAAGAGAGGCAGGAGGCGGCCGAGGCCACTTTGATGGCCTACAAATCAGCCCAGGTACCAAGTTTTGTTCTTTTGCCCCTTTCCATTTCCCCTCTTTCTCTTCTCTTCGGGTTCCATTTGAGTTTTTTCATGGAGGGTTTGATTGATTTCATTGCCTTGACATGGTTGGTTGTTGGTCGACAGGGTTTGATTAATTTCATTGCTCTGATTGAGTTTTCATGGTTGGTCGAGAGGTGGTTCGATTGATTTTTCATGGTTGTTGGTCGATTGATTTCATCGCTTTGATTGAGTTTTTATGGCTGTTGGTTGAGAGGTTTAGGCAGGTACTCCTCTTGTGTGTCGTTCGTTTGCGCTTTGATTTTATGGCTACTGTTTTGGCGTTGTTGGTCGACTGGTTCTTGTTTTTCTGGCGTAGTTCATTCTATGCTTGGTTTTATCTCGTTCAAGAGTTTATTCTTTGTGATTCTTCGCGATTTTTGTTGCGATTGATCTTTGGATACTTTTGTTGCAGGACATTGCTCTCGCGGAGCTTGCTCCAACTCATCCCATCCGGCTGGGACTGGCGCTGAATTTCTCGGTGTTCTACTACGAGATCCTCAACTCCCCCGACCGGGCATGCGCGCTCGCCAAACAGGTGTGATCATCTCTTACAAGTGTTTGATGTTACCATCCAACCTTCCCCGTTTTCTTTTTGTGCAGGCCTTTGACGAGGCAATCGCAGAACTGGACACGCTTGGCGAGGAATCTTACAAGGACAGCACATTGATCATGCAGCTCCTCCGGGACAACCTCACGCTGTGGACATCGGACATGCAGGTATGCTGTGCTCCTTGCATTCTTGTATCTTGTCTTCGATCGCGAAAACTGAGACGTTGTGTGCTTGGATTGATCAAGCAGCAGGATGATGCTGGTGGCGATGCCAAGGAAGAAAAGGCGTGATAGTTTGCAGCGATCAAAGCAGCCGCGGACTCTTGCCAACCGGTGTCACGCTCGCTCGCTTTCGAGACAGAAGAAGAAGAAAAAAGAAGAAGAAGCTCCCCCCTAGCTCATTAGGTGTAGAAGAAGAACACCACTCTCGCTCTCTCTCATTTCTCTCATTCTCTCTCTCTCTCTCTCTCCTGTGTCTTTCATTTTCGCCTTCGTTATCGTCGAAGAAGATAAGAAATGGTATTTCACGAAAAAGAAAGATGACGGCGAGTGTGACGTGCCACGGCTGTTGCGCTTCTATTCGTGCCGCGTAGGAGATGATAGTTTAGGGTTTAGGGTTGATTTAGGGTTTATGGGCATCCCGCCATCGAATTCGAGCACATCCATGGCGTGCATTAGCATTGAGATGCGTCCGAGATCACTGTCATCAAGCCCAAGCTGGAGTACTTGGGCATATCAACCAATGGAAATTCTTTATCAGGGCAAGAAGCGCATCTTCTTGGGGGAGAAACAGGAAACGATCGTGAAAGGGATGCAATGAGCGTGGTGGTGCTGCAGCTTGGGCAGGGTGGAAACCAGTATGGGCTTGCGCTGTTCAATGCATTGGCCTCCTCGCGCGGATCACCCTTGCCCTGCGAGTTTTTCGAAGAGAGCGGGAGCAGAGGCGAGCTCCCTCGAGCAAGAGCGCTTCTCATCGACATGGAGCCCAAGGTGAGCAGCAGCATTGCCATCTTTCCTTTCTCTTGCCGGGTGATCTTGCTGAGCTTGGCGCTCGCAAACAAATCTATACAGGTTGTGGCTGCGGTGACCAGAAAGGCGAATGGAGGTGGTGCTTGGAAGTATGACTCGCGCAGCTGCTTCACTCTCGACAGTGGATCTGGAAATAACTGGGCTGCGGGCTACTGCAGCAACGGAGTTACATGTCGCGAGCCAGTGTTGGAGCAAATTCGCCTCAAGGTGACGAACCAGATCATTCATTCTTCCAAGAACAAAAACAATCTTTTGCTTGTTGCGTGACCTGTAGGTTGAGAAATGCGATTGCTTTGGAGGTTTCCTCGGCATCCAGAGCTTGGCTGGTGGTACTGGAGCTGGTTTCGGTGAGTCTCTTCTTTATCACACAGATTTCCAAGCTTTGTTCCTTCGTTTGTACTTTTTTCCAGGAGCTTACGTTCTGGAAGCTCTCAAGGACGAGTATCCATCCGCTTGCATCTTCAGCCACAGCATCTGGCCCTTCCAGAGCGGCGAGGTCGTCGTCCAAAACTACAACGTCTTGCTCACGCTCGCCAAGCTCCACGAAGTCGTGGACGGCATCATCACGGTGGAGAACGACTCCCTCGTCGCGGCTTGCAAGAAAACTCTCGGAATCCCAAGCCCTTCGTTCGTGGAGATGAACAGCGCCGGAGCTCACGCTCTGGCCTCGCTGCTGCTACCTTCGTTTTGGAGGCCCATCCAAGCCTCGCAAGCTTCAACTTGCAACTCCTCCCAGCTCCGAGTGAGGCTCCTCTCCGACTTGGCCTACGCTCTGTGTGCTCATCCGGCGTACCGAATGCTCACAGTCTACTCCACACCACAGGTTCGTCCCTCAAGAGTTCTCGGAGAATTCTCGCACTCACATTGGTTTCCAATCTTCGCCCGACTTTGACACACAGGTCCGTGTGGAGTCCCTCGACTTTACAACTTTCGCGTGGCCATCGCAGCTCAAACAGCTGAAACGCATCGCGTATCCGGTGGAGCTGGAGCAAGTCCCCGGCGACACGAGGCTGGCCAAGTCGGTGCAAAAATCGGTGGCGAGTTTGCTGGCGCTCCGGGGCCCCGGTGCCGGGACAGCCGACGTGAGCGTGATGAGGGAGCCGAGCTTATACCCGAGCTGGTGCATCGATCCTCTAAACGTCTGTGCCAACGACAAGGAGATGATCAAGGATGGAGGGCTTGCTGCTGGGATGATGAGCAATTGCCAGGGTGCCATTCTTCCGGCGTCCAAGGCCCTCACTCGAGCTTACGCCATGTTTTACTCCAAGGCCTACCTTCATCAGTATTTCAAGCATGGCCTGGACGCTTCCTTCTTTGAGGCTGCGTTTGCCACTGTGGAAGACGTTTGCCATAGCTATAGCATTCTCTAAAGGAAGTATATAATTTTATCCTCGATAGAACTCACCACCTCCCTCTTCTAACATCACAGGATTGATCAGGCCGTGGGATTAAGTCTGGCGGGCAGTAACTCTATCCTTTGGATCCCAAGCTAGCTAGCATCAGGGCTCTTCTCGATCACGATTGAAAAACTTAGTAGAGCCGCCCACTTCAAAAAGAATAAGCTCGGTGTTTGAAAATGGGATATTCCTTACTCGTGATCGGCTCTCTCGGAGCGGGGAGTGGAATGTCATGCTTGCCAAATATGCCCAAAGAGGGTATTTGAAGAAAGAAAGGTTTTGTTTTTGTTTCTTGGAACTCAATCCTCACTCAAGAGTTCTGGACATCTTTTGGATTGGAAGAGCTATAGTTCTGTTTTGAGCGAGGCGCAATCCACAACCACGGAGGGCGCGAGTGCTCATGGGATTCTCTTGACCGAACTTGACAGAAGGATCGAATCCAAAGCCTTGGTGGATCCATTTTGCCGGTCGTGGTGCTGTCCCTCCTAGTCTCGCACATTCTTTCCTCGAGGGGATCGCCTTAATATGGATCTCGGAGCTGGCAATCAAGAGTCTTCTTGCTGGCGATCCTCGCACTGCTCGTGCTGCCTGAAGCATATACAGTCCAGGAGCCCAAGCAAAAAGAGAAGATAGTTCGGGCCTTGGTCGTGGATTCCTGGGAGCTCTGGAGCTCGCAAAGAACGATGCATATGTGCTAGGGATTGATGCCGTGGCCACGGAACGATCGACGATACTGGAGCGAAACGGGGTGAAGATCATCTACGGAGGAGGTAGTGGCAGTCGTCAAGAGTGATCATAAGAAAGAACACCAATGGTGCAAGAGCTTGAACGAGAGGAGTTTTGGATCGATCGTTGCTGCTGCCAAGGAAGAAAGAGCGGTAAAAGCGATCTACTTTGTGAGCCCGAACAGATTCTATTTGCCGTCTCCAACGTCCGGTGAGCCATGGCGCCGCTCCTCAAGTTTCCCATCGTGGAGTAGAGAAGATTTCCCGTACTACAAGTTCGCTCCTCGCCACTATCGCCAAGCTCTCCAGAAAGCAGTTTCGCATCTTCTAGCTTGAGACGAGTAATCCTCCGCCATATGAAGTTGAGTACGGCAGCTGTTCGAGATGGAGACGTATGTACCTTTTGAGACTGGGATGGGGCCGTTTGTTCACTGGTACCTGCGGCGACTGAAGATGGCATAAACAGGTTTGTGAGACCACCTCCATCGCTTCACCACAATCTTCTTTCTTGTGCAGCAGAATTCGGGCGGGATCTAGCTCTCGTTCTCTTCTCCTCCCCTCGATCTTCCATGCCTGCTCAAATGGAGAATGCAACTCACGGGTATCAGATCTCCTGCTCAAAAAAGGTACTGGGGCTTTCAGGGAAGAGAAGCGCTCTTTTTCCTGATCATGTCTTGGAAAGTCTCTACACAAGACTACCTTTAACACGAGAATAAGAATTGAGAATTTCCTCTTTGCATCCTGTTGAGAAGAGGTCCGAGTGCTATGACTTTGTTGCTTGTTCCTGAGAGATTAGCTTCCATGAGTTTAAGAAAGAAACAAGAAAAGCCAAGAAAGGAGAGACTGGTTTACCTCAGCTGGTGAAGATGTGTATGCTTGTCAGGATTTGTCCATTTGCCTCAAGAACTGTGTTTTACACTATCAGCCCCTCTAGTGTCATGATTTTGGTGCTCTAAACTCATTAGCTGGCAGTACTTTGCATTTGGTAAGAAACTTTTGTTCATTTTCTTTAATAATTCATTCATTATGCTTTGTTTGATTTGCAAATGTAATACCCTTAACACCATGGGAATGGTTGTGTAATTTCTTTCAGTTTTTTCACTTTTTTTATTTTATATTGAAAATAAAAATTTCATATGAACTCTATTATAGGACAATTGCATACTATAGTGGTAAAAAAACTGGTATTAAAAGATAAAAAATTTAAATTTTTGTTTATGAAAATTATTTTTTCTAACAAAAAATTAATTTTTTGCAACTAGCTTTATTTTGAAAATAAATGTGAATGTTACAAAACTAGTTTAAAAAATAATTAAATGATTTTATTTGAAAATTATGAGGTATATACCACTTGTGAGTGCATGGAACTTAGCCCTCACACGCTATAAAATACAATTTCATCATAAAAAATTAACATTGTATTGAAACATAAGATTCATAAATAAATATTTACTATTTTACAATAATAAAATCTTTATTTTATTCTAAAGTAAAGAAAAAAAACATTTCCTTTATATTTCAAATACAAGTATTTATTAGCTTTATTTAATGATTGTTATTACTTTATAAATATGACTCTATATAAAGTAAATATATATACTTAGAATTATTAGATAGAGAACTTCTTGAAAATTCTTAAACAAATGAATTGTCTCACAAATTTTCTTGTAAAATAAAAAAACTACATTTTATAAATAATATATTCATAACCCTCATATAAGTCACTTATAGTATATATATATATATATATATTAATATAATTGATATTTTTTATCACTATATGATATCTCATAACATAGCTGTCATATCAAAAAGTTTATCATTATTTGTATACACTAGTCCTAAATAAAAATTTTAACTTACTTTTAAGATTTCATAATTACTATTATACTATTATATATTATTCATTTATATCAATATAATAAAATTACTAAAATTTTATCCCAATTTTTTTTTCATACAAAGCACCTTAATATTTATTAAGTGACATTGATATAATTTTTATTTATTAACAGTAGTTTATAACTACATAGTGATTCAAAACATTGCAATATATTTTAATATTCATACAATATAATCAAATGCATTTATAAATTAATTAAGAATAATTTTTTAAAAAATCATATAATTGAGTAAAGCATTTAGTTGAAAAAATAATAAAAACTTTTAGAGATATTTTATAATTTAATATTGAAACGTTTTTAGGTTAAATGTTATATATGTGAAAATCACTAATAAGTAACTATAAAAATTATTTTTGTACTTTTAAAATTATATATTGTAAGACTTATGAATCACTATATTGATACTGGTAGTTCATACTCAATATTTGGAAATTCAATAGAAGTAAAGATATAAATTTAATTAATATATATTTACAATTAAATAATATTATAATTATATTTACAAAATGTTTTAGATTTTAAATATTTTTATAGCATAAATTGAGACAAAGTAAAAGAACATAAATGACTATATAGTCTTGTAAAATTATTTTTTATATAATTATAAATAATAAATTTTAGAATGACTTCATTGATTATGTACTAAAATTTTAAAGCCTATTTGTCATTTAATTCCTAACTAATATATCTGTATAGAAATAAATTTTATTCTTTAATAGAGTTTAGTTTTTAAAAGAAATACATTAAGTTAATTATTTGTAATTAGCTTTCTTAAATATATAAAAAACTAGAAGAGAAACTTATTGAGAAAATGTAACATTATCCAAGATAAGCCATCTCCACTTAATAATATAATGTTTACAAATTATACTATAAATATAAAATACTCAGAATTAGTACAAATATTTTATTAAATAAAAGTACTTTAAAATATAATGTATTTATTCTTTGGAAGAACAACAGTTTTATAATATGATTAGTATAGAAAATAGTTTTTTTTAACAAAAGGACTTGGTTCATAGAAATATAAAATATCTATAAAAATAGCATTAGAATTAAATTGGGTTGTACTAAATTAATGATTATTAGAAACAAAGAGAATACAAGAATAAAAAAATTTACAATATATATTTATTAAATGGATATTATTTATGTTCAATTCTCCAGAAAAACCAAATATAGTTTTCAGAAAAACAGTAGTTTTAAAGTACATTCAGTTAGATCAAATGTGAGAATTTCACCTAATCAATTTCATCAGATTTTCCCTTACAGTACTATGTACACCAAACTTGAATCGACAATGACTATATCAAGCATTGCACGTACTGGTCGACCTGGACATTTTCATTGTATCCACACTTCCAAAACAGGTCCCTCAGCCTTCGGATGGCAACCACGAGACCAGCCCGCTTGCATTTGTCTATAACCTCCTCCTGAAACTCGGATTCCCGAGAAAAACACCTTGTCTTTCTGTCAGCCGCCTCAGTGGGGCTAACAGCTCGCCCCCAGTAACTCTTGCCTTGTAGCGCGAGAAACACCACCACGTAAAAAAGACACTCCAAGTCACTTGACAAGCAGCACTTCCCATTAAGAAGCGTCTGAACTGCTGTGAAGGCAAGAGTGCCCACTGCTTTACCTGGCAAACCACCCGTGACCGCAGAGCCAAAGTCGACCAAGTAGGGATGAATGCCACCATGTCGATCAGTCCCATACACGATGTTACCGATCGAAACGTCTCTATGAACAACACCCTCGCGGGAGAAACGGCCCAGTGTCATAGCAACCCCTCTAGCCAGGCTCAGGATTGCTTCATCTTGCATGTCCAGCGTTATCTGCTGACAGTATCTCGTTACCAAGTAGCAATCCCCGTTTTGTAGCTTGCCACTGTAAAGAATAGGCAGCACACCGGCAACCTTCTTCTCAGTAAGCATGCCAAGAACGAAAAGCTCATCGTCCATACCCGGGCAGATCTTCACTGCAACGTCTGTCAAGCTCTGTCCCTGTACCAGATTTGCCTTATAAACAAGGCAACCTCGATCTGAAGGAGAGGCCTGCTTGAGAGCAACGGCTTTCATGTCCTGCAGATAACTCCCATCGGCCAAAGTTATGCGGCCGTGCATCTGTGGAGGAGGACTGAATCCATGCACACGCCCGTCGGCCAGCAGGATTCCGACAAGCAGTCTGAGGCCAAATCCCTCCTCGAGACCCCAAGGATATCGTTGTGTAAATGTAAACTGATTCTTCTCGTCGGCCATATCCAGCTTCTGAACCTGGATTTCCCGTCTACAGAGCAACACCGCATACGCAAACTTCCTGCTCGATTGGGCCACCTTTATAGCATTTAGCCTTGCTGTGGTTTCTCCCAAACATTCCGTGTATACGTCGGCTAACTCGTCCTTGAGCTCCATAACAAAAGCCACCAGCGACCACGATAGAGCGGCCGTGTCCGCAGTGCGAAAAGAGTAGTCCGGTTTATCTGAAGAACCGGGAATATCAGACCTGCTCGTGTCCTGCGCTATGCAGCCCATCCGATAACTTGCATTTTCTACACGGCTTCCCTGCTCCAAGATGCGAATGATCCTGCCAATTGCCAGCTGAACTTCTATCTCGTGGCCTCGAATATATCTGTAACCCAGATCCTCCATGCGATACCTCTCGCATTTGGAGCCTTTATCATCCATCTCTTTGTCGCGAGTCCGAGCCTCTTCCAAAGCGAGATCGATCAGACTTTTCTGTCCAACTTGTTCAAGAAGATAAGTTATTGCTGCCCTCAGTTGCGGTGCGTCTGTAAACTGACTTGTGATCTCCGAGGAGCATGAAAAGTTGTAGTCGTCGCTTTCTATTACTTGTCTACCGATGCCAACATACGACGTCGTAGTCTTCTGACGCTTGGCCAAAGCCTTTTCTGTGGCCGCCTTAACCATGCGCTGGATCTCTATAAAAGCACAGAGAGATGACTGAAAATATCATTTTCCAAAACCGATTTTTCACTGGACATAATAGCTACGTGATTAATTTTATCCGATATGGATATTGTTGACAAGAACATAGGTTATGCCATTCTCCAAACAGACTATGTCTCCAACCAGAAGATGTTTCCAGGAAAACAAACGAGCCTATATTGTTGGGCTGAACAACAACGTCATGTCTCAATTTTGTATGTGTTGGGATTGTTGGGTACAAACTCCATCCACTTGACCTGTAAACGTTCTGCAAAAAATACCTCCATCACATATCTAATTCTTCCCTCAATTCTCATGAAGGAAATTCATGAGAACTTCCAACACCAAATAGAAGTGGTTCCAAATGTTCGACACAATGCATGCTTTGATATACAAGTCCAGTAACAGGTCAGACCTTAGCAAGTGCCTTGGTCAAGTGTACAAGATGTATAGGATTGTAATCAACATGTCTCTTGTATGAGATTTGCTCTCCTTAATAACAGAAGCCATTGTTAAGACCCAGGCAAAGACAACGAGTTTCTCCGATTCCAGGCCATCCACTATTCTTGGGATATTTTATTGGGCCATATATATAGATAGTTTAGGGTTTTCCATGGAGGGGATTTGGGTGCGGCATGCGGGGGGAGATGAAGCGCTGTGGTTTCCGTTGCTGCAGGGCGATCTTCCGATTGCCAGCATTGCTGGCTCGTGGGGTCTGGATCCTGCTACCTTGCGTCTAGGCCTTTTTGCTCTAGTGCCGGGCGCCATGGAGTTGGAGGTGATCAGGCAGCTTGCGGTGTCTGCTGGGCTTGGTGACGGACGCTCTCAGCAGACCCCGATCGTGATCCGCGGGTGGAAAGCTTCTACCGCTGGAGGATTAGCAAGTAGCGGTACGTTGCGTGATCTGATATTTTCAGTCATCTCTCTGTGCTTTTATAGAGATCGAGCGCATGGTTGAGGCGGCCACAGAAAAGGCATTGGCCAAGCGTCAGAAAACTACGACGTCGTATGTTGGCATCGGTAAACAAGTAATAGAAAGCGACGACTACAACTTTTCATGCTCCTCGGAGATCACAAGTCAGTTTACAGACGCACCGCAACTGGGGGCAGCAATGACTTATCTTCTTGAACAAGCTGGACAGAAAAGTCTGATTGATCTCGCTTTGGAAGAGGCTCGGACTCGCGACAAAGAGATGGATGATAACGGCTCCAAATGCGAGAGATATCGCAAGGAGGATCTGGGTTACAGATATATTCGAGGCGACGAGATAGAAGTTCAGCTGGCAATTGGCAGGATCATTCGCATCTTGGAGCAGGGAAGCCGTGAAGAAAATGCAAGTTATCGGATGGGCTGCATAGCGCAGGACACGAGCAGGTCTGGTATTCCCGGTTCTTCAGATAAACCGGACTACTCTTTTCGCACTGCGGACACGGCCGCTCTATCGTGGTCGCTGGTGGCTTTTGTCATGGAGCTCAAGGACGAGTTAGCCGAAGTATACACGGAATGTTTGGGAGAAACCACAGCAAGGCTAAATGCTATAAAGGTGGCCCAATCGAGCAGGAAGTTTGCGTATGCGGTGTTGCTTTGTAGACGGGAAATCCAGGTTCAGAAGCTGGATATGGCCGACGAGAAGAATCAGTTTACATTTACACAACGATATCCTTGGGGTCTCGAGGAGGGATTTGGCCTCAGACTGCTTGTCGGAATCCTGCTGGGCGACGGGCGTGTGCATGGATTCAGTCCTCCTCCACAGATGCAGGGCCGCATAACTTTGGCGGATGGGAGTTATCTGCAGGACATGAAAGCCGTCGCTCTCAAAGGTCGTAAGCATGCCTCTCCTTCAGATCGAGGTTGCCTTGTTTATAAGGCAAATCTGGTACAGGGACAGAGCTTGACAGACGTTGCAGTGAAGATCTGCCCGGGTATGGACGATGAGCTTTTCGTTCTTGGCATGCTTACTGAGAAGAAGGTTGCCGGTGTGCTGCCTATTCTTTACAGTGGCAAGCTACAAAACCGGGATTGCTACTTGGTAACGAGATACTGTCAGCAGATAACGCTGGACATGCAAGCTGAAGCAATCCTGAGCCTGGCTAGAGGGGTTGCTATGACACTGGGCCGTTTATCCCGCGAGGGTGTTGTTCATGGAGACGTTTCGATCGGTAACATCGTGTATGGGACTGATCGACATGGTGGCATTCATCCCTACTTGGTCGACTTTGGCTCGGCGGTCACGGGTGGTTTACCAGGTAAAGCAGTGGGCACCCTTACCTTCGCAGCAGTTCAGACGCTTCTTAATGGGAAGTTGTGCTTGTCAAGTGACTTGGAGTGTCTTTTTTACGTGGTGGTGTTTCTCGCGCTACAAGGCAAGACTTACTGGGGGCGAGCTGTTACCCCCACTGAGGCGGCTGACAGAAAGACAAGGTGTTTTTCTCTGGAATCCGAGTTTAAGAAGGAGGTTATAAAGAAATGCAAGCGGGCTGGTCTCGTGGTTGCCATCCAAAAGCTGAGGGACCTGTTTTGGAAGTGTGGATACAATGAAAATGTCCAGGTCGACCAGTTCGTGCAATGCTTGATATAGTTGTATGTTCATTGTCGATTCAAGTTTGGAGTACACAGGGAAAATCTGAAGAAATTGATTAGGTGAAATTCTCAAATTTGAATTACAGTTGTTTTCCTTAATTTGATCTTTTTGATTCTTTTTCTCAAAGGGATTGAATTGAGCATAAATAATATCCATTTAATAAATATACATATATTGTAGAATTTTTTATTGTTGGAAAACTCTATTTTAAAACATTAATTAATTATTCTCTTTGTTTCTTATAATTTCATTTTGACTTCCTTCCCTAGAATATTATTTTTCTATGACCTGTTTTAGATCTTGTGGTTCCCATCTAGAAACATAAAATCCCTCTACTATAGCAAGAGCCTAATGTCGAGCTCCACGTCGGATTGGTCGCCCTCGATGTATCCCAGCATGAGCGCCGTGGAGGCGACGGTGCTCTTGGCCTGCATTGCCTCAAAGACTGATCGAGCCTCGGCCAGGCAGCCGGATTTGCAGTAGAGATTGACGAGCGCGGTGGCGACGTGGATGTTGGCATCGTCGCCGCTGCTCTTGGCCCAGGCGTGGAGGATCCGCCCAGCCTTGATGTCACCGGAGCTGGTGCACGCCTTGAGGCGCGAGGGGAGAATCGATGTGCTCACCTTGTTGCCAGCGCTGCCTGTGCTGCAATGGCGGTGGCCAGCGATGCCTCCTCGGGGGCGGGCATTTAAAGCTGTTGACCGCTTTCATTGACTTTTATTGACCCTTTTATCATTGACTTAGGGCTGACTATTGAAAATTTATTGACCTAACTGTTGACCAATATTATTTACAATGAATCAATGTTTTTTTGTTTTCTCGAAACTTTGGAGCACAGACGAGGATGGAGAAGCTACTTCGAACGATCATCCTGGCGAGCCGCGAGAGCTGTCCACCAATTCTCACAAGCTCTTGGATCTCTTCTTGACGATCCGGCGAAGAACCACCAATCTGGCCCTCCGGATGTCCCTGCTGCAGCGATCGACGTGCTCCTCCAGTTCGTCCAGATCCCGGATGAATGCGCTCTGCCGGCTCTTGAGCTGCTCCACCACCAGATGCATGCCAAAGCCGTCCGCGTGCCTCTGCCCAAACTGTATGCAGTGGACGATCGATTCCATGGAGTTCCTGAGGCTGTTGATGAGCGCTCGTATCGTGTCCATCTCCTTGATCGTCACAGACGTCTTGAAGTTCGCTTCTCTCATCAGATCCCGGCGTGCCTGGAGCTCCTTCTCGTACTTGGTGAGGAAGGACTTGATCCATCTTCTCGAGTGGCATCGACGATACCGCTGCCACCGCCCCTACGATCGCTGGGACTGTCATCACCGCCGCCACCACCGCACAGATCACCAGCGCCGCGCAAGTCGCAGCGTAGATGATCGTCGACACCTTCGTCCAGCCGCGGACATACCGCAGCTTCCTGTCCAGCGACTTCTTCTTCGCCTGAAGCTTTCTCTGCAGCTCCATCTGCTTCTGGTAGACGGTTTGGAACTTCTCCATGAACTCGTCCGTGAAGGGGTTGCCGGCGTCCACGTACTGGTTGAGCTCTTTGAGAATTGCCTGGCACTGCTCCTCGTTTGGATCTCCTTCGCTGGGCATCATGTTGATCGCTACCTGGATCGACATCTGGTTCTCCCTGGCCTGTTTGATACACTTGTTTAGCTCCTCGCAAAAGTCTAGCGTAGCCATGCTGTTGTCGAAGTAGTCCTTGACCAGCTCAAACAGCGAGTCGCTTGCCCACACGTCCTTCTTGTAGTTGAGAATTACGTTCACAACCTCCTGGTCGAGCTCTAAAAAGCTGGTGGTCACATCCTTTAACGACTGGAATGAAAGTCCCCTCTCGTCCACCCCGGCCACCATGCTCTGGAGCACCCTTTCTGTTCGTCCCATCCCCAAATTTTCTCACGTCTGGATCCATGGCACATACTCTCTCGTACTCGCTGAGATCTATGCTGCTCAAACTTTCTCCTGGCGAGAGTGACCGGCTGCTCTGGTTACCCATTTCTTGTCTACTTCCTTCCCTGTTCTAAATTCCTGTAGGCCTACCTTCCTGTTCTAAAGTAAACCTTTCTCCAATTCCTGGCAACGACCCTGGAGTTCCTTTGAACATATCTATTGCCTGATTGATCTCTCCAGCTCGGGCAAAGAGCGTGATCATCGTGTTCCACGACACAGAATCCTTCTCGGGCATCTTCTCGAAGAAGTCCACGGCCTGGAACGGATTCGAAGAATCGCAAAGAGCCGAGAGGAGAACATTCCACGCGACTTGATCCTTGTGTGGAATCTTTTGGAAGAGTAGCATCGCTAGCTCGATCCGGCCGTGCTGGGCCAGCGTTTTGAGCATCACTGTCCAGGACACAGCATCTCTCACTGCCATTCTCTCGAACAAAAGCATCGCCTCGTGGATATGCCCGTTTTGGGCATATGCCGTGAGGAGAATATTCCAGGAGTGGGAATTTGGAGCTACCAAGGCGTCAAAGCATCCACACTTGCCATACATCTCAATGGTGAGATTGGTGAGATAAAGATTCCTCCTATTGCTCTTGGCAATGCATACAACCACGCTCTTTCCCTCGGCTAAATCTCTCGACTCTCCGCAAGACTTTAGCAGCGAGGCATACGATTCGATTTCTTTGTTCTTGGTCGCCATTTGGCCATGAGCTTTGCTAGAGCGAAGATATGACCACTCGAACTCCCATATATTGACAAAGTTTTCTACTTCCAAACGTCGCAACAATGGAAGATCATTAGAGAATCACAAAGATATGGCATTCTTACCTCGGGAAAATTTGTCCAATGCTTATCAAGGCCAGCTTCGCGATCCAGAAACATGCACTTGGATCCTGGAAACAAGCACCACAAGTAGTTGCAAGAAGCCAGACTATCGCACGTACCGTGAGGAAGAAGAACTGAACTTTACGTCGTCGATGTTATGTATCGAGTTGCAAGCTGTCCAAACACTTCCCCTCGATGCTCAAAGTTGCGAAACTCGTCAAAACTGGCACAAGCTGGGCTGAGAAGAATAATATCTCCTGTAAAGATGATGAGATGAATAAAGAAAGCGTGCTTCCAGCAATGAATACCTTGTTTGGAGAGTTTCTCAGCTATAGCTACAGCATCTTCCATGGTCAGGGAACGGAAGCATGGGATTGAAACGTTGGCTTCCTTCAACTCTTTCTCGATCTGTTTGCCAAATGCACCGAACTACAACGGGAAAACGTGAGTAGCATGGACACAGTTTTCCCGAGGCTTACTGTGACGATGGCCCTGTGATTTTGTAGGAGATCGCTTAGTTTCTTGAATCCAAGGCTTCCATCCTGATCAAGGACCTGCGAGCAAGAGAAATGACATGAGACGTTGTCACAGTTTTTAAAGTAGTTTTTAACTTACCTTTGCGAGACCTCCGAGGAGTATAACAGCTTTTCGATCGGCGAGGCCTTTGATGCCCGTGTAAGCTGCATCCACATTCGTGGCCTTGCTGTCGTTGATCCACAAAACACCTTTCTTGTCTTGTCCAACTAGAAGAACAAGCGATGAGAAACGAAAAAAATGGAAAGCATACCAATTTGCATCCGATGAGGTAAAGGTGTGAGTTGTCCAATCGCTGCCTGTAGTTTGTGCTCGTCGACACCAAGGTCTAGCGCAAGAGAGAGCAAGGAAGCAGTCGCAGCATTCTGAGCATTGTGGGAACCAACAGCTTTCAATCCACTGAGATATAATCGGGCTTCAGCTTTCGTTGTTGGAACCACCACGACGGCTCGCCTTGCCTGGTTATCAAGCTGAGAAATGAGAAGATAAATGAGCACAACTTAGCAGCACATCCAAAGAGAAATACAAAATAAATAACTGGAACACCTGAACGCCAGGGAGTGCTCCAAGCCAGGCTTTGGTGCTGCCACTGTTATACTTATATGCAACCTTTCTCAGGAACTCGTCCCCTGTGGAAAACTCATGTCAACATGGAAAATATTAAAGACACCATAGTTATATCGATTTCAATGTCCAGACGCAAGAAAGTTTTACCATGAGGAATGATGGATAACTTCGAGGAATCCATACGCTCAAACAGCCGGCACTTTGTCTCGCCATAGTTTTCCATGCTCTTGTGGCGCTCCAAGTGGTCGGGCGACAAGTTAAGAATCACGCCAACCTGCGCATCACAAAAACAGTAAAAACTCAGAATGCAAGGAAGGGCAGTACTCACAGACGGAGAAAAAGATCCCGGAAGCTCCAGTTGATAGCTGCTAACTTCTAAAACCGCTGCCTGGAGTTAGCCACCGTATGAAGCAACGATACCAAAAACTTCAAGCACTTACCTGGTAAGGAGGATCGTCGGAAGGAAACATAAAACACTCGCACGCAGCATCAGAGAATGGTGTCCCGAGATTTCCTCCTACGAAAGTCCGCACTCCAGCTTGCTGCAAAATCTATTCCACCACGAAATCTGTGCTATGGACAAGAGGAGATAAAAAGCGAGCAACAACCAACTTTACCTGACCAGTAAAGGTCGTGACCGTAGATTTTCCGTTGGTGCCTGTCACAGCAGCAATTTTCACAGCTTTCGGGAACGCTTCAGCAGCAAATCCGAGCTCCGAGATCGTTGGAATGCCCTGGAAATATTTTTTTCTAGGAGCTCCGTTGATACTCAAAAACGAACTTACCGAGTCCATGGCATAGGCGAGAATGGGCTCGCTAAGTGGAACTCCTGGCGAGACAACAATTCTGGAAGCACTGAGGAACGTTTCCAGTTGATGAGGACCGAGCTCGGTGCTGACCCGATCCATTTCATAGCCATGGAATGCAGGATCTTCCTTGAAAGAAAAAAAGTTCTAGCACGAGAAAACAAAACTCCACTTTACCTTGAGAGGCGCAAGCTTGTCATTCTTGTCCACGGCAATGACACTGGCTCCACGAAGCAGGGCAAGCCTGATCGCAGCCCTGCCGGAGGAACCCAATCCAACCACCTGTGAGAGGCGAAGGAATGTGTGAATCCATATGAAGCAATGCTTACCACAACGCGCTTGCCGGAGAGGTCGAGCCGAGCGCTAGGCGCGCAGCAAAGCACTGGCGCTGTAGCCATAATAGACCCAAATATAAGGTCTTGCAGGAGAGATTCACTTTATCAAAGTTTTCATTGATGCACCTTGACCGAGAACAAAGTGTGCTATAGTGTAAGCGTTCACAGAAACACTGCCAGCTTTCACTAAAAACACCTACTTTCAATGAAAGTCCGTGAGGGTCCAGTTACAGAGTCACCACGAACGCTCTTAGTTTGTCCTTCCTGCCCATGTATCGGCACAACTCAGGATAATTTGTTCTCTCGTATCAACTGCTCCGTTTCAGCCTTAGTGTTTCTCGTCTGCGCTTCGTTTTGCAATTCATTCTTAAACACGAGGACATGCACAAAGAGCAAAAAGTTCCAGCACTCGCTCAAAGTCGTCCCTTCCGTACAGCAGCACTCACTCTCGTCCATTTTCCTTCAGATTTTTCCTTCACGCATCAAGTTCGATCATTAAATGGATGGCTTTTGACAAGCACAAACCTGCTTGAAGCAGGCAGCTCTGAAGTTTGGTACCGACCGCCATACACATTCAACCTCCACATGAACAAGGGAATGGACTCGAGAAGCTCGGCAATGGCAAACGCAACTGGACGCTTAATTTCCATGCACATCCGGTTCAGTTGTGTAATACATCTAAATCGGACAGCGCAATATAGATAGACATTAGATCAACATTAGATCAACAGAAAAGAATTTCAAATACCTTGCCTTCTTGTATCTCAAAACCAATGGTCACCTTAAACATATAGTAGCGACCCACACAAGAATCTATCCAAGTATCGCCATATCTAGGTAGATAGATCACTTCAAACCTTGACAAGGTTTGTGATTTCATTTTAGTGAATCCCATTTTGTGTTTGGTTTTTCTTTAGCACAGCCCAAGGCTTGTTGGCTCGGTTGATGACCTCTCGAAGCAGGAGAAGCTCGAGGCGCGAGTTTTTCCTGAGGGGTAAGGCTCCAGTGCGCGAATCAAGAGGCTGGATGCTACCTCGCTCGAGCAGATTCGAAGAGGAAGCCGGCTCTAGAGTTATAAGAATAGTTAAATATGACTAGTAAAATTGGTTGGTGCCACATTAATTGATTGGATGCCTGATTGGATAAATATATTACCCCCTTTGTGTTATGAAAGGTTCCTTAGTCCTTAAATTATATTTTATGTTTTATTGTTAATATTATAAAATATTGGTATAAAAAAGGTGGTAGATTTAGATGACCATTGTTAAATGCATATATTAAATAAGAAAACATTTTTGAATGGTGAACAAAATCTTTGCAAAGTTGGAAATCATTTTATAAATTTGGTGGAAGATAAAATTTATGATAGAGTAAAATAGATATAGAAAGGAAAGAGTAATTCTGAAGGGATTTAGTTTCACTTGTTTTTGAATTTAACTTCAAATATTAGGTTATAGAGAAAAGGTAGTTATAATTTATATATATCTTGACTTTGAATATAGCATTTTTTATTGAAGATTTTTCCTGTCACATAATCTTACACAAATAAGATGTATAGTTGTAAGTTATATTGGTTATTTGTAAGTCAATATAAATAACCAAAGAGAACAACTTGAAAGACAATCCATAAAATTCAAATATAGAAAGAAAGGGCCCATAAATAAGAGTTTACCCCCTTTTCTAATTGCTTAAGGGGCTTCGAATACTTGGGGTTAATCATCCTTAGTACTAGGTTAAGTGACTTCCCAGAAAGTCCAAATTCATGAGTTTATATTTGTATTGGAGTGGGTCTCAAGTTCAATTATGTTGGTTGGCTTAAGGGAATCGCACTACATCTTGATTGACATTTGGCAGGTCTAATTTATTCCAACTGGGCTTGACCTGAAAGGTAGGGTGTTAAGAGAGTAAGGTTCTCAGGAGAGCTATAGCTCTCAACTTCCATTCATGAGGGCATGAAATTGCAAAGAAGTGTAGTGGATTATAAGCAACTAAAGAGAACAATTTAAAAGATAATCCATAGGGTTAAAATATCAAAGGAAAAAACCTATGAATAAAAGTGCACTTTTTTTTTTACTTAAGGTTAAGCGTCTTTGGGTTTAAATAGTATTGGGTTGGGTGACTTTTCGGGAAGTTCAAATTTTGGAACTTACACCCAATAGTAATGTTGTCTAATAATTGAATATAGAATATTTTCAATCTATATCCATTCACTTGAGTGTCATATTTTTCTCTATCAAGATTTACTAGCAAGTATAGTCCATTGATATAGGTTATCTTATCCCATTATTACGGAAAAAAAATTTCATAAATATTTTATCAATTCTACTATTATATTTTATAACTAGATTTCCAATTTAAAATACCTTTACAAATTTCTTATCAAATCTAAAGTTTCTTTTTTGTTGAATTACTTCTATATGTTGAAGAACTTGATGTTGATTCTCATCTATCCCTTCAAGTTGAATAAGCCTCAATTCCAAGTCTTTATTATCATTTAATTCATGCTTCAATGCTAGTTGTAAAGTTGAGATTTCCAACTTAATTGGAAATATAACTTCTATCTTATAAATTAATAAAAAGGAGTTTTTTCATATCAGGCCTACTAGCACTTCTTTGGGTTACAATATTATCCTTTGAAGTCATGTTTGATGAGTCCCATATACCTCATGTGGAATTTGCCATTCTTACTAGTTCAAACTCTGCTTTAATGTTTTGGCTGAAGCTAGACATCAGGAGTAGGTTTACTTGGGCAAATAGGGAAAATTCAGTGACATGGCCTTAATTTTTAGCTTGGTAACAAAGGCATAGTGTTATGATTTTGTAGCCAATCCTACAAGGCTTACAAAAACTAAATTTTTGTTTTGGGGCGGAACTTGCAATATCTAAGTGGAGTGTGGAAATAGAAAATATGGGATTAATGGTGTAATGGTGGAAGCATGAGATGTTAAGATCAGTGGTAACAATGGAAGTGGTAAAGTTCTGGTGAGTTATTTAAATTTTTTATGAGCCATTCTGTGGGGGAAATTGGAAATTATGGATGGAGTACTCTCTCTTGGATTGGATTGGTCCTTGTTCTTTAAGCAGATGGGTCGAATGGCAAATATAAAAGCTGTGGAGATTTGCATTTTATATGGAAATGACGGCTTGTTAACAGGGACTAAAAAAATTTTAGATGGGCTGGCTGATTTGAAGTTAAAATTTATTGAAGTTGGAGATTATGTGAAGGGAAATCACTAGGGGGTGAACATGGAAAACATTTCTATAGGCTCTAGAACTATAAATTGTAGCACTCATGAATCAACAATGTTTGACACTAGCAGTGCATACTTGATGCTTGGAAAAAAATGTTATCAGGAGGTTAGAAAAACTTATATAGCATAGGTGCATGCAGAAATTATAAGATCACTGGATATAATTAACAACTCAAAAGCAAATGTTAAGAAATGGATTGCTAGCAATAGCTACCAGGTTTGGCTTTACCCTTTTTGCCTTGGATCCACCACAAACAATGACATAAGGTTATAATTGCCTCTTAAGGGATTTACCAAAAGTCTATGTTGGACAAATTTAACACTACATGACATCTACTAGATTTTTGAGGGTTAAGTGCATTTTTTCCCCATCTGTAAGTACTTGAGTTTTTACTATTTTGCAAAGCAAAGGTTGGAGTGCCCAACCACTTGGAGCGCTTCCAACAATAAATACTTTGTGTTCAGAGTTTTTCAACTCTTGCTACAACATCTTCCATAGTCAAAGAATAAAAGTAGGGCTTGAAACATTAGCTTCCTTTAGCTCTTTCTCAATTTGTTCACCAAATGCACTGAACTACAATGCAAAAATGTGGAGACATAATTTTGCCAAGCTTGAAGATTGCTTAGTTTTTGTATTCAAGGCTTTTAAAGACCTGCGAACAAGAAAATATAATTGGATACTATAAGTTGCATTCACATGAAAAAAAATGGAAAGCATGCCAATTTGCATTTGGTGAGGCAAATGTGGAAGTTGTCCATCGTTGCTTGAAGTTTTTGCTCGTCTACACCAATATCCAGACCATAATTGCTCATAAGAAAAGAAAAATGAGCATAAATTAACATCACATCAAATGAGACACCTGAATATAAGGAAGTGCTCCAAGCAAAGCTTTGGTGCTACCACTATTAAACTTATATGCAACCTTTCTCAAGAACTCGTTTACTATACACTTATGTCTCTTAACTTTACATTAGAAATGAGGAAGGATGAATAACTTTAAGGAATCCATATGGTGGCACTTTGTATTGCCATCTTATCTTTGTTTATAGAATATGGCATTTTATTTGTAAATCCCTGCACACGTAGCATAGTCTAGGTGGCATTCTCCAATTGGATGAAGTCTAGATGCCAATGAGATGGGCATATATACATTTTGACTATAAAATGATGGGTCATACATGCAGGTTATATATGTGGCAAGATGACCCATACAACATCCCATTCATCATTATTGTCATTGTCTAAGTGTGACTTAGGGTTCTCAAGCAAGAAAGAGTTTTTGGAACCATATAATTTAATTTCATGTTGTGGTAGTGAAATTGATTTGGTTTTCTGGTAGTAACTAGAAACATCCACAATGAGTAAGTTTTGCCTATAGCTTAGATTTGTGAAATTGGACTCAAATACAAATATTGTAAATAGATATATTGGTGGAAATGAACCAAGTGCAGGGTTGCTATTAGACTTCAATTCCAACATTTTTTTAGCTAGCGAGAGTGAAGATGAAGATGGAGATCCTGACATTCCAGTGGTGAGTAGATGAATTTCTGAATTGGAGAGTCTTCATTATGGTATTTTTTGTAAGGCTTCAATAACTTTTTGAGATCAAAAGGATCAACAGCATTTTGTGTATGGATACACTTAAAGTAAAATAAAGACTATAGTTTATCTTGCAAATTATTTGGGAATTATATAGCTAACATTATACAAATATATGCGGGTGGTGGATACAAATTGGAGGGGGGTGTACCATAGGATACTGATAGAGGAAGATCTTAACCATGTCCAATAATAATATTCCCATGAATTGTATAATGACAAATTAGGGTATTATCCTTCTGCTCTTGTTGTCAAGCAATTGATTATTATTTTAGTAGGTATCAAATTCGTGAGGCATTAACTTTACATGATCTAAAAAGACTACAAAGTAGGCATTTGTTATAAATTTGTTGATGTAACTACACTAATAAAACAACTTATATACTATGCTATATGAATTATAAGTTTTTTTTTTCTTTGTCTTTGTTAACCATTATTTTTGTGTTTTTATAGCATGCATCCATGCCATGATTTATGGAGCAATGCATTTTATTATGGCCTATAAGCTATTTATGACCAAAGATGCCCATGCTATTTTCAACACATATGCATGGGTTATATATCACTTTGAGAGGCTAAAATGAATAAAGAGTGATAATGCTTTAAAACACAATAGCATAAAGGTTGATATAATCTAGTGTTGGGGCATAGAGGCAAAAAGCTTTATACGTGGAATATCAATATGAAACCAAATAATAGATTTATGTTTATTTAAAGTTTACCTTTCTTGAGAGTTTTTTTTAAGCGTATTGAGCATTTGTGGCGAGAATTGTACAAGTGAGTGATATAGTTTTATAAGCATCTTTGAATTTTTGAACATTGGTGTTCGTGATATAAGCAATGTACGGCATACACAAAGCTTACAGAGTGTATTTTCAACTTATCTTGCAAAGAACAGCTAATTGGGTTGCAATATAAAATCTATATGAAGTTCATTGCTTTAAATGTGGTGAATATTTCAAAGCATCCCACATCTCTACTAATTTATTCCAACTGATGGAGTGAGAACTCAGGTAAGATAAAAACTTTGTTTTGATAGGCATTCTAACATTGCTTAAATTTTCTTTTTCTTCTAGAATAGTTCAAGCTTGTTCACAAAAGGATATTGAAGATTTTTCAGGAGAATTCATTCCTTGTATTGATAGAACAACTTTAGGATAGATTATTTTAATTTAACTTATATTTATTTTTCAAACCCATTTTTTTCAAATATGTTAGTTTTGTATATTTACAATGCATAAGGAAGGGTTAAAACTGAATGAATAATATCTTCTTCATTTGGATCTATTTGTAGAGTGTGCAATAGTGAAGTGCAAAGCCTAGATCTTGCAATATACATCAACATTACGCTGTTAATTGCAACTCTAGTGAAAAGAAGAGCTTTATAAAAATTATAGTCGGCTATTATTTAGGGATTAGCTAATATCAATTTTTTTTTACTCAATACATTGTCCTTATATAAAAAATTCTCTTCTATAAGCAATAGATTTAATAATATTAAGTTTATAATATTTTTAATTAAACTTCATATCAAATACAAAACCTAATCCAAAAAAATCTTATCAGTGACATTTTTAGGCATTTTAAGTTGAAAATATAATAAGAATTTAATATAGCCTAAGGCTATATTAAATTTAAGTCTAAATTTAGTAATTTATCATATTATTTAAGAAGTAGAATAACTAAGGTTTTTCATTATGTTGTATTTTAATATTGGTACATAGTTGACTACCTGTGGGAGGCTCTCTAAATGCCAATATTATAATACAATCAATTTCAAATTTCAGATTATATCATAGTCAATTACAAATTTTAATGTGAAGGAAAATCACATCAGATTTTAATTTTACACAAGTAATTGGATTCTCTTTTTTGTTCTAAAATGGATTGCTAATCTTTATTTTTTAGTTTATAAATAGCCAAGAAGCTCTAGCTCTTCCATAAGATGGAACTCATAGTGGAGTTTGAGCATACTTGAATCTTCTATGGTTAGATCATCTATGTTTAGATTTTAATCTTCTACATCATGTGACTACATTAAAAGGAGCCTCTTAAAACTTAATATACCCACCTAAGCATATAAGAGGAATAAATCTGAAAAGTAAGATAAAATATAGAACTAAAAAATTAAACATTTTTAATTCCTCACTTTATTAACATGCCAACTAAATAAAAATTAAATATTCATAAATATCCTTAAACTGCATATCATCTATTTCAATTGGGTTTTACTTATTTATTCTCTATAAAACCATAGAGTCCAATTTTGACATGCTCAAAATTGGAAAAGAGCAAATAGGGGGTGAGGGGGCCAAAGCTAAATTAAAGCTCAAATCTGTGTTCATTGTGGTCTATGTGATTAAAGTCTCTGATAGAGAGTTTGAGGGACTCGGGGAAATATATATTCTATCGCTCCTAGACAAGTGATGCCAAAGCCGTATTAGTGGTTTTCAACTCTGACCGTATTTATCTTCACTAGCCTCACTTTTGTGTCTAAAGAACAGCCAAAGTGCATATTCTTGGGTGATCTTCCCTTTGTTTCCTCTTTTTGTCAGTGTGTCCACTTTGGATGTTAGTGCAACAATCAGTTGTGACCAGATCTTTGAGATTGTTACCCAAGACCAAGTCTATTCATCTTCACCAGCCTCACTTCTGTATCTAAAGAACAGCTAGAGAGCATGTTCTTGGGTGATCTTCCTTTTGTTTTCTCTTTTTGTCAACATGTCCACTCTAGATGCTAGTGCAACAATCAGTTGTGACCAAACCTTTGAGATTGTTGCCCAAGTTGAGGGGTTCCTGTCATTGAACATCCTAGTGCAATGGGCCTTCCAAATCTCTGTTAGAATACATCCCTTGAGAACATCAAAGAGTTCCTGATGGAGATGTGTGAGGTGAGTGCGCATTCAGTTAAGTTGGTCAAAATTGAAGTGTTGGTCTTCCCTTGGAAGAAACTACCCTAAAGTGTGGATTCATTGTGAGGTTCACTTGAGGATTGCCATACATGTCAACTATGTAACATGATGGAGTAGGTTTGCTCTTATATTCGTGCCCAGACAGAGGAGATGAACAAGATCAAGGCATAGGAGTGAAGCTTGAATCTGTTTGCTCCACAACTTTGGTTCTAGAGCAACAAGCAGGATAAGGAGGAGCTGTGAAATCACGTTGTGAGTGTGACTTACAATGGGTTGGGCTACAAGGTGTAGAAGTTTGACATGCGAGAGCTAGTGTTTGGAAAGCCCAAGCCCATAAGGATTGTTTTCAAGGATTTTAAGAATGCTCATGGACTTTCTTACTGCACTATAAGTCACTTGTTGATAGTTATCACTTCTAGGAATGATGCCTCTTGTTGACAGTGAAACTAGCCAAAACAGTTTCATATTATGAATATATTAGAATTGGTAGTAAAAATGAATTATAAATACTATGGGTAGTAAAATCCTACCACCACAAAATTCACTACTTGCTAACATACCAACCTAGAACACAATGCTTTCAGTTTAAAAGCCTGATTGCATTATTTTTAAGCCAAACTGGTGGTAAGAAAACTAACTTTCTGAGCTAACCTGGGCCTCATCATAGAGCACCACCCAGAGCTGAACCGCTTGGAATAAGCTCTCTGGCAATGCTGGGGAACAATCATGGTTGGTCGTTTTGTGATATTTGACCAGAGGTTTCTTCTCTTTACAGGTGGAGCTGGTCTACACATTTGATTCGCGTTCTTGAATACAGAACTCAAGGACCAAGCTCTTGTTTTGCCTGAGAGAAGAGTTAGTTTCCAGAGACAAATTCTTTGTGGCTATGGCCATCTTCCATCCCATTGAGCTGCAAGCCGTTGGTGGCCTGGTGGCTGCAGCGTGTGCTTCAGCGCTAAAAACGCGTCTCTCGGCTGGTTCCAAAGAACCGAGACTGATTTTACTCTTGTTCCGGGTTCTGAAATCCCACAGTTGTAAGGCAAAGAAGGCAACTTCTACAAGATGTCATGCCGCTACAGTCGTGGCTGAGCATGGACGCTTGAGCGTAGAGAGTGTAGAGAGCGTAAACGAGCTGGGAGCATTGATCTTGTCTTTGGTCAGGAGATTCACAAAGATCTCCAGGAAAATCCTTTCGCTACTCCAGCGATCATCTACGAACAAAGCTGACCTAGCACTGAAAACCGCGATGGTCACAGCGGCCTATGTTGCTCTTGCCACATCCTGGGGCCATCCATCGCCGCTGCCTAGCATCGCTCATCATCTTGGGGATGAGAGAGTTAGGGTTCTTAGCGGTGAGAGAAAGGGGATGATGCTTCATCCTCCTCATGCATTCAATAATGTTGATTATGCCTTCTTAGATCCTTTGTATCTAGCAGTTGTTTCGTTTTGCGTGAACATGACATAGAACGGCTTGGAGACGCCACGAGATCTCTTTGCAGAATTTAGCTGGACGGATGTGGCTGCCCACACGACATTGTACTCCCCGATCGGCTTGGTAAGCATTCTCTTTTGTTCTTGCCCGCCAGTCAAGTGATTCCTCTCGTGCTCTCCATCTATTGCGCCTCGATTCTGCTCCTCAATCCATGCCACTAAATACTTGTTTCATTCTTTCTTCCAGGTGATGGCAGATTGCTCGTACCTCTTGGGCTGGGAGAATTTCTATGTGAGGCCTGAGCACTTCTCCAGGATGAAACTCCCGCGCTCTGGGAGCTACATGGCTTTGAACGATGCCGTCTTGAATTCCACTGCTTACAAGAAGCTGCTGGACCGTAAATAAGCTATTTTGTACCAGTAGTGGTAAGCTAGTTTTGTTTCTTCTTTGTAGACATCAAAGGGCTCTACAAGAAGCAAAAAGCTGGAAGAAATGCCCCTTATATGTCACATATAGCCTTCTACACACTTTATGGAGCGGCTCAGGATCAGATGGTGTTAGCCTTGACTCACCACGGTCTCCTTCCCTGGCTCTTCTTTACAAGAGATGCCCATTACTCAATCTTTCTCAACCAGTAAGTTTCATTTCTTGTTAAGATAACTACCTAAAACCAAACCAGGTATGCTGCTGCCATGAGGTTCAACGTGGCTCCATTCCTGAGACGCCTCGTTTTGACTCTTGACAGTTCTAACTACCATCCAATCCCCGCGACTTGGCACCTTTTGTGAGAAGGTATGTGCATGAGATTTCATCCTTACCTCTCACTTTGGTAATAGGCGGTTGATCTCGTGCGCTATGGAATTGGCGCTTTGTGCATGGCTTGCCACAGCAATGGAATCCCGTTCAATGCAAATGCAGCACCCGATGAGTTGGCCGAGCTTCTGTAAGCTTCTAATTGTTTATTTTTTCTTATTTAAAGCTTGTGTTCTTCACAGCTGGACGGCAAACTCCTGACGAAAGACTTGTAGTATCAAGAACAAAATCATGGACTTGTGCTACCGGTGCTGGTCCATAGCGTTGAGTTGTGTTGTGATCTGGCCCAGATGTTCCTAACTGGATTAAGACTGGTAAGAAGGTTTCCAATATAGTCAGGATTTCAGTCGAATTTTGAAAAAAAAAAAATCCTCTCTTTTCCTTTAGATTTTCTTTTTGAGTGACGAGAGCAAACAGTTGCCTTATGGTCTTGGCGACAAGTGAGATTGTCGTAGGGTCGTTGTCCATGGCGATTCTTCCAAACAGAGAACTTCACGTAAGTTTCAATGTTGTTTTCTCATAGTTCTCTCTTTTAAGTTTTACTTTGTCTCACTCGTTACGGGGAGGATTGCTGTTCTACCCGATCGGATGCTGGATCGTTGAAGCTCCAAAGCTGTAGACCAAGAGCATATGCGCCAAATACCAAGAGTCATGCCTGGCTCACAGGTTCGTCTTTGAGATTTTCACTTGCTAGAATTTCTAGGTGCTGGCAGGACGATCTTTTCAGAACAGTTACGTTGGACGCACAACTCATCGCCCTCGGAAGTTAGGTCTCGAGAGTTGGAGGTTTTTGGAGAGGAAGATCCTTTCGTCGGACTCGAAGCTTTCAGTGTCTTCTCTTCCAAGGGAGAAGATGATCAGGCAAGTTTCTCGGCTGACGCCACGACCAAGTGGCCCGATTTTAGATTCTTTCCAAAGCGGAAGGTGTTTGCGAGAGCATTTTCCGCCGAGGCTCGCGACGTAGCAGTGGAGATGCGAGCGGTCTTGCCGGGAGGCCCAAGCAACTACGATGGTCGAGAGTTCGCCAAGGATATGCTCAAGGGTTTGACAGCGAGGCAATTCGCACAGCTTAGCAAAAGTTTGCGACGACGACGTCTACCACTTCCTCAGCTATGGCGAGCTGAAGGAAGGGCTGGTAAGTCTGGGCGAGCAGCCGCGAGCAGCGCTATCCCAGCACAGCATGGAGTCCCGTGATCAAGAACAGGAGGGATCTCTACTGGCGGAGCTAGACCGTGGCAAGAAGAAAATTTAAGAAGTGGAAGACTGAAAACTTCGCATTCTTCGTCGAGATCCTGGCTGAGAAGCAGCAGCTCAAGCCACTGATTGGCAGAAGACATAGCATAGACAAGAAGAGCTCGACAAAAGAGCTGAGACGACGAACGCTGGTCCTCTCATTCCTCTTTATTGTCTAACGTCTTTCATTTAAACAAGACTCCGGAGAACAAAGCGAAGTTACTCTTTCTCTCCAAACTTTTCTACCAACAGAATCATATTGATTTGCCTGGGCTTGCAAAGGACAGCAATCTACATAGTTAACGTTCTAGACTACAAACGCCCAAACTTACACATTCACTTTGGAAACGACTAATAAAGTTTGCCTGCAAATCTATGAGGAGAAGAAAAAAAGGAAAAAAAAAAAAGAAAGAAAAAATCCAGGGGAAAGCATTGCAGTCTAATATAGGTGCAAATGGTGTAAGCATGGTTTATCTTATTAAACCACATATTCTACCTACAAACTTTTGAGTGTATATTGAAAATCTACTAAGGCTGTGGAAAGAAACACTTAGAGACAAGCTTTTGCAATTACCACATGAGCAGCTGCTCATGTGGTAATCGCAAAAGCTCGTCACTGCATCATCGCTTCCACTAATTGACAGACTGTCTGCAATCTCTGACAACTAAGAAGAGCGACACCTACATTACAATCACAAACCTCTCTCCAAAGTTTTCTCGTGCGAGGCAGATTGTGTACCCCAGGACACATTATCGTCAAGAACGCGACCAGCACCTGGATCGCCACACAGTAACTAACAATCGCTCGAAAGCTTTGACAGACCATTTTGAGTTTTCTGCTTGTTCAACAGCATCACCGTCGTCAGTGTGTCTGCTTCTTGAATCATCGATGTTCGTGCCCTCCCTCATGAGCATTTCAGGCCCTAAAACCTTCTATCAACTTCATCTAGATCGTGATCTAAAGGAAGAAGGAAATCCATCAAAACTTTTGCTTGGCCACACAAACTATAGAATAGGGTTGGCCAATCTAGAATGGAGCAGGCGAATGTGGATAGCCTCTTCAAGGGTGTGAAAGTGCCGCCGCGCTTGAGAGAAGCCGTGGATGCCACGCTCGAGTTGCGGAGGGTCATCTCCGCCTTCAGGCAGAGTTGCTTCTTCTCTGTGGAGGGTGGAGCTCTGTTCGAGACAATTCAAGCGTGGTACGTGAAGAAATACGTGCCCAGTTCCAACCTGAAGGAGTACCCCAAAGTACACACTGTTTTTCTCGCTGTAGAGTTTAATTTGCTGCTTTAGGACCTGGAGGAAAGGAACCCATATGCACGGTATAAGACTCAATTCCCAAAGGCTGCAAGGGCGTGGTCCTCAAAGCTGGATTTCTTGCTTGATGAAATCCCGCTCTGCAACTCATCGCTGCAGTCGCTTGAGCGATGTAAGTTTCCCTCGCAGCCAGATGAAAATACTGACAAAAAGAACAACAGGGACTGTAAGTGCAGCGGAGCTGGAGCAGCTCCTGCTAGACCTGGGTGACGGCGGAAGGCTTGCTCCTCTTATTACTGTGTGCCCTTACCTTACACACTTGGAGAACGTCTACATGGCCGTGTTAGACGCGCGGCTGTGGCTCAGCTATTCAGAGCTTCCTGTCGAACCTCTTCGGAACAGCGGATCATGTGAGTGAGCCTTCAGCATTCTTGACTTTTTAGTTGCTCATGCATGGTTTATAGACAAGGCAATTCGTATGGGGTCCGCTCGACCTGTGCGGCAGCTGCAGGGCAAGCCTCCCTCCTCCTTCTACGCCCTCGAGATGCAGCTTGAAGCGAGCAACTACTTGGGCATTCTCAGCGACCCGGGTTCGACGGTGTACTACGTGACGCCAATGGATTTTGAGCCAGGGAGACGCGGCTGTTACATGGCGAGGATGTTGAGATTGGGGCGGGGCGTCATGCGCAAGCGCGGGATGTCACCAAAACAGCTTGCTGCAAGCCTGGCTGCAACGCCCATTGATGATAAGGAGTTCAAGGACCGCTTCCTCAAGCACAATAAGATGACAGAAACATCTTCCATGGCCAAGCTCCTGGCTCACCGCATATACTTGTCAGCTTTTATCCAGATCTTTTTTAAGATTGAATAGCCACTGGACCTTCATGCACCGTTTGTGATCTTTATTTATAATAAAAAGGTATAAAGGTATCATGTCTACAGCTTGAGGTAACAACTGAACTCTATAAATTAAATAATTGATATTATTTAATAGTATTATGAGCGAAGTGTATGTAGCGGGATCAAGATCTTCCAAGAGATGGAGCAGAAAGGCCACTCATTTCTATATATAAACTAAGGTTTTTGGGTTAATTGATATATACATTTTTATATTGCACACTTAAAAAGGCTTTATATGGATTAAAGTAATTTCCACGAGTCAAATACGACATATATTTATCTTGCACTCTATGTAGACGATTGTCTACTAGTCAGTCCAACTCGCATAGCTTTGCAGCAGCTCAAGCGTGAGCTACAGGCATGATTTAAGATGGTGGATCTTGGATCAGTGAAATATTGTTTGGGGATAAGTTTATATGCAACAGGCAGGCTGGTATCATACAATTATCTCAGCAGAAATATGTTGACGATATCTTGGAGAGGTTTCATCTTGCTGAGTTGAATGAAGGGTCAACTCCTATGGAAGCCGGCCTCCATCTCAGCAAAGATCAAGTCCCACAAACAGTTGAGAAATGCGAGAAGATAAAGCACATACCATGGTTGGCAGCTTGGTCTGCACACAGCCAGATTTGGCTTTTTCAGTGGGAGCAGTGTCCCAGTTTCTCAAGACTCCAGGATTTCCCCATTGGTTGGCAGTCAAACGCATCTTTCGCTACTTGAAGGGGACCTGACATTATGCACTCATGTACTCCAAAGTCCCAGCAGGTATGCAACTGTTTGGCTTCACGGATAGGTGAGGTTGAGCAGTCTGGTTATATTTTTAGTCTCGGCAGCGGCGCTATCACATGGTCCAGTAAGCGACAGTCAACTATAGCGTTATCGTCGACCGAAGCAGAGTGTATGTTGCAGCTACTCAAGCAGCTAAGGAATGTTGCTGGCTACGACAGCTTTTGGACGGCATCGGCTATTCTCAGCTAGCGCCAACAGTTATCTTTTGCGATAACCAGGGTGCTATCTCACTCACCAAGAATCCCAGGTACCATGGGCGTACCAAACATATCCAGGTGCAGTTCCATTATATTCGAGATCAAGTGAACCGAGCTCATCCATTGTGGAACAACAGAGAAGGTTGCAGATATTTTTACCAAGGCATTACCTCCAGGGATTCCAGTGCTGTGGTGCTACTGCAAGCCTTGAGAGCAGCCACGAAGCTCAAGACGTCGTGCTCGCAGCCTTGGGAGTCCAAGCACGAGAAGAGCTCCAGCGCCATCTCTCCTTCTCCACAGTCTGCGTACCCCATCATCAAAGAGTTCCACGAAACTGTGCCTCATCTCTGATAAGGATGAACAGAGTCTCGTTCATCACAAGAGGCTACAAAGGAACACATCCCCTTCGATGTCCCCTAACTGCCTACCGCGCCTCTAGAGAGCTCTGGAGAATATGCTATGCCAGCATATTCATATCACTCCCACTCGAGCACTAAGGTGCTCGCTCAAGGAGCTCTCTCACGCCAAGTGCTTCTCAGCTGCGAGGAATCGATCGAGCCAAGCGATCTGTCAGTGGTCAAGAACTGCCTGCTAAATGTCTACGGAAAATGCGGGAGCATGGTCGACGCTCAGATCGTTTTTGATTCGCTGGAGACGAGAAGCTCGCTCAACTGGAGCTCGGTGGTGGCAGGATATGGCCGCAAGGGAGACGCTCACTGGGTTTTAGAGATGTTTGACAATGTGAGTTTATGAGAATTGACTGCTTAGGGCTAACTATTGAAAATTTTAAAATTTATTGACCTAACTGTTGACCAATATTATTTACAATGAATCAATGTTTTTTTGTTTTCTCGAAACTTTGGAGCACAGACGAGGATGGAGAAGCTACTTCAAACGATCATCCTGGCGAGCCGCGAGAGCTGTCCACCAATTCTCACAAGCTCTTGGATCTCTTTTTAACGATCCGGCGAAGAACCACCAGTCTGGCCCTCCGGATGTCCCTGCTGCAGCAATCGACGTGCTCCTCCAGTTCGTCCAGATCCCGGATGAATGCGCTCTGCCGGCTCTTGAGCTGCTCCACCACCAGATGCATGCCAAAGCCGTCCGCGTGCCTCTGCCCAAACTGTATGCAGTGGACGATCGATTCCATGGAGTTCCTGAGGCTGTTGATGAGCGCTCGTATCGTGTCCATCTCCTTGATCGTCACAAACGTCTTGAAGTTCGCTTCTCTCATCAGATCCCGGCGTGCCTGGAGCTCCTTCTCGTACTTGGTGAGAAAGGACTTGATCCATCTTCCCAGGGTCTCGAGTGGCATCGACGATACCGCTGCCACCGCCCCTACGATCGCTGGGACTGTCATCACCGCCGCCACCACCGCACAGATCACCAGCGCCGCGCAAGTCGCAGCGTAGATGATCGTCGACACCTTCGTCCAGCCGCGGACATACCGCAGCTTCCTGTCCAGCGACTTCTTCTTCGCCTGAAGCTTTCTCTGCAGCTCCATCTGCTTCTGGTAGACGGTTTGGAACTTCTCCATGAACTCGTCCGTGAAGGGGTTGCCGGCGTCCACGTACTGGTTGAGCTCTTTGAGAATTGCCTGGCACTGCTCCTCGTTTGGATCTCCTTCGCTGGGCATCATGTTGATCGCTACCTGGATCGACATCTGGTTCTCCCTGGCCTGTTTGATACACTTGTTGAGCTCCTCGCAAAAGTCTAGCGTAGCCATGCTGTTGTCGAAGTAGTCCTTGACCAGCTCAAACAGCGAGTCGCTTGCCCACACGTCCTTCTTGTAGTTGAGAATTACGTTCACAACCTCCTGGTCGAGCTCTAAAAAGCTGGTGGTCACATCCTTTAACGATTGGAATGAAAGTCCCCTCTCGTCCACCCCGGCCGCCATGCTCTGGAGCACCCTCTCTGTTCGTTCCTTGAGCCCATCCCCAAACTTTCTCACGTCTGGATCCATGGCACATACTCTCTCGTACTCGCTGAGATCTATGCTGCTCAAACTTTCTCCTGGCGAGAGTGACCGGCTGCTCTGGTTACCCATTTCTTCTTTTTGCCCTGTTCTAAATTCCTGTAGGCCTACCTTCCTGTTGTAAAGTAAACCTTTCTCCAATTCCTGGCAACGACCCTGGCGATGATTGGTATCGATCGATCGATCTGAGAATCTATTCCATCAGCAACAGAGAGAGGCGTCCGGATGGATCAAGGCGCCCTCCTGTAGCACATAAACAAATATTTCGATGTCAAACCACAGCGTAGGGGAGAAATCGCAGAGAAATCCTCGCCCGAAGAGACCTAGACGATGAACAGCGGCGCATTGATGTCACAAGATCTAGAGAGACGATGCATGGAATACCTCCTGGATCGATATTTCTCCCAAGAAACCGATGAATGACGATGGGGTTTGTCGATCGAGGCCTGGAATGCCGCCGGCAACGAGCATTTAATCGCTCCCGACGCTTGCGATTGCGCGCTGGATCAATTTGCCTTTCCCGTTTGCTTGGCGAGCAAGGAGCGCCTAAACCCTGTGACGCAGCGCTCTAGCTGTGCTACGCGACAATGGACGATGGAAGAATGGATAGATTTCTCCTATCTAGAGCTCGAGAAACGGCTAGCAATCGCTGCATTGCTTGCTTGCGCCATCGCTCGATCGATCGGGAATAGGCGGCGTCCCGGGTAAGGGAGAAAGAGAAAATGAGAGTGGAATGAGAGAACAGTGTAAAGGCCTAGGGTGGACCTTATCCCACGAGAAAGCAACGCGTAGTAGAAAGCCTGGCTTTTTTCCCAGCCGTCGATTGTGTCCGAGCGGGAATGTCGAGGCACCGTCGCTGCCTGACACGTGTAGGGAGTAGAGAACTTTCTGACGGCCGCGTGGCGGGCGTGACGTGTCTGCTACCGTTAACGTGCCACCAATGGCCGTTTGGAATGCCGACGTGGACCGCTGCACCTCTCACGAAACGATCGGACGGCCCTCTTGGCGCCGTACTCAGAGTATATACTGGACAGCACGACGTACGGCATGGGATTCTCCGGGTCCAGCTGGAAGGCCCTCTCCGCCACGTCCCTGCCACGTGTGACGTCCACGTGAACCCGGCACGCGAAGAGCAGCGCCATGCACGTCACGAAATCGGCCTCGAAGGGCATGGAATCGACGAGCTGCGCCGCGAAATTGAGCCATCCGGATCGACCCAGGAGATCGATCATACACTGGTAGTGTTCTAGAAGTGGAATCTGATCGAAATCGCTGTGAATCGACACGAATTGATCACGCGCTTGGTCGAGGAGACCAACGCGGCTAAACGTCGAGAGGACGGCCATGAACGTCAGCCCATTGGGCGGGATTCCCTCCAATGTCATAAGCCGGTAGAGCTCGCGCGCCTCCGTGGCATGCCCACTCTGTGCGCACGCGCCAATCAGCGAGTTCCACGTGGCGGTATCCGGCGTGACTGTGCTCTCAAACGCACACCTGGCCTCCTCCACGCTGCCCCATTTTCCGTACATCTCCACCAGCGCATTGCCGATTCCAGCGTCTTGCTCGAGCCCTAGATTCGCGAATGTGGAGTGGACCAATTTCCCCAATCCAAGATCGCTGTAGACGATGGATTGATCGAGAACTGTGAGAAACGTTGCCTTATCTGGTTGTAAGCCCTCTAGATCCATGAGCTTGAACATCCGGATGGCGTCCATTCCCGCGCCATTCCGGGCATGAGCTGCGATCATGGCCGTCCACGACACCACGTTCTTCTCGGGTATTTTCTGGAATAGAATCTCCGCCTCGCGAATATGCCCTCTATTGGCATATGCCGTCACCAAGATGTTCCAGACGATGACGTTTCGTTGCGGCATCTGGTCGAACATTGCCCTTGCCTTGGAAAGATTCCCAACACGAGAATATCCCAGGACCATGACCGTCCACGTCACCACGTTGGGGCACGGCATCTTCTCGAACAGGGAATGTGCCTGTTGCATATTCCCAAGCTGGGCATATGCCGTTACGAGGATGGTCCAGGTGATAACGTTTGGATTTGGCATCTTTTGGAACATTTCGAATGCTTGGGCGATCATTCCATGGTGAGCGAGAGATTCTATTACAATATTCCATGATACGGTGTCACGAAATGGAGTTCCTTTGAACATATCTATTGCCTGATTGATCTCTCCAGCTCGGGCATAGAGCGTGATCATCGTGTTCCACGACACAGAATCCTTCTTGGGCATCTTATCGAAGAAGTCCACGGCCTGGAGCGGATTCGAAGAATCGCAAAGAGCCGAGAGGAGAACATTCCATGCGACTTGATCCTTGTGTGGAATCTTTTGGAAGAGTAGCATTGCTAGCTCGATCCGGCCATGCTGGGCCAGGGTTTTGAGCATCACTGTCCAGGACACAGCATCTCTCACTGCCATTCTCTCGAACAAAAGCATCGCCTCGTGGATATGCCCATTTTGGGCATATGCCGTGAGGAGAATATTCCAGGAGTGGGAATTTGGAGCTACCAAGGCGTCAAAGACGTGTTGTGCGCGCTCCAGGCATCCACACTTGCCATACATCTCAATGGTGAGATTGGCGAGATAAACATTCCTCCTATACTTGCTCCTGGCAATGCATACAACCACGCTCTTTCCCTCGGCTAAATCTCTCGACTCTCCGCAAGACTTTAGCAGCGAGGCATACGATTCGATTTCTTTGTTCTTGGTCGCCATTTGGCCATGAGCTTTGCTAGAGCGAAGACATGACCACTCGAACTCCCATAATCTTGACAAAGCTACGTCGCAACAATGGAAGATCATTAGAGACTCACGAAAAAACGGCATTCTTACCTCGGGAAAATTTGTCCAATGCTTATCAAGGCCAGTTTCGCGATCCAGAAACATCCACTTGGTGATCCTGGAAACAAGCACCACAAGTAGTTGCAACAAGCCAGACTATCGCACGTACCGTGAGGAAGAACAACTGAACTTTACGTCGTCGATGTTATGTATCGAGTTGCAAGCTGTCCAAACACTTCCCCTCGATGCTCAAAGTTGCGAAACTCGTCAAAACTGGCACAAGCTGGGCTGAGAAGAATAATATCTCCTGTAAAGATGATGAGATGAATAAAGAAAGCGTGCTTCCAGCAATGAATACCTTGTTTGGAGAGTTTCTCAGCTCTAGCTACAGCATCTTCCATGGTCAGGGAACGGAAGCACGGGATTGAAACGTTGGCTTCCTTCAACTCTTTCTCAATCTGTTCGCCAAATGCACCGAACTACAATGGGAAAACGTGAGTAGCATGGACACAGTTTTCCCGAGGCTTACTGTGACGATGGCCCTGTGATTTTGTAGGAGATCGCTTAGTTTCTTGAATCCAAGGCTTCCATCCTGATCAAGGACCTGCGAGCAAGAGAAATGACATGAGACGTTGTCACAGTTTTTAAAGTAGTTTTTAACTTACCTTTGCGAGACCTCCGAGGAGTATAACAGCTTTTCGATCGGCGAGGCCTTTGATGCCCGTGTAAGCTGCATCCACATTTGTGGCCTTGCTGTCGTTGATCCACAAAACACCTTTCTTGTCTTGTCCAACTAGAAGAACAAGCAATGAGAAACACAAAAAATGGAAAGCATACCAATTTGCATCCGATGAGGTAAAGGTGTGAGTTGTCCAATCGCTGCCTGTAGTTTGTGCTCGTCGACACCAACGTCCAGCGCGAGAGAGAGCAAGGAAGCAGTCGCAGCATTCTGAGCATTGTGGGAACCAACAGCTTTCAATCCACTGAGATATAATCGGGCTTCAGCTTTCGTTGTTGGAACCACCACGACGGCTCGCCTTGCCTGGCTATCAAGCTGAGAAATGAGAAGACAAATTAGCACAACTTAGCAGCACATCGAAAGAGAAATACGGAATAAAAAACCGGAACACCTGAATGCCAGGGAGTGCTCCAAGCCAGGCCTTGGTGCTGCCACTGTTATACTTATATGCAACCTTTCTCAGGAACTCGTCTGCTGTGGAAAACTCATGTCAACATGGAAAGTATTAAAGACACCATAGTTATATCGATTTCAATGTCCAGACGCAAGAAAGTCTTACCATGAGGAATGATGGATAACTTCGAGGAATCCATACGCTCAAACAGCCGGCACTTTGTCTCGCCATAGTTTTCCATGCTCTTGTGGCGCTCCAAGTGGTCGGGCGACAAGTTAAGAATCACGCCAACCTGCGCATCACAAAACAGTAAAAACTCAAAATGCAAGGAAGGGCGGTACTCACAGACGGGGAAAAAGATCCCGGAAGCTCCAGTTGATAGCTGCTAACTTCTAAAACCGCTGCCTGGAGTTAGCCACCGTATGAAGAAACGATACCAAAAACTTCAAGCACTTACCTGGTAAGGAGGATCGTCGGAAGGGAACTTAAAACACTCGCATGCAGCATCAGAGAATGGTGTCCCGAGATTTCCTCCTATGAAAGTCCGCACTCCAGCTTGCTGCAAAATCTATTCCACCACGAAATCTGTGCTATGGACAAGAGGAGATAAAAAGCGAGCAACAACCAACTTTACCTGACCAGTAAAGGTCGTGACCGTAGATTTTCCGTTGGTGCCTGTCACAGCAGCAATTTTCACAGCTTTCGGGAACGCTTCAGCAGCAAGTCCGAGCTCCGAGATCGTTGGAATGCCCTGGAAATATTTTTTTCTAGGAGCTCCGTTGATACTCAAAAAACGAACTTACCGAGTCCATGGCATAGGCGAGAATGGGCTCGCTAAGTGGAACTCCTGGCGAGACAACAATTCTGGAAGCACTGAGGAACGTTTCCAGTTGATGAGGACCGAGCTCGGTGCTGACCCGATCCATTTCATAGCCATGGAATGCAGGATCTTCCTTGAAAGAAAAAAATTTCTAGCACGAGAAAACAAAACTCCACTTTACCTTGAGAGGCGCAAGCTTGTCATTCTTGTCCACGGCAATGACACTGGCTCCACGAAGCAGGGCAAGCCTGATCGCAGCCCTGCCGGAGGAACCCAATCCAACCACCTGTGAGAGGCGAAGGAATGTGAATCCATATGAAGCAATGCTTACCACAACGCGCTTGCCGGAGAGATCGAGCCGAGCGCTAGGCGCGCAGCAAAGCCATGGCGCTGTAGCCATAATAAACCCAAATATAAGGTTTTGCCAACAGTGATCATTTGGAATTTGATTGAATTTAGAGGAAAGTTTCATTTTATCAAAGTTTTCATTGATGCACCTTGACCGAGAACAAACTGTGCTATAGTGTAAGCATTCATAGAAACACTGCCAGCTCCTATGGTGTGCCCTTCATTAAGGGTGGATGTTTTTGTGGTGGATTTCACTCACAATGTGGCATTTTTCTATTGGTTTGTCATTAAATTTCAATCTCATTGCAATGGATGCACCATGAATGCTGGCCTAATGGGTCGATGATGTTCCCATAATATGAACATTGTGCTATACATAGATGCCATATATCGGGATTCATCGGGTTTTCTGCATAAGTACCATATAAGGGATTTACAAGGATATATAATTCTTCTCAGCCCCTAAATAAATAAATTAGATTCCCGCTTGGACGGCTGGGATAAAAGCTAGGCTTTCTACAACCCGTTCGTGGGGTAAGGTCCACCCTGGGCCCTTTACACTGTTCTCTCATTCCCTTCTCATTTTCTCTTTCTCCCTTACCGGGACGCCGCCTATTCCCGATCGATCGAGCGATGGCGCAAGCAAGCAATGCAGCGATTGCTAGCCGTTTCTCGAGCTCTAGATAGGAGAAATCTCATCGTCCATTGTCCCGTAGCACAGCTAGAGGGCTGCGTCACAGGGTTTAGGCGCTCGTTGCTCGCCAAGCAAACGGGAAAGGCAGATTGATCCAGCGCGCAATCGCAAGCGTCGGGAGGGGGCGCAATGCTCGTTGCCGGCGGCATTCCAGGCCATCGACAAATCCCATCGCCATTCATCGGTTTCTTGGGAGAAATATCGATCCAGGAGCTGCATCGTCTCTCTGGATCTGCTGTTCATCGTCTAGGTCTCTTCGGGCGAGGATTTCTCTGCGATTTCTCCCCTACGCTGCGGTTTGACCTCGAAATATTTGTCTATGTGCTACAGGAGGGCGCCTTGATCCATCCGGACGCCTCTCTCTGTCGCTGATGGAATAGTCGATCGATCGATACCAATCATCGCCAGGTTCGTTGCCAGGAAAGGGAGAAAGGGTTACTTTAGAACAGGAAGGTAGGCCTACAGGAATTTAGAACAGGGAAGGAAGTAGACAAGGAAAAAGAAGAAATGGGTAACCAGAGCAGCCGGTCACTCTCGCCAGGAGAAAGTTTGAGCAGCATAGATCTCAGCGAGTACGAGAGAGTATGTGCCATGGATCCAGACGTGAGAAAATTTGGGGATGGGCTCAAGGAACGAACAGAGAGGGTGCTCCAGAGCATGGCGGCCGGGGTGGACGAGAGGGGACTTTCATTCCAGTCGTTAAAGGATGTGACCACCAGCTTTTTAGAGCTCGACCAGGAGGTTGTGAACGTAATTCTCAACTACAAGAAGGACGTGTGGGCAAGCGACTCGCTGTTTGAGCTGGTCAAGGACTACTTCGACAACAGCATGGCTACGCTAGACTTTTGCGAGGAGCTAAACAAGTGTATCAAACAGGCCAGGGAGAACCAGATGTCGATCCAGGTAGCGATCAACATGATGCCCAACGAAGGAGATCCAAGCGAGGAGCAGTGCCAGGCAATTCTCAAAGAGCTCAACCAGTACGTGGACGCCGGCAACCCCTTCACGGACGAGTTCATGGAGAAGTTCCAGATCGTCTACCAGAGGCAGATGGAGCTGCAGAGAAAGCTTCAGGCGAAGAAGAAGTCGCTGGACAGGAAGCTGCGGTATGTCCGCGGCTGGACGAAGGTGTCGACGATCATCTACGCTGCGACTTGCGCGGCGCTGGTGATCTGTGCGGTGGTGGCGGCGGTGATGACAGTCCCAGCGATCGTAGGGGCGGTGGCAGCGGTATCGTCGATGCCACTCGAGACCCTGGGAAGATGGATCAAGTCCTTCCTCACCAAGTACGAGAAGGAGCTCCAGGCACGCCGGGATCTGATGAGAGAAGCGAACTTGAAGACGTTTGTGACGATCAAGGAGATGGACACGATACGAGCGCTCATCAACAGCCTCAGCAACTCCATGGAATCGATCGTCCACTGCATACAGTTTGGGCAGAGGCACGCGGACGGCTTTGGCATGCATCTGGTGGTGGAGCAGCTCAAGAGCCGGCAGAGCGCATTCATCCGGGATCTGGACGAACTGGAGGAGCACGTCGATCGCTGCAGCAGGGACATCCGGAGGGCCAGATTGGTGGTTCTTCGCCGGATCGTCAAGAAGAGATCCGGGAGAATTGGTTTTCAGCTCTGCTTTTGCTCGCCAGGATGATCGTTTGAAGCAGCTTCTCCATCCTCCAAAGTTGGGGAGAAAACAAAAAAACATTGATTCATTGTATATATATTGGTCAACAGTTAGGTCAATAGTTTAAAATTTTCATAGTTAGCCCTACGGTCATGGAAACTCACAACTTTGGGTCGATTTAAAATGGGTCAAAGCCCATGCTAGGGCGAGGAGGATGGAGGAGGAGATGGAGCATCTCTGGCCACCGCCATTGCAGCACAGGCAACGCTGGCAACAAGGTGAGCACATCGATTCTCCTCTCGCGCCTCAAGGCGTGCACCAGCTCCGGCGACATCAAGGCTGGGCGGATCCTCCACGCCCGGGCCAAGAGCAGCGGCGACGATGCCAACATCCACGTCGCCACCGCGCTCGTCAATCTCTACTGCAAATCCGGCTGCCTGGCCGAGGCTCGATCGGTCTTTGAGGCAATGCCGGCCAAGAGCACCGTCGCCTCCACGGCGCTCATGCTGGGATACATCGAGGGCGACCAATCCGGCGTGGCAATGGAGCTCTTCTCGCGGATGATCATTGGCGGCTGCGATCCAGACGCGAGAGCTTTCGTGGCGGCGCTGAAGGCCTGCGCTGGATTCGCGAGCTCCTCCAAAGACAGCACGCTGGAGAGGGGATTGGAGATTCACAGGGAGGCTTCCAGGCGTGGCTACGCGGGGGATATCTTCGTCGCCAACACTGCTATGGATCTCTTCTCGCGCTGCGGTGGTATGGTGGAAGCCAAGAGAGTTTTCGATGGCATCGCGTCTTTGTCCAGGAATGTGGTCTCGTGGACGGTGCTTGTAGCTGGCTATGCCGAGAATGGATGCGGCGAGGCTGGACTGGAAGTCTTCTCGAGGATGATGAGCGATCCAGCAAGAATTCGTCCGGACGCACTTACTTTCGTGGCTGCTGTGAAGTCCGTGACGAGCATGGCAGTGGCACTCACGAAAAAAGCTTCCAGCTCCAAGAACTTCTCATCGAAGGTGTTGGTTTTGGAGAAGGGGATGGAAATCCACTTGATGGCTGCCAAGGCTGGAGTGGACTCACACTTGGTTCTTTCCAACTCGCTCGTGGATATGTATTCCAAGTGTGGGGATCTGGCTGGAGCTGTGCGCGTTTTCGAAAAGATGGCCGAGCACAGCGTGGTTTCCTGGACTTCTCTGGTGCTGGGATTCGTCGACAATGGCGAAGACGAGCTCGCGCTGGAACTATTCGACGCGATGACGCGGGTGGAAGGCTGTGTCCCCGACGCTCCTTCGATCGTTGCTGCTCTCAAAGCTTGCGCGAGTGCAGCGGCGAAAGAGGAAGGAAGAACTTTGCCGGGAGTGAAGGTGGTGGTGAAGCTCGAGGCTTTGGAGAGATCAATGGCGATTCATTCGCAGGCTGCTCGGTCGAGGAACCTGGATCGAGATGTCCGTGTTGGAAACATGCTGGTGGATCTGTATGCCAAGTGTGGCAGCGTTTTGGATTCCCGGAGAGTCTTCGACGTGGAGATGAGGCACAGGGACGTGGTTTCGTGGAACTCTTTGATGATGGGATACGCAGACTGTGGAGAGGGAGAGATGGCACTGGAGCTCTTCTCGTGCTTGGACTCCCAGGGCTGCGAGCACGACGTCTTGAGCTTCGTGGCTGCTCTCAAGGCTTGCAGTAGCACCACAGCACTGGAATCCGCCAAGAAGATCCATGCCAGAGTTCTCAGCTGCGAGGAATCGATCGAGCCGAGCGACCTGTCAGTGGTCAAGAACTGCCTGCTGGATGTCTACGGAAAATGCGGGAGCATGGTCGACGCTCAGATCGTTTTTGATTCGCTGGAGACGAGAAGCTCGCTCAACTGGAGCTCGGTGGTGGCAGGATATGGCCGCAAGGGAGACGCTCGCTGGGTTTTCGAGATGTTTGACAAGATGGTCGAGGAAGGCTGGGTTCCAGACAGAGTTTCGTGCCTTTCAGTGCTTACAGCGTGCAGTCACGCCGGATTGATCGACAGGGGGAAGAAGTTTTTCCAGAGAATGAGCTCGCAGTGGAGAGTAAGCTTGTCTCTAGAGCACTACCGCTGCGTGATTGATATGCTGGGGCGAGCGAACGAGCTCGAGCAAGCGTTGGCTATGGTGGAGAGGATGGAGTTTAGAGCCGATGCTTTGACGTGGAGAACAGTGTTGGGAGCTTGTTGGAAGTGGAAGAATGCTGTGGTGGGAAGAAGAGTGTTTGAGGAGCTTGTGAAGCTGGATAAAAGAGACTATGCTGCTTATGTTCTTATGGGAAATATTTATGGAAGCCTGGGAATGAGGGATGAGCAGGCATTAGTGGAGAGGATGAAAACCTCTTAAAAACAAGTAAGAAGTCACCTTGCATGGTTGCAACTCGTGAAAGAAAAAGGCATGTAGATGGGAGAGTATGAATAGATGATAAGAGTTGAGATGCTAAAGAGAAAATTGATGGAAGAACAGATGAAAAAGGAGACGAGAATAGGAATACAGTGTGAAGTTTGAAAACATAAAGTAAAAAAGGGAAAAACTGAGAAAATGGAAAAAGAAAAAAATGACAAAAGCTAAAGTTACTAAACTTGAAAACTAATATTGCTTTGTAAATACCTTTGGCTGATCACGGTTGTGCAACAATATGCTCGAGCAGCTGAAGCAAATCTATGGAGCTGCTACAAGTGATCCTAGGAAAGGATTCTTCTGCCGCTTTCCAGGCTTCGTTCGGCATCTCGATCCACTTCCAGAGCGCTGGAACGTAAGAAGTTGCTGGTTTGTTCATGCATTTGCAGGAAGAAGACTTTGGTTGACGATCTCGCGTCTGTTGTCAATTGGGATAACGTTGCCCCCGCTGCGTAGGGAGAAGACTTAAACCTGCGAGGTACATCATGCCATGTTTGCGAGGAGGGGAGCTCACGCGACGCGACGGTGGAGACCGTCGTGCCGTGTCGCGAGAAGCTCGGGGTTGCTCAGCCTGGTCGACACCATCCTGGCGTTCATGTGTCTTGAACTCCTGCAATCACTCCATACGCCTAGACTGCGCATCGTTAGGATGACTTTGGAGAATGGTCGAGCAGGGAGTGTTACCCGATGAGATCACGTAATCAAGGAATGACTTCCAAGGCCGTCTCCCAAGGATTTGTGGTGCTAGAGCTTGCATCACAGTTGCGAACTCGCTCATCAATCGTGCAAGCTCTTGTTTTCTTGGCAGATGACACTGTCCAACGTCTTGAGCGCATGTTCGTTGCTCATGCTCGTGTGCGTTGCTTGTGGATATCAACTGATGTTGGCGGCTGTAATTCTCTCATGAGCATGTATAGCAAGAGATCACGTTGCTTGGACTGCAACAGTCACTGATCGTCATCACTTACAGTTAGAACTTTTTAGTTGGGATGTAAATGGATGATTGGAAAAGTGTGTGAAAAATTATTGCTTTCCCATTATCAGTTCAGAGTTCAAATGAAAAGAGATGAGAAGAAGGAATATATTGCCATGAAAAGTTTCCAGGCACCCCGTCAATGTTCTCGAGCGACAGGAGTGGCTTGATATCACTGAAGTGCTCGTGAAGAAACCCGAACTGCATAGTTTTCTCCCGCTCCTTCTCGTCGATCTTCTCGGGAAGCTCCAACTTCACGTAATACTCCACCCCGGGTATCACAACCTTGCGTAACACGTCCTCCGTCATGATCTTCCACACACCATAGCTGGGAAGAATGTAAGCGATGATCGTGTCCGGCGGTACATGGCCATCGCGCTCCTTGATCTTTGTCTGTCTAGTCCTCGTCTTTCCTTTTATTTCTTCCAGTTGCCACTCTAAAGGGACTCCAAGGGCTCATGAAGCTAGATGGTCTTCCAAACAATGAAGTGAAATGAAACGGAGGAGTTTCGTCTAGAGTCGATTCGATCCAGGACTGGAAATTCTTTTGATTTGGATCGAGCAGAAGTACGAAGAACCCAGATCCAAGGTTTTGTATGAAACTCCTATCTTGTGTGGTTCCATGGTTGTATGGTTGTGTATTCGATTTGATAATGTGTGTAGAGAATTCTAGAGATGTGATGTTATAACACACACACAAATTTCCAGCCGTTGCTATATTCTTTTTTCCTTAATTTTTGTGTGGTGGCGTGAGAGGGTGAAGCCAAGGTCGCGGGTACGATCCTCTTGTCTGACACTCGCCCTAAGTTCTTCCATTCTTTCTTCTTCTCTCTCCAGGCGGCAGGGCTCCTCCTCCCGGGATCGTGGATGCGGCTCCTCCAGCAGTGAGATTCTCGGATTTTTGCCGCGGCGCATCCTGGCGGGATGTGAGAATTTTTCTCGCTTCTCGATCGATCGACAGGAATGCCGCTCCGGACGAATGAGGCTGGGAAATGTGGCTGCTGCTTGTAGCAGTCGGCTCCGGATGTCTCGCGAGGCGCTGGCGCCATGGATCATCGCAGCGGCGGGGGCAGCTGGAGCAAGACGAGAAGCATCACGAGCAGGAAGACGAAGATGGATGCCCTAGCGAGGAGCAGCAGGTATTTGATCTCGGTTCCTCGCCGGGACAGGACGCCGGCGATGGCGGCGCAATCGCAATGGTAGAATTCGAGGAGGAGATGCTCAAGAAGAAGGAGAAGAATGCTTTGCAGCAGATGGATCCAGTGGCAGTGGCGAGGAGGATATCGACCAAGAAGCTGTTTGATGGGGAGGAAGATCACGGTCACACTAGTCCCAAGCCGCCCGGGACGACCAAAACGACGACCACTACTGTTACTACTGCATCCAGTGATCCTCCACAGGCTGCTGTAGAGACTTCTAGGACCCAACTGGAGATCGAGAGCGCTAGCGCGGTGCCTGTAGTGGCTGCCGGGAAGAGGGCGATCGAGTTTAGCAAGCACGCAATGCATGAAGGTGATCTAGCAGGAATCGAGGTGAAGAGAAAGAGAGATTCTAGCGAGCTTGTAGCGGGGCAGCCGCAAGAGCAGGGACTTCTCAGCTCGTTTACGTGCAGCTTCATGGACAATCCCGGGTTGACGGATCTCTGGTTTGCTCCACGAGAAGGAGACGCTGCCAGGATTCGGAAGTTCAAGACTCCGAGCCGGCAGAGGTCGAGGGGACTGGGACGCAGGGCGAGGTACTTGCGTGCGTCGCCAAAGCCGGTTTCTTCGATGGAGAGTTGCTTGAGCGCGCAGCTACATTTCGACGAGGACAAGCGAGTCTCTCGCTCTTTGTTTTTCCAGCCGTTTCAGGAAGGGAGAACTCCTGGCCTTGGCGAAGTTGAGGTGTTGGGAACAGGGACTGGCTCTGGTCTTCGTAGAAACTCTATGCATTTTCCACCATTTTCGAGACCGTTTGCACGGAAGAATTTTAAAAAGCACTTCAAAGCTGGAGGTAAGTTTCTGTTCTTCGCTTCTTTTTCTTTCACTGTTACTTACTTTTGGGAGGTGATTTATTTCTTCTTCTTTGCAGATGATCCTCCACAAGAAGCTCTGCTGTTTAGTTTCGGGGTTGGCATTGGTGTGATGCACATGGTCACGACGAACAACGCTGAAATTGAGAGGCTGCGAAAATGCTTGGCAGAGGCCGAGAATTTAGTCCAGGTGTTGCAGCGAGCAGCAGACCGCGGTGCGGTCGAACGTTCTACGGGCCTAGACTCTGCTGGGAGTAATCTGACGACGGAACAGCAGGGAAACATGGCCGAGTTGGAAGCGCAACTTGAAGCTGAATTGGAGTTGATGCAGCTTAACTCGAACGATTCGACCGAGGAGGAAAGCCATTTTTATTTTGTTTGTTTTCGTTTTTGTACTGAAATTTTCTGCGCGTATGTCTGCAGCTGGATGCCGAAGTGGTACATAGCGAACTGAACGCCAGTGGTTTGCCTGGAGTTTCAGACATTGACGAGGACGATAAGAATCACTCCCATGGTGAGGGGAACACCACAAACTGGGCGGTTTCTCCAAGAGAGCTTGATCGAAGGCTCAGAATGCTCATCGAAACCAGGCAAGAGGAGCGCATTGCCCAGCTAGAAGAAGACCTCCAACATGCTGAAAACCAGCTTCACGACACAGAGATGGAGCTTCAAATGTGGAAAGACCGTGTCTTTCGCTTGACAGGGATGACTCTGTCGACCTCAGGTATGGCTCTTCGTCTTCTATTTACTCCCCAACCTTTTGTCTACTGTAGGGAACAAGGAAGAAAATTCATTCGATCGCTGCAAGCCTGGAGAGCAGAGCCCCTCGGAAGACATCTGTGACGAGTTCCTCAAGTCTGTATTTCTTAGCCGCCAAAACTCGCTCAGGGATCAGGCTGGTGCTTCGAGCTGCAGCATTTCCGAGTGTGGAGAAAGCTGGCAACGGCAAGCTTCCGGCACCACCCCGGAGAATTATCTCAGTGGAGGAGCAGGCATGGACATCGAGCCGGGAGGCTTCCAGCACAATCGAAACAGCAGCACCGACTTGGAGCAGGAGAGAAAAACCACGCCACCATGGAGCTACAGCAGTGTTTTCGCGGTCACCCACGCGGGTTCTACCACTCCGATCCAAGACGTGCGCTCCAGCAAGCTCTTCAACACACCCCGGGCTCTCAGATTGCGAAACGGTGCGCTGGTGCTGGACAAGATACGGTACTGGGAAAACCTCGCCAGGGGCAGCGTCAAGTCGGAGGCTCACACACCTCCAGCGGAGGAAGAAAACGCGACGCAGGGGAACGATCAGAGCTCTCCTCCGGTGCGATTCAGCTGCTCCGATGGCTCCTCCCGCGACGATAGCTCGGCGTCCGATACGGAAGAAGGCGGGCAGGGTCACGTTTTGATCAAGAGGATCGTCGAGAAGTCGAGGAAAGGATCGACGCTGCTCAAAGACGTGGAGAGAATGCTGGCTGCGCTAGATAGTGAGTGACCGTCGTCTTTTTTTTCTTTATTTTTTTCGTTTTTTTTCCGTTCTAAGCTCTTCCCTGTACATCAAAGTTTACGCAAGTTTTGTAAAGCCCACAAAGAAGAAAGAAGAAGAAAAAAATATTTCTTTGACACCTCTAAGCTTGATCTTGCGTTTCTAGAAAATAATTTCGGGTGAATCGGCCAAAAAACCGTCCACCAGCATCTTAACATCGTCGTTAACCTTTCGCTTCTTCTTGTCGACTCTAACTTTCTTCTCGCGCGCGCGCTCTCTCGCGTTGATCTTGAAAGCTCCAAACTGGGGGTGATCGCTGAGGACATACTCCACCAGCGAGAAGCTCAAATCGCTGCTGTGCTGCTCGGTAGCGATGTAAGACAAGTTACGCTTCTCCACTTTGAGGCCGCGGAGGACAAAGCTTTCCTGCTTGCCTTGCTGCTTCCAGTGGCAGCCCTCGATCGTGGTGTTGTCTCGCTGGGATGATCGCTTCCATTTCAATGGCGCGATCAAGGTGATCGTGCTGGAGCCTGTGGCAACCGATCAATCGCTAGACAATGAGAGACGGGAAGGAATACCTGGTGTGATCACATTCCAGGGGTGTTTGCTGAAAAAGTTTGTATCCGGTATGATCTCGTTGATCCTCTGGTTAGAAATCCAGTCCTCCAAGCACTCAACGATTCGATCCGCGCTCAGTACATCGGGACGTCTCTGATCACAAACCCAAAAGAAAAACAAGAGTGGAGCTTTCGCTTTCCAGCCGAAATCCAGAGAGCACGAACCTTTCCTTGCGAGCGCGAGAGTTTTGCGTGAGACCATCTACAGAAATCGTGGACCCGTATGCCGCCCGACGCTGTTGTCTCCACACACACCGGGAGATCGCATCCCGGAAGCTCGCATTTCCTGGCGACGATGCTCTGCGTCTGATCGAGGCACTCCAAGGCGTGGCGCTTGCAGCAGAAGTCGTGATCGCCGCTCCACACTGGATGGTTGCAAGACGAGAGCTGGCAGCGGCCATCGAGCTTTGGCGGATTGAGCAGCAGTCCATTGTTGCGACGCACCATCTCCATCAGGTGATGGGTTTTTCCGCAGCATTCGTGCTGCTTGCCACTGCTCTCTTCAAAGAATGCGAGCTTCGTGCAGCCCGGAAGAGCACACGGAATCGCTGCTCCGCTCGCTGCCATAGAGGAGTGGAAGAAACGCTTCTCTCCTCTCAGCTTTACTAAAAATTTGCCTTAAATTTTTATGGCCTTAATGGATTTTTTGTTGGATATCGTACCTTTCTAATCTTTAGATTTAGCCAAAGGTTTGCAGTACGAATCTTTTCTAGATCCAACGTTTCCATGGTACGTAAATCAATCGTCTTAGGTTTGTAGATCACTACTTTGATTTGATTAAGTCATCTTTATACCACCACAAAATTTTATTCTAACATTGGTGATAGAATTTTATCAAATTTACCCTTGGAAGTGGATGTTTGAGAGAAGAACATAAGAGCTAGGGCAAGAGGGTTCTAATTGTAAAGCTCTCTCTGCAGCACTACTTCCCTGTTCTAGATCACTACTTGTGTGACACGCACCAAGAACAGAGGTCCAGGCCATACAATCTGCTTGGTAAGGCATAGCCGCAATCACATCCCTCGCATCTCTCAGCCTCCCTGCCCTCCCTAATGCATCGATCAGGCACCGGTAGTGATTGGCACTTCTCTCCAACCCGAAGTCCATGGAGATGGAAGCGAATTTGGTGATGGCGTCGGGCATGAATCCGCCATGGCCGCACGCGGACAGCACGCTCACGAAGCTGATCTCGTCCAGCTCGAATCCCCTGAGATTCATCGCCGGGAAGAGATCCAAGGCGAGATTGTTTTGGCCACCGCGGGTGTAGATGGCAATCATCGCGTTCCAGGATTCGGTGCTGGGATCTGGCAACCGATCGAAGAGGCTCTTGGCCTCTGTCAATCTCCCGCATCTGCCATAGAGATTGAGAAGCGCGTTGCTTAAGACTTGGTCGGATTGGTACCCGAGGTGGATGATCTCCTGGTGTAGGAGCTTTCCTCGTGCTAGATCGCTCCCATCGGCACAGGCATCCACTACTGTGATGAAGCTCACGGCGTCAGGCTGGATTCCTTCCAGATCCATGGCGCTGAAGAGCTGTATTGCCTCGAGAGATTGTTGGCTCTTGGAGTACGCGACGAGCATTGCAGTCCACGAGACGATATTTCGATCGGGCATGGCGTCGAAGAGATTCTTTGCCTGCTCAAATTGCCCACTCTCGGCATACGCTGCTAGCATCGCCGTGGACGAGATCACATTAAGCTCGGGCATCTGATCATGCAAAGCTCTAGCGCGATCAATCTCCCCGGCTTCTAAGAACCCTAACAAGAGCGCCGTCCAGGAGAGAGCGTTGCGCTCGGGCATGGAGTGGAACATTGACATGGCTTGCGGCAATTGGCCGTTCTGGGCATATGCTGCCACCATGGCAGTCCACGTCACGAGGTTCCTCTCCGGGATGGCATCAAAGAGCCGTTGGGCCTCTGCCAGCTCGGAACAGTCGGCGTACGCAACGATAATGGTCGTCCACGTCACTACGTTCCGTGCTGGCATTTCCTCGAACGTCGATCTTGCCCGAGCGAGATCTCCACCGTTGGCAAACGCGGCCATGAGCGTCGTCCACGACACCACGTTGTGCTCGGGCATCTCCTGGAAGAGACGCTGGGCGGGATGCAAATGCCCGGCCTGGGAATATGCGGCGAGCATTGCGTTCCAGGATACCAGGTCCCTTTCGGGCATATTCTCGAAGATGCCGCTGGCTTCGTGGATCTGGCCATTGGCGACGCACGCCTGGAAGAGGATGTTCCAGGAGAAGCGATTAGGGATTGGGATGGCGGCGAAGGCGCGGCGCGCGTCGTCTAGGCGGCCGCAGCGGCCATACATCTCGATGACGAGATTGTGAAGGTAGATGCTCGGTAATCCGCGAACGCTGTCGTGAATCTGCCGTGCCGTGACGATGTCATCGCAGGATTTGATCGATCGGGCCCAGGCGGCGTCGGGAGATTGCTCCATCGCAGCCGCATTGGGAAATATTTCGGTGGGAGAGGCTCGCGATTCCGTGGCGGGGACGAAGGCGCCTGGCAAGAAATGCGGCATTTCGACGCCTCCACCGGCATTTGCAGGTAAGATGTGGATGCCTGATCGATAATCAATCGCGATTTCTTCGCATGATTTCTTTGCTTTCTTGAGTGATGGCTTCTTTCTTCTCTACACATTGCTTAGGTGTTCTTCCTGGTTTTTCTCTCGTCCATTCGCTGGCTGTCTTGTTCCACACGCTCTAGCGTGGCGGCGAGATTACGCTAAGAAATTTGGTGCCTAAGGTTTTAGGGCTTTAGGGCTCTCGTGCACGCTCTTCCTCTTTGGGTTGCTGACGCATCTGTCTGTAGGGACATCCTAGATTCTCGCGCAGGACAAGTGATTATCTCCAAGGAGCAGCAACAAGTAGCACCGATGAGCGCATCATTAAAACCAAGTAAGCTGCTTCATCTTTGGCTTGAGAGCTCACGAGAGAGGCTATGTAAGCACTGAGCTATGGCTGCATTCCTTGCTTCTACGAGGTTCTCATGGGTGTATGCCTTGTTTCAGCTCATGTATGGTCAGCCGTGTCGAGATGGCTCCGGTGGCAAGGCGGGGATGACAATGTAGCCGAGACGTCCGTGGTGCTGGATGTGGAGCAAGAGTACCAGAGGGCGATCAGGACGGATTCGTATGTGGAGTTTGCGGAGAGGGTGGCCGTGGCTCGACTAAACAGGGAGACTGGAACTAGTGTTCAGGGGTCCGTCTCGCCAATGCCGAGATCGTTCGAGCGGCTTGCTGCCGCCTTGCTGGAGCCCGAAGAGGATAAGATCCTTGCGCTTCTCACCACGAACAAGGAGTTGGGGAAGAGACCCGAGATCCATCAGCTGGTTTCCGAGTACCTGGAGGAGAGCCGGAAGTCGTCCGCGCTCTGGGCTTCGCTCCTCAAGAGCATCCAAAGCTCCCGGGACAGGTGCCAGGAGATTGGTGGCATCCTCAAGAGCCAGACAAGCGACCAAGAGATCTTACGCGAGCTTTGCTCCATCGACGAGGGTGAGAATCTCTTCTCGGTAGCGGTGGTGCAGCAGTTCCAGCCGCTCCACGACCATTGCCTCGGCATGCAGAAGAAGCTGGACAAGATCCGGAAGAAAGTCGGGAAGAAGCTCCGGCTCACAAGGGCGTGCCTCAAGGTCTCGACGGTGATCTTGTCCATTGGTTGCTTCATCGTGCTCCTGGTGACGACGCTTGCGCTGTTCCTGGCGGTGGCGGCGCTTGTCGTCGGCTGCAAAGTCTTCACGTTCCCGATCGGCTACGTGGTCCGGCGCCTCAATCTCCGCAAGAGGAAGAAGCTCAACGCTCTCGAGAGGCAGTGGAGGCAAGTGGAAGCCGTGAGCCAGGGGACTTTCGTGGTGGTCCAGGATCTAGACACGACGAGGAGGCTGGTGATGAGGCTGGGCAGCGAGATCGACTTCACCAACAAGGCGGTGGCGTTCTCGATCCGGCACCGCGAAGATCGATCGATGCTCAGCCAGTCGCTGGAGCGATTGAGGCGGAACCAAATGATTCTAAGCCAGCTCTTGGACGATCTCGAGGTGAACATCTACCTCTCCTTCATGAGCATCAACAACACTCGCCGAGAAGTTTGCAGGCAGTGAAAAAAACACTCGAGCCAAGAATATTCTACAGGACCCGAATATTCGGCTACTGGTCAGCGGTGCCGTACTTTTGACCGTACGGCCGCGTGCGTTTAGAAATTGTTCCAGAATATGCAGTCCACGAATCCAGCTGTATCTCGGGGAGTGGCACGTGTCAGGCAATCGTTTGCTCCGTAACACCGGTAACTAACACTGGTTAAAGTTTTGGCGAGCCGTGGTGGCCGTTTGAAGGCACAAACCTCGCGTCGCGCGGTTTGCGCCCCGCGCGATTTGATGGGCTGCGACCTCTTCATTCTATTCATTCTCTTGTTCATTCCACTCTCTCTCTTTTTCTGCCCATTTCTTTCTTGATCCACCGCCGGGGTTTTCGATCGATCGCCAAGAAGCGCTGCGGAGACGCGCATTTCGACCCTCGGCGGTAAGATTTGTGGCCGATGCGTTTTGTTGCGAGGCAAGAATCTTGCTTCCCTAGCTCGTCTTCCGTCCATCGGCCAGATGAGAAGATTCGAGCTCCAAAAGCCGGAGAAATGCTGTGAGGAGGCTCGGATTTCGGGATCTTTCTTCGAGAATGCAGGTCGAGGGGATGGATTGGCCCTAGGAAGTGGGAGTGGTTTCACGTAGCATAGAATTTCTAGAAAGGGAGCTGTACATACTAGTCTAGATTAGCATCCCAGTCTTTAGCACTCGAATGCTTTGGCGATGGCTCGCAGCGATCCGGATTGGGCTTCGTGGCACGATGATTCCTTCAAGCTGGATGCCGATTCTCCATTGGGTATAGCATTTGAGTTACATTTCATTTTCACGTGAGAGCTGACGACTTTACTTCTTTTTTTTTTTAGCTATTTCTCGATCACTCTGGGATGAGCTCTCGCAAAGTGAGGCGGATTCGCGAACTTTGTTCGCCTCGACGCCTGCGGCGGACATTACTGAGCCATTTCTATCATCTTTGTCTCATCCAGGTGCGAAGTTTATCCTTTTGGCTTCTTTCTCAAGTCGTATCTTTGATGCACAGGCGGCTCTCAAAACCACTGTGATGAGCAAGATAGCCCTCGCCAGAAGAGGAGACGAATGCTTTTCTTCTCGGGACTACAACCGCAGGAGGGCTCATCAATCCAAGACTACGAGGTACAATTCAAAGCGACCTTTAGTCAGCTAAAGTTTTAATGTTCTGTAGATCTCAGAGCGTGCTCAAGAAAACCCGTCTTGGTGCCAAGGTACGGTTTGTAAGGTCAGTTAACTTCTTGGTAATTTTGCCATGCAGAGGATTCTCTCGAAGATAACCTGGAGCAGCCGAGTGATTGCTGGATGGAAACTTGCTTTAATGACTCTGATGAACACAATATGGAAGTTGTCCCTTGCAAAAAAATCCAGGTGCCTTTGTGCCATACTGCCAGTGAGATCCCAAGTACCGATATTTCTGCTTTCTGCCTTCTTTGTCACTTTCTTTTCTAAGCTGTTTGTCTATGTCAGGTAATTTACAGGATAACTCCAACAGAGGCCCCGAGACACCAATCTCGGGTAGAGGTGAGAGGCTTTTTAATATGTTGTCCCGGATTTTCTAACATGTTCTACATACTTTACAGGTAGAAAGAAACATCGTGTGCAGGGTCGGCAGAAGCTGACGAGCCCCGTCGCGTATCCATTCGCTCTACTGAAACCGTGTGGCGCGACTGGCGATATAACGTTGAGCGATTTAAACGAGAGAATTCAGACCCCGAGAGCGAAACCCATCGTGAGGCGGTTAAGTGGCGAGCTCGGTGATTCGGAGTCCTCTCAGAGCCTGGGAGCAGGACTATCTGGAAAATCCGTCGTAGCTCTGACTAAGATCCATACCGAAGGGAACGGTTCAATTACGATAATGCGAACTAAAGGATGACTTCGTGACTCATCGTTAAGACTTAAAAGACTTAAACTCATTGTTAACGTTTTATTTCAGATCAGCGAGAAAACGTCGAGATCTGGCGGTCATGCATGCATGCAGCGTAAGTTGTCTCAAGTCCCTGTTAGTGTGTATAAATATCGTGTTGGTTGTTGCAGGTTGTAATCACGACTTCCTCTTATCGGCTTTTCTTTCGACTGTAAGTTGTGTTGCAACTTTCTTCGCTTTGCTGACAAGTGATGCTTTTGTAGGAAGCGAGGAGAAAAAATGGCAGCAGCAAATATGGTGCTGTGGATGGTGCTGGGATTGCTGGTGAGTTCCTGTCACGCAGACGGTAAAGACTATCCTCCAAAACCTTACAAAGAAGAGTGTCCGCCACCGCCTTACTCTTATCCCGAAGAATGTCCGCCACCGCCTTATTATCCCGAAGAATGCCCGCCACCTCCTGAAGAATGCCCTCCTCCTCCTACGCCTCCTCCTACTGAAGAATGCCCGCCTTCGCCATATCCACCACCTGCTGACAATGTCGACTGTTCCAAGTGTACGTGTATCTGTGGAGCCTGTCCAAAGTGTGAAGCTTACCCGCCTCCGAAATGCCCCGAAGTCCATTGTCCCGATGTCAAGTGTCCTAAGTGCGACTGTCCCGACTGCCCGAAGTGTCCTCCCGAGAAGGTGTGTCCTCCCGAGAAGGTTTGTCCTCCCGAGAAAGTTTGTCCTCCCGAGAAAGTGTGTCCTCCTCCAAAGGAGTGCAAGCCTTGCAAGGAGTGTTCCCCTCCAAAGGACCATCCTCCTGAAAAGTGTCCCAAGTGTGATGCTTGCGACAAACCATACAAGCCATGGCCGGAAGCTGCGGAGACTTTTGCTCCTGAGGATGTCTCGCTGATAAATGGACTCCTGTCGGTGGAGTATGCTCTCAATGGATACTACAAGAACGCGGCCTCCAGCAGCTTCAAGGACGTGACCGTGAAAAAGCTGGTTGGCGATTACAAGGCTCAGACTGACAGCCACATCAAGTAACTCCTCTCAACTCTTTTCCTTCCATATGTTAACCCCTTGTGCTTGTGTAGAGCTTTGAGCGGGCTGCTCAAGGAACAGGCAACGAACGAGCCACAGATGAATCTTAACACCACCGTCTTCTCAAAGATGATGACTTCGGCCACCGGCAAGCAGAGGACGTTTGATGCTTACTCATCCGGAACGAACTCTTTGTTGGCGGCGTCTACTCTCGTTCCTCTGGCGTCTGGCGTCTCTACTTCCATGCTTGCCCAACTCCAAGGCCAAGCTGCCAAGAGCGTAAGTTTGATCTCTCTCCTTTTCCTCTTCGTCTTGATAATCTGTTTTGCTGCAGCTGGTGGCTGGGGTCTCGAGCTCTCTGGCCGGGCAGACGGGTGCTGTTAACGCGATGCTCCTCCAGCGAGCCAGCGACAGCGTTGCCAAAGGCCTGACCGTGGGAGAAGCGTCGCAAAACTTATCAGCGTTTGAGCAGTCACTCCAGGCGACGCCATCGTCGTCCTCGAGCAGCAGCAACACAACAGTTGAGGTCTCGGCCGCGCAGTTCTCGGGCGCTGCTCTAACTCTTGACGCAACGCAAGCTCTGGCCGTGCTCAAGCAAATGGGAATTCTCACGTAATCAACCAACAATGGGAGAGCCATCCATCTCTTGGGACGTGTTCTCCCGAGAGAATAAAACTAAGTTACGCTGACGTAACGACTAATAAGAAATCAAAGCTCACACACTACTTTTTCTTCTTTGCGCCATCTTTTGATACTACTACCAATGAATTGTTCTTTCTCGAATGACCACGTTTTTAGCTGATCAAATTCTAACATGGCCAAGTTTTTGTCTAGAATCGCTTGACTTGGGCTTCGACCACTTTAAAATATTTCCATCAGCGCGAAAGCTCATTGCTCATGATGTTCTGTTTATTTCTTCCTTTTTCTTTCTTCTGGTCCGGTTAGCAGGCCACCTCGAATAAATAAATGTCAAAACTTGGGATGAATGGTACACAAAACTTTTAGTCTTGCGATCAGGCGGGCAAGTGGAGCTTGACGTTGTTCTTCCAGCTACAAGCAAAACAAAAGAACGTACATATGGTGAATGAGCATAGAAACAAAAGCACTAGTTCACTCTGTCACAGACCTGTGAATATAGTAGTAGAAGAAATCAGCATAAAGAGCTGTTTGTACTGCCCCGGAGATCCAAGCTGAGAATTGTGCCACAAGAAAATCAGACCTTCACCACAAAACGCTAGAATTTTAAAAGAAACTCACGTATCCACTGCACGTAGTGCTTCTCTGTCATGTACCGGTAAGCCCAGTTGACGATATACAGCGCCCTGTAAGCTCTGCGAGAGAGAAAAATCGAGTTTTTAACACACCACAAAGCACAAATTTCATACCCCAATAGAAAAACGTAGTTTCCCGTCAGATTGTCGATGTTCCTCGTCCTCTGGAGTAGAACCAGCTGCGGGAAGATGGCCACGGCCTCCAAGTAAATCGAGAAAGTCCAGGCAACCTGGAACGAAAGAGAGAGAGAAAGAAAAGGTAGAGCTTTGGTGATGGACGAGAGCCAAAGCAAAGATTGTGTGGAAGGAAATGTACCTCGAGAAACGTAAACTTCTTGTGGATCACGAGCGCCAGGAGCAAGCACGGAAGCACAAGGAAGTAGTGCCGGAACGTGTCTTGCTCCTTGTCATACGTTCGGCGCACCAGTTTGTGGCGCCGCATGTACCACACGATGGTCATGGACGTGGAAAGGAAGATGATCTTCATGACGAAGTTGTAGAGCGAGACAAAGTCTGTGAACAAATCGAGGTAGCGCGCCACGAAAACCAGCGCGTAGAGCTCCTGCGTCTTGAGCGAGATCCCTGCGTTTTAAAGTTTTGAGAAGAATCGCCTCTTTGATCGATGCCATACCATACCTGCGCAATTCTTGATGGTGTGGATTTTGAGCAGCAGCACCACAATGCTGAGAAGATGCGTCATGTCGCCTGCTAAGCGGAAGAGATTCATCGTGTCGCGCTCCTCCTCCAAAAGCTATGGATCAAAGATCTGCGCGCCTAGAAATCCCACATTTCACCCTATTTGCGCCAAATTCCGCGCTCCCCCTGGCTGTAGAGCTCGCCAGCGCTGTGAATCTACCGAGATTTCCACTAGATCTGCAAGATCGCCTACCCAAGCCCAAAAGCCCTAGCCCAGATCTAGCCAACGTCTGGAATTAAAAGCTCCGTGAGCCGTCGATCTTCATTCCGGATCCAACGGCTGGCGTGGCGGATTAAACCCTCAACTACGTCGAATGTATAAAAGAAAAACTATTTGATTCTAAGAGAAGAGGGCACGCACACAGAGGACACTGGAAAATGGAGAGGGGGAGCTGTGACGAAGACGCTCTAGGTTTCCAAGCTATGCGCAGCGGCGAGATGGAAGAACCCTAGGCGCGGCGGTGGAGCAACGGCGACGCGAGGTAGGAGATAGGAATCCATCGCTCGGTCGCTGCAGCGTGTGTGCCGAAATCTTTGGATTCTTGCGTCCTAGCGCTGCATTTCGCTTTCTTGCGATCATTCATCACCTCGATGATCCAATGGAGGATGAAATATGGCCTGTGTGGTTGCAGACATTGGACGACCATGTCGGGCGCCTTCTCTTCGCTCAAATATAAGAATGTCAAGCACTGCAGTACGCATCCCAAGTTCCTCCACAGCAACAGTACGAGCCATCGCTGGGCTTTTGGCGCTATTGCCGAGTAAGCTTGCTGGTACGAGTGCTCACTCACTCTTCTTCTCTTTTTTTTTTCTAGGCTTATTGACAATGCCATCGATCCTGATGTGAATGCGTCGCAATTTTGCATTGACCTCAAGGAGTTTAACAACGAGCCTTGCCTCGTTCTCATGGACAATGGCTGCGGTTTGAATCCAGAGAGACTTCATAAAATGCTCAGTTTTGGGCATTCGAAAAAGGTAAGGAGGTGTTTTTCTTCAAGTCTCCTCTTTACGCTGTTTGCCCGAATGCAGCAAATGACTCCTGGTGATAGATCGATCGGGAAGCATGGAAATGGTTTCAAGGTTGGACCTTTTTTCATCTGCGCCTTACTCTTAGCTTGCTTATATTGTTTGCTTCAGTCGGGAACAATGCGCTTAGGAAAGGACGTACTAGTTCTTACAAAGTGTGCTGTCAGTATGACTACTGGCTTCCTTTCTCAGACTTTTCTGGTAAGTGTGACTTATGATGGCCAAGTCTCATTAGAAAAATCCTGTATGAAAATCAGGCTGCTGTGGGAGCAGAAGACATCCTCATACCGCTAGTTACCTGGGATTTGCGTGGAAGTATCCTTTCCAGCTGCTTGAACATAGCGTGCCATTCTTTTCCTTGACTGCAGGGAAGATAGAATGAGTCCAAAGCATGCGGACATCGAAGAAAGCTTGCAAGCTATATGTACATACTCCATTTTTCCTGACGAAGCAAGCATTCTTGCTCAGCTTGATGCGATTCCTGGAACAGGCACGGTAAGCTTGACAAAAGCTGTTTAGAAATATCATGTTTTCTTGCTAAACATTTGGTAAATCTTTTTCCTCTCTAGATCCTGATCATTTCAAATTTACGCCGCCATGAAGGAATCCTTGAAATGGACTACAAAACGGATCCTCACGACATAAGAATAACATCAGAAATTACCAGTTCCCATTATCAGCAACTGCGACCCAATCAGGTGATTGACTTGTGAGGTTCTGAAAAAGCTAAAGTTGTCTCATTCCTCCTGCAGCCTAATTCCACTGACGTTCCTAGTGACTACTCTCTTCGGGCCTACGTTTCAATACTTTATAAAGTTCCTCGTATGCAGATATTTATTCGGTAAGCCATCTGATGTCACAGCGTACAAAGTTAAGACGTAAAATGCTGCAGTGACAACAAGGTGAAGACGAAGAGGGTCTCTGGACTTTTAAGTCAGAAGGTGACCGAAACTTATAAGCCAATGGGAGTTACTGATCCCGTGAAAATTGAAATGGGGTGAGTCATCATACTGTATTCTTTTAAGTTGAGCTGACGTATCCTCGTGATTGTAGTTTCAACACCGAAAACAGAAACCTGTATGGCATGATGCTTTATCACAGAAATCGTTTAATTAAACCTTATATGAGGGTAAAATTGTGTATAAGAAGAGTCCATGTAACACACTATTCCCGTTTTTCAGGTTGGTATGCAGCTTGAAGAAAATGAAAGGGGAATGGGTGTCCTGGGCATAGTTGAAGCGGATTTCTTGCACCCAACTCATAATAAGCAGGTTAGAAGCTTTTGTTCCGTCAACTGTAACATAATTACCTGTTTTGTGAAGGACTTCGACGACACAACTGCATACCGTAGGCTGCTGAAGAAGCTTTCGGATGTTTTGGCTGAGTACTGGTATGTTGTGTTTATTTTTCCTTCGATTAATAATTTTTTGTTGCAGGTGGGAAAAGAAGGAAAGGATCAGTTTAAGCTTACCTCAACCTGAAACTCCTACGAAGCGACCTGCGGAACCAGAAAGTGTCGATGAGGATGTTCCAGATGTCGTATGGGTAATAAGCCTTTTGGTGCATTTTCGTTGTTTTTATTCTATTGTCATAGGTGCAATGCGATAATCCTAGCTGTCTCAAATGGCGTGTGCTACCTGAGGGGACCGATGCTGCTACTCTTCCTGATAGCTGGTAAGGTTATATATTATCCGTGAAATCCTATCTGATTATATATTTTTGTGACAGGTTTTGCGAATACCATCCTATTGCTAAGTTTCGCAGGCACGAAGAACCAGAAGAAGAATGGGACGCGTCTGTTCAACATGAGGTATCTTTTCTTTCTTTTTCGGCATTAATATAAGCTTGTTTTCTAGATTATTGAAAGAAGAAAAGAACGGAAACGGGAATACGACCGCGAGAGGAAAGAAAAAGAAGCTCATAAGCGTCGACAACGGCTGGTATTTATAGCTTATTAAGCGGCTCACGTATTAAATATGATCATTGCCAGGAAGTTATTGTGGGGAGGGAGGAGCAAATGGCAATACACCGCCAGCGGGAAGCTCTCAGGAAGGAGATGGAAGAACAAAAGGCAAAAGATTTTGAAGCCATTGAGCAGGTATTTGTCATGCGTTGTTTGAAACTAGGCTGAGAGTTCGGACTTCCTGCAGGAACGTAAGGCCCGGGAGGAGGAAGTCTTAAAGCTTCAAAAGGTATATTTTTATAGTAGCGAAACTGTTCTCATTGCATGTCTACATCACAGGAACTCCATGAAATGCAAGCTAGGCGCGATGAGATTCAAAAGCAGCACATCGAGCTTCTGCATCGTTTGGAAGTTGACGGAGCGAAAAAAAGCACAGCTCCTGTCAAGAAGGATGAGAACCATGTGCAGTTCTCGGAGCACGTGAGTATTTTTAATTGGATTTTTGTATCCTGCTTTACGGTTCATACTCGTGATTGCAGGAAATGTCCCAAGTAGGAGTTTCGGGCTCCGAGGATATATCAGAAGAAAGGCCTGTTGACTCCCGCAAAACCGATGAGGCTTGCTCGGGTCAGCAAAATGACGGACGGACTCAATGGAAGGGGAACGAATTGCCCAGCGATGGCACTCAACACTTGCCCGATCAGGTGAACAAAGACTATCCGCAAGGGAATCATCAACACTATGAGCACCGCCAGGAGACACGCCTTCTCACACCAAGTTTGGATGGTGAACCGTATCAGCACCGCCCAGAAACTAGTAAAGATGACAAGCTGGTGGGAAATGAAGACTACCAACGTCAGCAAGCTAGCTTATTTCCCTTGCAAAAGCAGTTTGTCGTCCATGACGACAGGCGAAACTACCAAAATCAAGAGGAGATCCACTTTTCAGGTGGGAGAACTGGAGAAGAAGAACGACACAACAGGCAATATCAAGGAGCTGACCAGCAGCTTACAGAGGATAGAAACAATAACGATGAAGGCTATGGACATCCTCTGGATGCTCGATTCTCAAGCAAGCGTACCAACGAGCTGGGACAAGCTTTCCAGTGGCGGCAGCATCCATATGGAAGCGACAGGCAATACGGAGAGGACCGGCATCCGCAAGACCACCATATGGGAGTTAATCGCATTCAGGTCTATATAATCCTGCATTAGATAACTGACGAGGTGTGGTTTTCTACAGGGGTCGGAGCTTATGGAACCTACCTCTAATCGGTTCCAAGATAATCGGCATAGCCAGCTAAAAGGAAATGAACTTTCAATATCATATGCACCCATACAACCGCTGCAGGAGTGTATGCCTGGGTTTTCACCACAGTATCCACATGCAAAGCAGCCACCTTCAGCTCCTCAAGACCAAGTTACAGCCAATGGACATACTCTGGGTCCTTTGTCTTCGTTTCAACACGTCAACATGGAAGGCGGACGCATGTACCAGGATGATAGCAGAGGGTTGCTACCGAGAGGCACTCAACGGTATCAATCTGTACATGGAGTTGTCGACGCCGAGAGGTAAAGCTTCTTCAGCACAAGCTTTGGTCTTATTAACTTCCATTCTTCCCAGCTTGTCCCTATGCTCCGATGCAATGATCGTTCCTCGAGCGGACACTTCAATGTCAAGCGGAGCTTTGCAAAGACGCGAAGCTGACTCGTCGTTGATCCTCTCACTGCAGGGGTATTTCCTGTTCTCAGTCTTGAACTAATCACTCGCCTTTTCTTCCTCGTTTGTCTTAGACGTTTGCGGACGGCTCTCAAAACGTTACTCAAGTTATCTGGGCCTTTGGAAACGCAAGTTGATGCAGATGAAATGCTTTCCTCTGACTTGGAAGTTGTAAGATTTTGATTTTTTCTCTGTTTTGTGAATTTCTAATGTCTTGTCTCGTACTGCAGGTAACTATATGTGAAAAGGTACTTCAGCATTCATCCTTTACACAAGTGTTTTCTGACTGGTGTGTTGCAGGCAACGAACTATGTTGGAATGAGGTGGCAAGCCTATGAGCAAGAGATTGCAAAGTTGAAGACCGAGCTGGCTTATACAGTACAGGTATATCTCGCTTATGATCGTCCTTCTTGTAGCACATCTAAACGTTTCTCTCAGGCTGGACAAAATTTTAGAATCCGTGCCATAGCAGGAGAACAATGGGATAACGGGAATGCTACTATCCTGAAGTGACCCTGTGCCTTCTCGTCGACGTTTTGGTAAAATAGACAGGTAGTGTACATGTAAAGTTCTGATACTTTTAGACGAGACTTCGAGCGGGCCTTAGGATTATTGCCATTAACTGTTGATGACTAACTGATTCAAAAGAATGCCCGGGGCTCGTCATATTTCTCTTTGACGTATTTTCTACAATAAATATGTCGTTGTTTGCCAGTTTTGTAGAGTAGACATCAGTCGAAACGACAAGTCTGGTTTTCATTGTCGACCAGGAGAATCTTTGTTCGAAGGATCCCAGTTTTGTAAGATCTTCATGAGCGATGTAGCCTTCCGCTTGGCTCGTGAAGACCCGCTGGCCAGAAGCGAGTGTAGTGCTGTTATGCTTCCAGGAACGGTCAGAAGGCAACGCACGACGGAGTGATCACCGCCTCGGCACAAGGCAAGCAGTACTGCTGTTGCGTTTTCCTTCTCTCTTGGTGATCCTGACTCGAGAATTCTCACCAGAAACGACATAGCTGAGGTTCGTGCAATGGACTTGGCGCCGGGCTCGGAAGCTGCAAGCAGACCCAGGAGGGCCAGCGAGTTTTCCAGCAACTCGGCGTTGCCTTCGTCGTCCATGTACTGCTCCAGGTTCTCCACCAGCGATGTCACCGCGCCGGCTTGCACCACCTTTTCCTTGTTCTCCTCGAGGAGCGAGAGGTTGAACAGCGCAGACACGGCGTCCTTCTTCCCGGTCTGCGTCCCCTTTTGCAAGAGCTCCACCAGCGCAGGTATAGCTTGTCCTTTGCTCCCGATTGCGACTTTGTTTTCATCCGAGGTTGACAGGCTGAAAATGGTGGCAGCGGCATTCTCCCTCGCCACGGCGCTGTGGCCGTTGCAAAGCACGACGACGATGGGATCCAGAGCTCCAGCAGTCATGATGAGGCTCTTGTTGCTGTCGAAGATGGAGAGGTTGAGCAGCGCAGTGATGGCGTTCTCCTGCGCCGATGCGTCGCGCGAGAGCAAGAGCGAGACAAGGAAAGGTATGGCTCCCGCTTCAGCAATGCATCTCCTGTTCTCCATTCCTATCTTTGCCAGGAGCCGGAGCTCGTACGCAGCCTGCTTTTGAATATCTGGAGGTCCCATGGCCAGCTTTCCAACCAGAAACGAGGCCGTCATCCTAGCCGCTGCTATCGTGGCCTGAGCATTTGCAATGTGGTCGACACCAACTGTAGCTCTCGAGTCCTTCCCCGACATCCAGAACGGTACCTTGTTCTTCTCGCACCACTGCGCGATGAGGCTCCGCAGCGCAAAGTTTGGGATGAGCGTCATGTGGATGAGCTTCTGGCCACTCTTGGGACACGTTATATTACCGGCCTCGACCCACCTCTGTATCGACGATCGATCGTACGTCTGGCCGGTGGCAATGATCACCGGGTCTCTCATCAGCTCCAAACTTATGGGACACTTGTACTCGTCGGGGATGCTGCTGCTGCTCAAGCTCAAGCTCGTCACCAATTGCTTCTGGGCCTCATCGTCATCCTCGACGTCGAGAGCGTGTTCTTGGACGGGATCCTCAGAGACCATGCCGTAGAGGACGCAGCTCGAGAAGCACAGGAAGCTGATGAGGCTGTTGATCCGGCAAGCCTTTGGTGACCTGGACGACGACTTTCTACTCAGGGAGGACCGGGTCGTCGTCGTCGAGGTGATGGAGGAGGAGGATGACGCAAGCTTTCGCAGCTGCTCGAGCTCTCTCTGGCACTCCTTGGCACTGGTGAGCAACAGTCGCTTGAACAGCTCCTCGATCCGGTCACTGCTGGGAGTCCTCTTCTTCTCAAACTCCTTGAGCAGCTCCAGCAGCTTGGCCTGCAAGTCGAGCTCCACAGGATCCACAAACAGCTTGAAGCGCCGGGCTTGCAGCTTTAGCAGCTCGACTTGCTCCTTGATCTCGATGGGAAGCTCCAGCAGGCTGAGCGGAAGCATCGACAGTGGAGCGGCCATGTCCCTGGACAGCTCAAACAATTTGGTGGAGTAGAGCTCACACTCGGCCAGGAGCCAGAGCTGGCTCGACTCTCGCAACTCGTCGGCGAGCTCCCCGGCCCGGAGCATGACCGAATGGAGCTCCTGGAACGCTATCACAGCCGAGGGTGGGAGGAGCAAATTCCCGTCTCTTACCTCTTCTACCACCGGGAGCATCAACCTCACTCTTCGCAGAATCACCGTCAAGTTCTTCCTCTGGCACGGACCCAGGTACGCTTGCTGGTGGTGACTTGCGACTAAGTTTGCGGCTTCCAGGAGCTCTTGCACGACAACCCGTGGAGCAGCGGCCATGGCTGACGATGATCCGCGAAAGCTGCCACTGTTTCCACCATGCGACTAGCAAGCATGCAAGCACGGCATAGCGCAAACTTGCTCCTTCGGCTCCTCTTAATAATTTTTAAGTTGTTTTTTCTTCTTTGCCTTGGAAGTTGGGATGGGCCAAGTCGTCGTGTTCTTCGGCATTTCCCCCGCGCTGTTTGAACGGCTGGGATATTTGGAGCTTTGTGTTGTGTCGTTTTATGAGCCCACGATGTTCCAAGGGTTATTTTGAATATAATTTGGTAGCATATTCTGCATTTCTATCTCTTGAAATTGGACTTTCAGAAAAAAAAAGGTAAAGGGTAAACAAAAATAGAGTGATTTTGGTATATGAGCTATTATATTAATCTAGACCATTCGCTCTTGTATAGAAGTTAAAGTTTTTGCGTTAATTGATATGTACATTTATGTATACACTCACAATATGTGTTTTAAAAATATATTTGCAATTACACTAAAACATAATGTTTTAAAACTTAGTAATCTAGATTATATTTAGGTATATACTGGTATATTTGGTGCACGAAACATATAGGCATCTGGTTTTATGGTTTTGATGCAGGGACATTCGTGACCATGGTAGCTCCTTGATACAAGGTCGGATTCGTGTACCAACTAGACGTTGTGAATGAAGGCGATGAATGAACTTGTTGCTTAGCCGCTGCCTTCAACTCGACCAAGAGCAGCGTTTGGTTGTCGTTCTTTGAAGACGATAAGATCTTGTACACAACCTGCTTCAGTTGTTCATAGTCTCTGGCCTGCAACGCCTTCCGAATCTGTCCACAATGGTAATCGTCTATGCTGTTTTTATCCACTCCATCAGAAGCAAGAATAAGGAAGTGGCAGCCTTTGGAAATGTCAAAGTTGAGAATGTCCGGAACAGCACTCACAGCTTGTTCTTCTCGACTCAGCTGCGGATTGCTCTTGAACGACCAATCCCCAATGCTGCGGGTCACCATGAGCGAATCGACATCGTCTTCTTTGCCAGCCAAAGTTATGCGTCCCTTTGAGCCCCTCTCCACATAGCCACCCGCCTTGACGACCCTGTCTAGCTCCCCAGGACACTTGCAGTCGTGCTCCTGGCTGATATCCATCACGTACCCATCCACAAACAAGCAGCAGAAAGAATCGCCAACATTGCCAAGAAAAACCTGGTTGTCATCAGTAACCAGAGCCACGGTCGCGGTACTCCCACAGTCGTCAGCATCTGGAGCCCGTGAATCTGCCTCCATGAAAACCTGATGCAAGCTCCTCGCATAGTCGCCGTCCCGGAAAGCCTGATTGCAGCCCAGGATCGTGCTCATGCTGCCAGCGCAGAAGCGTGCCACTTGATCCCCGCCGTGTCCGCTACAGAGTGAGCGTCCTCCATTGTGCTCCTGAAGCCCACGTCTTGGAAGCACAACACTCTGACGCGCCTGTCCTCCACAACCTCCATTCTGCCCTATCGCCCTAATTCAGAATCAACGAAAAGGCTAAAAGATATACCTTGTGTGACACGTGGCTGTCGACGTGGGTGGCATATTCCCGCTCTATTTAATTGCGGGAGCACTTAAATAGGGCTGATGAGAGGCGTGCACGTGTTCGGCGATGGCCAGATTCGCAAGAGCAGGATTGAGGAGCTGGTTTTGGGTCGCCACGACCCTTCCAGCTGTGCGTCCTGTCAAGCACTCTCCCCGGAGCAGAACTCGCAGAGATAAATAAAAGACATTTAACCACGATGGTTCTCCTTCTCAAGTAGCATGAAATTTTGAAATGGATCTAGAGCTGAAAGGCTAATGGACACTTTGTGAAAAATTGCTACATAAGAAATTTGGACAATTTTTTGTTTTTCTGAAGTTTTTTCTCTTTCATGAACGACCAATAAGGAACCTGGGGCATTATTGAGGAGGTGTCGGTGGGTTCGGGGGTTCCCGATGGCCGCGGGGGGGGCATGGGGCCGGGTGGGGTCATTTAGCAGGCTGATCACAAAGCATGTAATTCTTTCTTCCTTCTTTATGATTCTATTTCTCATGTTGCCATGGAATTTATCGGCAATAGCTACGGGAGTAGTGGCCAGGGATCGTCTGGCAAGGGAAAGCGTCGCCATGGCAATAAGTAATGTAGTCTTGGTATATGTTCTTAGTATGTTTCCTCAAACTTGGTTGTCCGCAAAGAAGTTCTCTCGCTTGTGACAACGAAGTATGACGAAGCTCGAGTTCGTCCTCGGCCACGCCCAGGCCAAGAAATTATGCACCCAGGTCCGGCTGTGAATGATCAGCCCAGCTAAAGAGCTCGCAAGGCGAATCTCTGGCAGGATCTAACCACTCCGGGCTCTACGATAGCCAAGGAGGCGAAACTCAAAACTTCGCGGCCTTCCTCACGTTGTTTCTGGCTATGAGAATGACTTCCTCCTGTGTAAACAACAACAAAAAATTTACGGAATGCTGCCAGCATGCTTGAGGCCTTTCTTGCTTTGCTTCGTTTTCATTTTAACGAGCATTTTCTTTCATCTTTCCTTCCAGGTGCATCCATCCCGTTTCTTGCAAAAGCGAAAGTGAACCTTACAAGCAACGGAGTGTAGAGACGAGTCTTTTGGAACTGGATGAACCTTTCCATCCAAGCGGTGACCCCTTGGGAGGAATCAACGCTGACATGATACTGTGGAAATCCAGCTCTCTCACCTGCGCTTTCGCCTTTTGACCAGCAGCTCAATCACGCCCTCCAACAGCAATTTCCCACCAATGCCTTCTTGAGCACGCAGTGATTCTCTGGTGGATGGACGTCCTCCATTGGCGTGGCTCCCGCACCTTCTCGGATTTTCCAGTGATGGCTGCTGTTGGATCCATCATCGTAGGATCCGAGGATCTGGATGCCTGCAGCTTCTTGTTGCGTTTTAAGTTAAGTCTTCACATAATACTATGGATCTTACGCTTGCAGCACACACACGATGTTCATTGTTGAGTGTATGTTTCAAGTCACAAATTGCATCGTCTCCGAACTTTGGACTCCAGACTCCAGGATGTTGACACGTGCCATCCATATTTCGAGCATCAAGGGTCTCGCCGAATCGCAAAATACGAAAGTCTTGCCAAGACCATCTAAACTACTTTAGAAAATGTGACAATGCCTTTGGATTCAAGAAACCTAGCCATTTTCAAACGATTTCCTCATGACCAACATGGGCTATAAGATTTACTTCATTCTCTTTACAGGTCTCATCCCAGCTTGTGCCAACTTTGGAGAGCATGCAACTCAATATGATGACGTTTATTTTTCCCCCCATATAATCTAGCTTCTTACAGCTTCTTAGTTTTACTGTTAATAGCTATCTGCCTAGAGTTCCAATCTTAAAGTGTTGCGAAAAATTCTTTAAATTAACCCATGCGCCTCGTGCCTCATCTCTCAAAATACATTTTTCAAAAACAGCATATAGATAAATAGATAGTTCCTCGTCTATCAGCAAATATACTCTGCATTGAAAGGTTGAACAAAATCCGGATCATCCTTGAAAACACGAAACCTGTGTTCTAGGCATAAGTTTGCTTCGCCATAGAACCTAGTCCTAAAAAAGCTGACCCTACGTTTAAATCGTCGTTACGTGCTCCAGGCTTTACTATCGTCCAAAGAAGTGGCCTCGGTCGTGGTGGTGTCCCCTTCATCCTCGCCAAAAACATGCATTTAATTCCTCTTCCGCGCATATTTTCCACACCTCCATTTCTTGAGCCACTGGTTTCGCAGCCGCTTTGGATTGGGCAACGATGGATCGCGTTTGGATTTCGGGAAGAACACGCACGGCAGTCATGGCCAGATCTTTAATTTCCACGGAATCTAAAATCTGGACATAAGATCATGGCGGAGCCTGCTACTTCACCGAGCCGACGAGCAAGCGTGGATTCAGTGCTGTCCGATTTCCAAGTGGAGCTCCTCAAGGTAGAGAATTCTCTGGAGAGTGTGTTATTGCTCACGAATTCTCTCGAGCAGCAGAACCACCGGCAGCAAATCCTCGACGACGATGAGTTCTTCCTCGACGATCATCCAAAGTCTGGACAAAATGGATCGAATTTGCTACTGGACGAACGCGATGCCTCGATGAATGAGTGCTCGACGTCGTCGCCATCGCAATTGGGCGATTCTTCCTCGGTAGCGTTATGGCAGGGAGGTATCCGGCTGGTAATTGAGGCACCAATCGCCAAAGTGTGGGAGATCTCTTCCGAGAGGTGCGGAATCTCTCGCTGGATGCCCATGATCGAGGAGTGCGTGGAGATCGATCCGGGCGATGGTATAACCGGCAGCCGGAGGCGAATTTCCGGCGATATCCTCCCCCGGATCGACAACATCCAGTCGTGGGCGATCGAGAAGCTGGTGGAATTCGACGCGGAGAATCACTACTACACGTATGAGGTGGAGGAGAGCAACATTGGGCTGGAGGGGTACCGCGCCACGCTCCAGCTCAACGATTTCGGCGATGACACCACGCTGGTGAATTGGGTGTACGAGGTGAGGGCGATGGAGGACAGCTCCGAAGAGGGCATGGCAGATTACATGGGAATGTTCTTCAAGGCATGCCTCAGGCGCCTGGAACTTCTCGCAAGCGGGAAGGAGAGAGACGACGAGAACACGCGTACAAATCCCATTGGTCCAGATTGAACACGTGTTTGAACACTATTAGTCCAGCTGGCATATATATAATACGTGCCAAATTTCTATTGATCCAGCTGGCACATAAGGAGCACGTTTTATGCTTTTACACCAGCTGGCACAAGCCATGTCTTCTAAATCAATCAATCCTAGATAAAAAAATCAATGTCTTCTCGATCGAAGACTCATTGTCTTCACGATCAAAGGATCAGTGTCTTCTCGATCAAACCACCAGTGCAAAGCCACTAGCATTGGCTGGCTCAGTGTAGAGATTGGAAAGAAGAATGTAGCAAGTTTGAGCGTCTGGATTGATCTCCACTGCCCGGCGAGCGGCTTGGCCGCCTCGTTCTTCATCGCCATGGGTCTTGGCAGCAGCCAAGAGCATCGTCCACGCAACGCTACTGCTGTGGATCGCGCTGTTCGCAGCAAACGCGATAGCTTCGTCCAGCCATCCCAATCGCCCAAACACGTCGATCACGCAGCCGTAGTGCTCGTCGACCGGATCAATCCCAAAGTCCTCGACCACCATCCTGAAGTATTCCCAGCTCTTGCTCGCGAGGCCGGCGTGGCTGCAAGCGCCCAAGACGCTGATGAAGGTAACGTCGCTGGGATCGAAGCCTTCGAGGATCATGGACGTGAAAAGCTCCAACGCCTTGGTGGATTCTCCTCGCTGCGCGTATACTTCGATCATGGTCGACCAGGAGCTCACGCTTCTACGCTGGATTCGATCAAACACCTCCCTTGCTCGAGCCAGGCTCCCAGATCTGCCGTGGGTGTTGATCAATGCATTCGCCAAGACAGTGTCCGAGAGGAATCCAGCAGCTTCCACGCGATCGTGGAGGAACTTGCCGTGATCTGGAGAAGAAGATCCGGCGCAAGCTTCCAGCAAGCTCAGGAACGTCACCTTGGACGGCTTGAGCCCTTCAAAGTCAAGCCTCTGGAAGATCTTGAGTGCTTCTAGAGAACGCCCATTCTGGGCATTTGCAGCGATCATCGCGTTCCACGACACCAAGTTCCTCTCGCTCATCCGATCGAAAACTTCCTTGGCTCTTGCGACGTCTCCAAACCTTCCATACATACTCAAGACCGCATTGGCGAGATTGAGCTCCATCTCGTGGCCAGCTTCCAGAATTCTTCTGTGGATCATCACTCCTTTCTCGTACTGCCCGAGCCCAGCACAGGCATCTAGAAGGGTGATGTGAGTCACAAAGCTCGGCTTCTCGCCCAGCAAATCCATTCCCTGGAGCATCTTCATGGCGCGATCGTAATGCCTGTTCTCGCAGTAGGCTGCGATCATGGAGCTCCAGGTAACCACATCTCTCTCGCCACACCCATCGAAGATCTCCTTTGCCCGGCCTAGGAATCCACAGCTAGAGTACATGTGGATGAGAGCGTTCTTGAGAGAAACGTGGTAGTCTTCCGAGCTTTCCTCGATCAAGCAGTGGAATTGCTTGCCTCTCGTCCCATCCTTGCAGCTCGCGCAGCAATCCAGGACGAGGAGGAAGGTGATTCTATCCGGCCTGTCGCCGAGCTGCTGCATTCTCGACAAGAACTCGATCGCGCGCTGCTCAGCGCCATTCCGAGAGAATGCCGTGAGGATGTTGTTCCAGGAGAAGACATTTGGGGCGTGGATGCCGTGGAACACCGCTAGAGCATCGCCGACGCGGCCGCATTTGCCATACATCTCCACCAGGAGATTTCCAAGGTACCTGTCTCGATCCAAGCCCCTGGCGGCGATGGCGCCGTGCACGCGCCGGCCCTCCTCTAGATCGCGCGTCGCGAGACATCGCCGTACTGCTGCCTCGAGCGCCGAGTAGCTACGAGCTTCCTCCGACCGATCAAGAACCCTAGCTCCTCTCTTGAGCATCCAAAAGCATCATTCCAGCCAAGATCAAGAATATTCTCAAGAAGGTATTATTCAGAAAATATTTCTTAGGGCTTTGCACAAGGTATATGCTTGAGGATATTCTTGTCATATAACGTGTCACGAGAATGAAGGGCGGGAATGGAGAGAGGAATTTTGTGCTGTGGCGTTCTTCCTTGGAAGAGCGCCGCGCGCTCCATTCCATCGATCGATCCACACAAGCGGCGGCTATGGAGGAGCCAGATCTCGGTCCGCGCGAGGAGGGCGCCATCGATCAGGGCGGCATTTGACGCGGATCTCACAGAGCAAATCTCCGGTCAGGGCAAGCTCCAGTCTCCATTCCAGGTAGCGCTAGGGCTGGGATTTCTCGTGAGCTGGGACAGGGCCGTGGCCGGCGCTCTCAGATGGAGTGGAATGCCGGCAGCGGCCAAGAATCTCCCGAGCGCCTCGCTAGGGATGATCTCGCTTGTGGCAGCACTGCTGGTGCTGGATCGACTCGCGCCAGATGCTTGCAGCGGGGTGAATTCTTTCTTCTTCCCCTCGGTGGAGTTTGTCCAGAGATGGATGCCGCTCTTTTATGCGCCAGCTCTGGCGATGCTACCGGCGGGAGCCAAGAGCCTCCAAGTCATGGATGGGATCAAAGTGGTTCTTTTGACTGGTAACGTTGTTCTTCGTATTTCTTCTTTCTTTCTCAGATGGTTTGTTCTTCTTTGTTCTTTGCTCGTAGTTCTTTCGTGGGCTGGGACACTCACAGTCACGACTCTCTTTACCACTCTTGTCCGGAGACATGCCAAGGCGAGGCTTGAGGAAGCTCCAAGCGGGCTCTCTTTGGCTCCTTTTAGCATATGGGAAGCGATACCATGGCTAGCAATTGGAGCTGCTGGCTTCATTCTGGTTTACGTCTCGCCAACTTTGCTTGGCTCTCCTGCAAGGACTTTGATCCCGTTTCTACTGTCGTCGACTGTGGTGGGATTTCTTCTTGGTTCCTTGTGAGTATAATTTTTTCCGATTTTGTTATTACAATTTTTGATAGTAAGTTCCTTTCTCTGTTTGAAGTCTTCCAGGCCCAGTAAAGAGATTCCTTCATCCAGTCATTACGTGTGCCATCTTTGTAAATGCTGCCGCACTTTTCTTCTCCATAGCAACGGAGAAGCAGTTTCTATCCGTGCTCGGTAAGTTGTCTCATCTTTTAGTTTCTCCTTGTTTCGAATGTGCAAATTCCAGGTTCGTACATCACGAATAATCTCAAGGATCCAGGTGCTGGGGATGTTCTTCTAGCCTTGGTTGGACCCCTAGCTATATCATACGGATTCTTGCTCTACCGGCAACGCAGAGTAATACTTTTGTGCTCTTGCTAGCATTTGTCCCTGACTGTTTTCCTGTTTCGCTTAGATTATTGTTCGGCATGGAATTGAGCTGGCCTCAGTGGTATCGGTGGCTGGTATGGTTTCTTTGCTTATCACGACGTACGCTGGTCGTGCACTGGATCTCAGCTCTCAGCTCATAAACTCGGTTGCTCCGAGCAACGTAACGTTTGCATTTGCATTGCCGGTAGGCAATCTCTTACAAGGTGAGACGAGCGTGTCTGACGTAATTTCGATGACTGATCTTTTCATTTTCTGTTTCGACGCAGCAAATCCTTCGCTGGTTGTATCGTGTTGTGTATTGACCGGCATTTTGGGAGCTAATCTTTCGAGGCCGCTTCTTCTCAAAGCTACAAAGTCCGACGATCCGGTGGTGCGAGGACTGTCAGCTGCTTGCAGGTAAGAATAAGAAAACTCTTGCATCGTTTCTAAAGTTTGTGATGATTTCTCGGTTCAGTTCTCATGGCTATGGATCGGCGTCAGTCGCTGCGGGAGAGCCGGATTTGCTCCCGCTTTGTGCCGTCGCTTACATTCTCATGGGAACGTTTTGCTCGCTACTTTGCAGCGTTCCAGCACTGGGACGCATAATATCCAAATAATGCGTGTGTGATAGAGTTTCCCAAAGAACACAACTAATCTAGATTGAATACCCTGAAATATTAAAAAAAGATTGGAGATGCTAGGAATTGAACCCAGTCACTTTTGAAATGTCAAATTGTGATGAACCACTACATCCCCTTTCATGATTTACAATTTGATTTATGAAAGTCTATAAATTCTAAACACGTTTAGGAAAATGATTGGATTTCACCGTTTTTATGATTTATGATTTAATAAATGATTCTTGGACAAGCGTATTGATCCGGCGTAGCTCCGTGATGTGCGCTTCGTCTGGCTCCACTGGTATGATCTTTGCAGCTTTTCCTTGATTCAACAGCTTGACAACGTTGTTTGCAGCCTCAAGCCCCGTCACATATGCTTTCTCCTACAATGACAAAGTTTTCGTTACATCTTGAAAGCACCACAGAATCCAGAGTACCTGAGACCAGGAGCCGTGCCGTGTGATGATCCAGTCACCGGCCATAAACAGGTTTGGAAAGCTTGTGGTTCCTCGCATCATATGTTGGTACGAGCCTTTCAACATCCACAAATCATATCTTTTGAGCTCGCAAAATTAAAAACAGCTTCTCTCGTACCTGGAGAGAAATGTGTCACGGCTTTCCGGAAGCGAACCACTGCCTGATCGACAACTTCTGCTGCTGCGAATTCTGGAATGCACTTTGCAAGGTAAGTCACCACCTTTTTCACGATCTGGTTGTCGCTCAGGGGCAGAAACTGATTGGCATGATACTGAAAATTGGACAAAATACACATCAACCAGCAGGAATGACTTATCAAAACTTACAAAGTCAGCTTCCACAACAGTTCCTTTTTCGTCCTTGTACTCGTCGTGCAAGGCATTAAGATCAAAGAAAGTCCACCCTGTAGTTTCATCAAATCCGAAACAAGCATTGCTGGGATGATTTATATCAACCTGACAAAAAAAATTGTTTTGCAGTAAAAGAAGAAACTATGTCAATACCTTACGATCAAGCCAGAGCCGAACGCCAAGGATATCTATAGCTCCAAGGTTTTGTATGGCCAGAAACTCCTCGCTCTGTTGCAACGCAGGACTGTAGACACGAGCAAACAACTATATCAATATATGAACCACAAAATACTGGTTCTCTACCTGGACTCGACAATGCGTTGCATTGCCGTGACACCGACGGAGAAAATAACTGCATCGGCATTGAACAGCTCGTTCCCGCACCTCACTCCACTAACTTCCCCAGTAGGTTCGTTGATTGTCAAATCTGTCACTTTTTTGCCACTTAAAAAGCGGCATCCTCGTGCATTTAGCACCTCCAGCCATGGCTTGAAGATTTTTTCTCCAACTGTTCCACGGCACCAGACAACATCAAAGTCCGACTGCAAATAATAAGATAAACATGACCTGTGAGAACTTTTCACAAGTTTTAACAAAACCAACAAACCTGATGCGCAAGAATGAAATAGTAGAGCATTCCGAGTGTAGCTGCAGCACTGCATTGTTCTCCAGGCGCGAAAAGTCCAACCAGAAGCATTGGGTTGAAGGCATCCTTGTACACTCGCTCCGAGCAACCATAGTTACGAAAGAGCTCACGAGCGGTTGCTAACAACACGACCTTCAAGGATTTGCATCGTTTGCAAAGTAGAAATTTCACTCACTTTTATCGTATTTTCTCCAGGCACGGTCGCTGTTGTCGAAATCTACCACCGTATACATGAGTGGAAGCGCAGTCAATCGGTCCCAAAGCGGAAGCCTGAGGAACTGCGAACATTTCCAATGCATATCACGTCACGGAATGATCAGGAATTCAAACTACCTCAAACGGTTATGAAGAAACCTGAGTGTATACAAATGTGCCCAAGGGACTTGGCAAACGAGGAAGGTCTTGAAATATTGGAGACTCAACCTGTCAAAAAAGAACAAGCAAAGAACTAAAAATCTAACAAAGAAATCTAAGAAAACAGAAAAGGATGCTAGTTTACCTCCAAACCATTGGGAGAATACTGTGAAGAGCGTGTCCACTTTGTAAAAGGCTTGAGTCCGAGCTCATCAACCAGTGAGAAAATATTCTTGTATGGGTACCAAAATCCTGGTCGAAAGAAGATCTAAGCTTTCGAAAAGAAAACCAGGAAATCTTTACCGTGAATTCCAACTTCCACCGATCGCCCCGACGCAGTTTTCCATCCAGCAACCAATCCTCCAGGTTGAGCTCCGGCCTCAATCAATGTAACATCAAAGCCCTGCATTTTCATCTATAATCCCTTTGCAACAAAAAAGATTCCACTCACTTGTTTGATGAGATGGTGCGCGGCGCCCAAGCCCGCCCATCCAGCTCCCACTACAATCACCTTCTTCTTCTTATCGATTTCCTGCCTCTCAGCTCTGATCTCACGCCAGCGTCGTCCTCCCCGTCGCCGATTGGAGATCGCGGAGCTCCACAGCGGGAATGCGCTCGTCGTGGCCATACAAAAACCCTATCTCGCTAGGCCGGGATGTTTAAATCCCTGGAAATGGATATTCTCTCTAACATTCATCCATCCGTTGTAGTCTAGTTGGTCAGGATATTCGGCTCTCACCCGAAAGACCCGGGTTCAATTCCCGGCAACGGAAAAATTTTAGTCTTGGAAGTTTTTGATAAGCTCTACAAAAAATCCCCCAAAATAATTCGTGATCATTCTTGCTGCTTGTGATCTTCGAGTACGGAGCAATTTAAAAAATGGCACAGGACGAGACGAACTTTACGAGATAAGAGTGCTCGTTCACCTCTAGAAGTTGACAAAGTAAAAGTAAACACACCTCACTTAGAAACTCGACATTCTCCAAAGAGACGTTGCACAGCGATGTGATCTCTTCTAGAACTTGCGCATCCTGTAAAATATCTTAGAGAGATTGCTGCTAACCTTTTTTCTCCTTAGGTGTGAACAATCTTCTCCACGACAAGTCAGTATGTGATAAGGCACGACGGTTAGGGCAACATTCTCATCTCACCGTCTTCCTACAGGCACGCCCACTATGGACGTGATTGATCTCGAGATTGGAAACAAGATCTACATTTCCAATCTCGACGAGTACGCCACCAACGAGGACCTACAGGTTTCTCCAAATTTTTAACTTTCTCTCTTCTCTAACAAGGACACACTCTTGTTCAGGAACTCTTTTCTGAAATAGGAGAACTCAAGAGTTGGAGGGTGCACCGCGACAAACTGGGAAATTCAAGAGTAAGTCCAAATCAAAACTGCACATATATTACTATCCAAACCGATCCATCTCTCAGGGAACAGCGGAGGTCGTCTTCGCACGCCGAAGTGATGCTGAGAGAGCCAAGAAGCTCTACAACAATGTCATGCTTGGTATCAAGAGACTCAGGATTGAGATTGCGTAGAAGCGTAGGAACCTGCTCTGTGCATCTTCTCCAAAACTCGGAAAATTTGTGAATCGACCTCAAGCTTGCTGCTTCAATTTTTTTTTCCTTAAGAAAAAAGGGGTATATAAATATTCTACAATATTTTTTATATTCTAGAATGAAACATAATATATTATTAACCTTTAATCCCCTTGATCTCATCCGCGCGACGTCGATTTCGACTACATCAATGTGCTCCAGGACGACACCTTGTCAGGCGAGAATGCGTACGAAGCTCTCGGCCGCTGCTCGTCAACGGGGTAAGAGTTTCTTCCTTGCTCCTAGGATCTAGAACGATTGCGCAGCTAGAAATTTTATTAGGAAGAATGAATTGGAGAAGTTCTGAGTAGTACAAGGATGGAATTTTTCATAGAGTTTTTTGGTGCTTGTGTTCCAGTTTTGCAAGAAGCTTGCTGAGAAATTCTACCGAGGAAGTATTGACGAGAACAAATTATCGGTGCGAAGTCTGGCTGCTCTGGTGCGCATTTCAGAGGTCTCCGTAGCTCCGAGGCTGCAAGCACAGCAGGAAGATCTTCTCCCGCAAATCTCCGAGTGCGACCAGGTAAAGCTCGAAAAAGAAGAACGGCAGAAAAGGGTTTGTGTCTTGTTTCTTGTTTGTTCTTCTTTCTTTTCTAGCACCTTTCATTTCTCTTGTGATACACAGGCAGACTACGAAGCGGATGTTGCTGCCTGGGATGGCTAGTCTTTACGTGACTCACAACACGGACGGAGATGCCACCCTACCGAAAGATAGATAGAGAACTTTAGCATCTCTATGGGCGGAAGGGCCTATCAACAGTGCATCTGTCACGCTTGCTTATGGTCGAAGATATGGTGAGCATTTTCGTTTTGTGTTCCATAACTCGAATTGATCGAGTGGTGTGGCTTAAGGTCTTGTTGGGAGAAACGGCCAGCAAGAGGTGGTTAATGCAAAGAACCAGTGCGGCTTACATATTAGCTATAAGTAGCAATGTTTTCTCCAAATTGTCGGTCCTGAAAAGCTGTTGCAGGGTCTGAGCTCTACGTCCGACATGCAAGTTTGAGAAACTAAGACTTTCTTTGGAAGCTGGCGTATGCGGATACCATTGTTTATACAGCCCGACCTGCTGCTGCTCGACGAACCAACGCTGCGTTAACATACTTGTCTTGCTTTGTGTTAAAATCAAATACCTGCAGAATCATTTGGACCTCAGTATTGTGGCTAGAGACGTATCTTTTGAAGTGGCCGAGGACACTCATCGTTGTGTCGGGCACGAGCTGTTACAACTGGTCAACTGAATGTCAAGACAGGCGAACCTGGATGTGCGCTCGAGTACGCTCATTCGATTCGTGTGGCTTCTATTGATTTGCTAGACGTTCTGCGCGCGTCCGCTCGAATGTGTCGTAATCTACTTTGTAAGTGACTAACTTTTGCCCTTGCAAATGTAGTATATCTCCACCTGTGCTACCAGCTCGATAGATTTCGAAACACATTCAAACATCCTGCATTGAGAAAATTTCTAGCATGTATTTGCAGGCATTCGTGGAAAAGTTTAGATACAATGCAAAACGTGTGTCGCTGGTTCAGTCGAGAATCAAAGTAAGCGCATGCCTTCGTCACGATTTTTATCTTATAATTGTGTGGATTTCTAGGCTTTGGATCGGACCGGATACGTGGATGCCGTTGTGAATGATAGGGAGTATGTTTTGTGCTCGGTCTTTTCTCCAAGTTTGAGTTCCCAACTCCCGGCGATAGACCATCTGGCTCCACCATTAGCTTCAGGTGACTAATCTATGACTTGCGTCGTAATTGACTTTAAAAATGCTCTACAGTGGCGCGTCATTTGGATATCCAGGAGGCCCAGTCCTCTCTAGAAACGTGAACATTGGCCTCGACTTGGACAGTCGCCTAGCTGGTAATGTTATAACGGCTCTAAAGTTTGATATTCAGTTGTTGGTGCTAATGGTATTGGCAAGTCAACACTGCTGAAGCTGATCTCTGGTGAATTGGAGCTTATGTCTGGAACTGTTTTTCGGTCTCCACAGGTACGCCTGGTTTGATTCTTAGGTTCCAGGTGCGCATGGCTGTTTTTATTCAGCACTATGTAGACGGCCTTGACGTTTCATCAACGCTACATGTCACGTTGTTTCCCTGTAAGTACTCGTCTTGCGTGTTATCAGTCTATGACCGTTCATTGGTAATTGGTACAGGGTGCTCCAGAGCAACTCACTTGGTCTCTTGGGAAACATGGCGCTTCAAGCCATGTATACTCTATCAGGTAACACATGAACTACTTGTTTCCTTGACTAAAAGTTTTTAGTTGTGTGGCATTTGCAAAGATCACATTCAACAAACCACACATTCTTTTACTGGATGTTCAAATCACCTTGTAAGAATCTTCTATTGTCTTTCTTGATATTGCCATGCTTATAGGACCTTGATGCCATGGAAGCACTTATGCAAGGCCTAGCACTCTTTCAGGGAGGAAGCATTTAGCACTCTTTCAGGGAGGTGTTTTAATGGTATGAGTTACGAAGTATTGTTTTCCTGATGAATTCTTCCAGTTCGTCAACAAAGGTGGCCTCAAGCAGAGGTCCCTCACGAAGAAAAGTAGCTCTGCAAAAAATTGGAGAAGAGATGGATAGATGATCATTCCTGTTGCATTCTTTGCTGCTTGTATTGCTCTCGAGTGAGGAGTGATTTCTCGGCCTTTTTCCATGCTTCTGGCTTTGGCATTAGAATCGCAATGTAGCCTTGCGAGGCTGGCTGCCAAAAGAAAAAGGAGATAATGAGCTCTAAGAATGGCACAAAAGAAGACGAACTTTACGAGATAGTAGCGAAGGATCGCTTGTCAAGCGCTCGTTCACCTCTAGAAGTTGCCCTCTTATGCAACACCTGCAAAGAAGAAAAACATAAAATCGAGATCTACAGCACAAGAAAACGTCCACAAACCTCACTAGAAACTCGGCATCCTCCGAGGAAACCTTGCACAGGGATGAATTCTCTTCTAGAACTTGCGCATCCTGTAAGATTTGTCGTGAAGAATCACTTGCTATCGATCTAGAGCATTGAGAGCTTGCTGCTGCTAACCTTTTTTCTCCTTCCACTGGCTTTCATGTCAGCACGGCTCTTCTTTCCAACATCGTAGTCTACGATTTTGATCTTCGATGGAGAGCGCAAAGCCAAATGAGAGGGAGCCAGTCCTACAACACACAGTCTACACGCAGCTAAGAGAGAAAACTTGAAAGATCGATGAGTTACACACCCGTTTCCATGGCGGTAGAGGTACTGATCGTGAAATTCCTTGCCTCCCACATCTGAGTGAGCAAGGGAATGAAATTATAAACAGGAAAACGCGAGAGATTTTCTTACCAAGCGCGAAGTAGTGCGTGAAATTCGTCTCATGTGCTGGAGGAGCCCTGGGAGGGAGCTCGTGAGCCCGTGGATACAGCGCCAGCACGGCATTCTCCTCCTCTTTGTCGTCCATTTCTTTCTTTCCCCTCCTCAAGAACCCTAAATTTCAGGATTTTAGGGTTCTTATTATTGGAGCGGAGCAATGCCGCGGCAGTATTTGGCACCGCCATTCTTTACCAAAGGATCCTTCTACAGCGTCGTCATCCCGGCGGTGCTCAAGAACAAGCGATTCACTGGCCGGCGGCGCCGCGGGCAGGCCAAGGACAAGATGCCCAGTCGATACGCGGTCTTTAGCGGCGTGTCTCCGGCGGCCGAGGTAAGCGATACTCTCGGTGTCTTTTCCAGAAGAATGCCGCTGGTACTGATTTCCTTCTCGTTTCTTAAGACTCATGGAAGCAAATCTCTGGAGAATTTGAGGAACAAGCGCATGACTTTCAACAAAGTCGTCACCGATCACATTGATCATTTTTCCAAAGGTATCGTTTTGTCTTTCTTTTCTCTTCTTTGTGATTTTACTCGTTTCTTTCTTTCATCTTGACACTTTCCAGAGGAGAAATCGCCTGGGCTGTCACGGATTATGGGATCACTTCTCAAAGACGTTCGAGCTAAAGTATGAAACTGGTCTCTGAATTTCTAGTTTTCTGTTGTAAGACGGTACGTTTTCAGGTGAATGGACCTATGGAACTGAGGCGAACGGAGGTATGTAATCTCTCCTGTTATTTTTCTTTCTTGCTTGTCATTTTCGGCTGACTGGAGGATTCACGCAGGGCGTGCACTCAGACCTCCTCAAGTTTTTGCTCAACAGGAAACGAGAAGATGCGAGGAGGAAGATTCTCAACTCTTAGGAAAGTTCTCGTGGTTAAAGGTAGTCTGGCTTTACGCTTTGTGGCTTTATTAGTGTTTTTTTCTAAGTTTCCAGTCAAACTCAGCACCATGACAGAGATATTCTAGACGTGATCAGGAAAAAGAGCTCAATGATAAAGAGAAGTTCGTGCAGCGTCCTCGCACAGCAATCCAAGGTTTCAGGAATCCAGCAACTTGGCAGAGCAGATAACCGTCCAGCCAGTCGGGATCGCTGCTGGAGATTGGGAGGCACAGGCCTGGAACTATCAGCGAAGAGCGGACATGGCTGATTGAACCCATAGAAGGATTGAACCCAAAGAAGACTGAAGATTTTGTTAATCAGTTAGTTTCTGTGAGGTCATTACCAAACTGGTGAATGCAACAAACTGCACCAATACTGGCCACATTTGGTTCACTGCATATTCTAGTTTTCTTGGGGTGAATTTGCAGCATCATGCCTTGTTGAAGAGATCCCTGACCTCCATCAGCGCTTGGTGAAAACACCGGCCCAAACTAACGATGAAAACCCTCTTGGAAGATGAGTAATTGACATGAAAGAAAGTATACAAGAATGTGTTAAACCTCATAGTATGGTAGAAATGGTGAGAGGTAATTGTTTAAAGTATTTGGCCTTCAATGAGATGGCAGTTTGTGCTCCAAGGAAAAAACAAAGGAAATGTTCTTTTAGAAGCAATCTCATACAAAGGAAGAAAGGTTTACTTGATTCCTTTTTTTGTAAGATTTCATTAAGCTTGCAGTTGCTTTGTTGTTTGAGAGAGGGAGCAAGAAACACTGACAAGTTCAAAAGGAATTTAAATCAGAGTCTAGAGTTTATGGTATTTGGCCTTTGGGCAATGGTTTAATTGGGAGAGAGGAGGGTAGTCACTATATATGGCAATGAAGAGCACACAACTCAGCAAAATGAAGAACTTGAATGCTTAATTTCAAGGGTGGACGAAGGCACTCCACAAGGCTTAGAGAATGGAACCAAGTGCTACAGAAGATGGTAAAACTGCCTTATGAAATATTATGGAATAAGGCACTTACATCATCAAGAAGTCTGGGAGGTCTTGTGTTGTTCTGCTTAACCTTTTTGAGGGGAGTAGCATACAAATCACAAGCCACCTCTGCACTGCCACATTTTCAACAATCTGCAAATAATGTACTTAAGAGGCATAGCAACAGATGGCAAGAAACTAAAAAGTATGATTTAGATGTAAAGGAATCATGAAGCATTTTAGCGGAATTCCCGAGTGATTGCAGGCTTGAGAGGTTGCTTGTGTTTTAAGATGGAATTGTGGGCACTTCAGTGGCTCGATGGTTATTTCAACGACAGGAGAACAAGAGCTACTTTCAGAGCTTAGCAGATAATTGAGCTTGGATGCGAGGTTCCGCTCAAATTCTTGCTCGCTGCTGGCCGAGAAAGAAGATGGTGATGAGTCACATCCAGCGATGGTAATACGAGGAAGATAGGCTGAGGGCCAAGCTTAGCTTAAGTGTACTTTTTATATAGTGATTCAAATTCTTTGCTCAGGGATGAAAATTAACATGACACTGCATGTGTGTGTGTTTGTCTGATTGAACAATAAGAGAACAAAACTTAAACAGTACCTTAGACAAATAGAAAGAGTAATGCAATGTTTTGATTTCCTGTGTGTGCAAGAGCATAGACTCTCAAATGGTTTATAAGTTCACAAAGGGAAAATAATAATATAATACTGTGAATGTCTGACAGTGCTGCATTTCAAGAACATGTCCACCAAACTTGTTGCCATTAGCTCATAGCTTTTCTCATGTAGGTTAAACGAAGATTGTCGTACGCTTGGTGCTTTCAAAGCTCATTAAAGTCGCTCAGTGGCAGATCGCCAGTCTTGTCATTTGTTCTTCAATCGTCCACTGTATATGTATAAGATGTTCACTCTATTATTATTTCAATCTTTTTGTCAATGGCCTTTGTCCTAGCTAGAATAGGCGGCGAGATCTTCACTACATACGTCTCAAACCACTAGCACGATTACACATTGTTTTGTCCAGTTACTCTTAGCAGAGAATCACACTTTTCACAAATTTATCAATACAAGAAAAAGGAAAAAAGAAGAACACTCACTCAATCCATGGATAGTAGCTTGGAACGAAGCGGGAGCGCCCGAATCGTTCCAGTTGCAGAAGAAGAAGCGATAGAGATCGATGCCGACGAGAAGCGTCTCAACGAGCTGGGCTACAAGCAGGAATACCACCGAGTTATCAGTCCACTCCAGCAGTTTGCTTACACTTTCACTTACACTGCGCCGCTGGGATTCGTCACGGGTTACTACGGCTACATGTACTGCTACGGTGGTCCGGTTGCCATCTTCTGGGGGATGATCGTCGCCACTCTCGCCAGCCTTTGCATCGTTCTCGCCATCGCCGAGGTCTACTCCATCTTTCCGGCGCTGGGGAGTGTTTACTACTGGGTGGCGCAGCTCATGCCTGATAAGAAAGCGCACTGGCTGTCGTGGGGAGTCGGCTGGATCTACACTCTCGGAGCTGTGTGTGGAACCGCGCTAAACGAGTACCTTCTCGGGAAGTATGTCCAGTCGATGGTGCTTCTCAGTACTGGAGGAGCGCGGAAAGGAGGATTCACCCTGTCGAATTACCAGGCAAGTTGTCAAAAACCAAGAGTTATGGAAGATGAGAAAGTACCTCTGAATTTTTCTTAAGGTGGTGCTTGTCACGGCTGGATTTTTCGTGATCCATCTCGGAGTGTCGGTGGTAAGCTCGAAGTGGCTGGGATACTTGAGCTGCGTTGGAGCCTGGTTTCAGCTAGTCTCCACTCTCGTTGTCGCGGTGACGCTCATCAGCATAACTCCCAAGTTCCAGAGCTTCCAGTTCGTCTTTACGAAGTTTGTCAACGCTCCAGGCCAGGGGATCCACAGCAAGTCCATGGTGGTAGCGCTCGGCCTTCCTTACTTGCAGGTAGGATGATCCAGTTCTCTTCTTGAATCCGGCTAGAGTTCTTTCTTCTTTCTTCGCAGGCGATCCTCACGGGATTTGATGTGGGATCGCACATCGTCGAGGAAGTAAAAACTGCGGCAATCGCTGGGCCAAGAGCGATGGTGAGGAGCGTCTACGCCACAGCGGGAGTCGACCTGATGCTACTCTTGGTCATGACTTTCTGCATCGTAAATCCGGACGACCTTCTCTCGGAGAACACAGCAACCGGTAAAGTTATCGCAGCAACTTAAGTTTTCTCCTCCCAACTTTTCTTGAGCATGATCGCTTCTCTCCCGTGGTCTTCCAAGCTTTCCACAGGAGGAGGCAATGCATCCGGCGGCATCCAGCTCTTCTACGACTGCTTCCAAGCTCGATACAGCCACGGTACTCTGGGAGCAGTAATCTTCACAGGCCTAGCAGCGGGGTCACTGTTCTTCGCCAACATCATCAACGTCACGCTCACAGCAAGATGCGTAAGCTTTCTCCTCCACCACCATCGTCTTTTCCCTGTCCTGGACGTCCATCCTCTAGCAATCCAAGTGATCCATCTCTCCATCTATAGGTGTACGCCATGGCCAGAGACCTGGGACTTCCATTCCACGCCACTCTAACCAAACTGACCGCTCGCGAGAAAATCCCTGTCAATGCCACCATCGCCACCGTGATCGCTGCCTTCGCCGCCACGCTCCCATCCCTGGGAAGCGAGGTAGCATTCACGGCAATCGCCGCCATGTCCACAGTCACAGCCTTCATCCCCTACACGATCGTGTTGATTTGCAAGCACCTGGTGAGGAAGAGGGATCTTCCTCCGGGCCCCTTCTCGCTGCGCGGCTGGGGAGCATACCTGGGAGGCGTGGGAGCGATGTGGGGAATGGCGATCACGCTGCTCTTCTGCCTGCCGCCTACGCTGCCCATCCGGCTCGCGACCTTCAATTACACGGCGCTATCACTGGCGGGGACGCTCGTCGCGGGGATCGCCTACTGGATCGCGCACGGGAGGCACACGTACGCCGGCCCTCGCAGGACCATTTGAGAAGAACATTCCCAAAAGAGAATATGCTATTAGGTCAATATATTCATTTTGTCAGCATGACCACGTGATTCTTTGACGAATTTTCAAACTTTATTGACCCACGTCCGTGCACGGCCAAAACTCCACCAATAATGCTTCAATTCAGCCAAGCTTTTGGATATGGCGCCCATGCTTTTGCTGTTTTTCCTCTGCGCATTAGTTCATTGCCTCCGGGCTGTAACAGAGGTTGAAGTTCTTCTCGATTTCAAGAAGAACATCATCAATGGAGCATCCCTTTTGCCCGATTGGAATGCCGAGAATTCGACCCTGTTCTGCAGCTGGAGAGGCGTATTATGTGACGAATCCGGTGCCTATGTCACGGCTCTAAAACTTCCTGGCATGAACTTGACGGGCAGGATCACCAATCAGATCGGCCATCTTTCGTTCCTACTAGGCCTAGATCTCCATGAGAACAACTTCTTTGGTGAAATTCCTTCGAGCCTTGGGAACTGCTCGAAGCTCTTCTATGTGTCTCTTTATGCGAACCATCTGTCGGGTGCAATCCCCGCAAGCCTGGCGTTTTGCGACTCTGGCCCAATCCGGCACCTGCTGCTGAGCGACAATTCTCTCGAGGGAAGTATCCCAAGTTCCTTCTGCAACACGTCTAGTATGGTCATCAGATTGAGCCTTCGCTCCAACAAGATGAATGGCAGCTTGTCATGCAAGCCACAAATTATTCGTCACCTTGATCTTTCCCACAACAGATTCACTGGATCTATACCTAATAACTGGACCGTCCACTATCTAGATCTATCATACAACTCTCTCTCAGGGACAATCCCGGCAAGATACTCTGATGCAGTGATTCTCGACCTCTCCAACAACATGCTCTCGGGAGAGATTCCAGCTCCAAACAACAACTGCTTCTGGCTGCAGATATTGGATCTCTCTTACAATCGTCTAACCGGTACGTTCCCAGAATCTCTTGGGACTTGTATGCACCTTCATATTCTCAATGTCAAGCGAAACCTCATGGCTGGAGAGATATCCTTGAACTTCAGCAGGCTCGGAAATCTTAACTCCCTTCAACTCTCTGGAAACCAATTCAGCGGTCTTATCCCGAGAAGTCTCTATTCTTTCCCGGGCAGGCTCGACTCAATGGAAAGGTCACCTATTGACACAAAGTATGTCTACTGCAACTCTGGTCTCTTGCTCCTGGATCTGAGTTATAATAACTTCTCTGGCACATTTCCAGAGATATTTTGCACCTGGGACTGCTTGAAAGTTCTCCTCCTCTCTTCCAACCAGCTGTCCGGAACGATACCAAAGTGTATAGGCAACATCAGCAATGCCAGGGTGATCGATCTGTCCAGCAACAAGTTCTCAGGGGAGCTCCCCACCACATCGTTGATCAACCTGACGGCGTTCAGGTCAGTATCGAATTGGAGCATTGGATGGTACAGCTTTCTCAACCTTGGGCACAACTCTGGCACTGAAGCGGACGACTTCACCGCATATGATAAGCCTTTCGACTTCAATGTGAATGTCAAGGGGCGTCGATCCACGTACCAGAAGCTGAGCGATTCTTTCACCATGTTTGACGTCTCCAGCAACTTGCTTCGAGGGCACATCCCACCATTCGACCACCTCCAAGGTCTCATGCACTTGAATCTCTCCTTCAACAAGTTCGATGGGCAGATCCCTCGGGAGCTATCCGGTCTCAAATCCCTCGAATCACTCGACTTGTCCAGCAATGCCTTGTCTGGAAGTATACCTCCAGCCCTCGGCGAGATCTCATCGTTGTCAAGCTTCAATATTTCCCATAACAACTTGAGTGGTCGAATTCCAAGTTCCGGAAACCTCAACACTCGGTTTGTGGAGGCGGCATTTGATGGTAACCCTCTACTGTGCGGAGCACCACTGCCACCTTGTCACGTCCCAAGCTCAAATCTATCGCCCAGGAGCCCGGTTATCAATGTAAGTTCTTCATGGGACCAAATCATCGCAGAGAACATTGCTTTCTACGCGGCAGTGGCCACTGGTTTTTCCATTTCACTGAGTTGTGTGCTCTTCACAAGGATTGGGGTGCTCCTGGAAAACTCCATAACGTCAGTTCTGTACAAATCTCTTTCGATGCATCTTAGAAGATCGAGAGTGGTATGAGTTCCAAACTAAAGATGAAATGAAAGACGATGGTGTGATGAATGAAGGCACTGGGAGAGCTAGTCACGGAATGCAAGAGCGTCGCTGAGGCACGAGGATTCCACCGCCACATTGTCTCCACCGACTTGACGAGCTGCGCTCATGGCGTCTACCTCTCCAACCTCCTCATCGACGCATTCGGGCGATGCTCCAGCGTCCAGGACTCCTGCATCGTCTTCCACTCCCTGCGACCGCGAAACTTCTTCTCCTGGCGATCGCTCCTCGCGGCCTGCCTCCACAACAGCCTCCTCGCCGAGGCGGCACAGATCCTTGCAAAGACGCCGCAGATGGACGTCGGCGGCGGCGCTTCGATGGTGGGAGCGCACGCGCAGAGCGGCGATCCCGACGCAGCCAAGGCGGCGTTCGATCGCATGCCCTGCCCGAATTGTATCACCTGGACGACTCTTCTCGGGATATGCCAGGAACGGGCATTTGGATCGAGCAAAGGTGATCTTCAACGCGATGCCAATGTGGCACTTGGGCTCCTCGAATTCGATGCTGGGTGGGTTTTCGAGAGTCGGACTCGAGGCCGATGCCGAAGAAATCTCCTCCAAAATGCAAGAGCGCGATGTTTCTTCCTGGACTAGCATGTTTGTAGCATTTGCCCAGAATGGGCATATTGTAAAGGCGAGTTTTGTGTCCAACGTGATGCCGCTCTGGGACGCCGTTTGCTGGACGACAATGCTCGAGGCATACGGCGGCGGCTGCGTCGCGGAGGCCAAGAAACTCTTCGACGCGATGCGCGATCGCAGTGTCGTGTCGTGGACAATCTTGCAGGTTGGCTACGACCACGGGGGCGAGAGCATCGAAAACACGAAACTCTGGTTTGATCGCATGCCCTCTCGTGGACCACTCTCATCTTGACCAGAAAAGGAATCTCTTCCACAAGATGCTCTGCCACGACACCGCGTCCTGGAATTCCATGGTCAACACCTCCTGGAGCTCTTCCGTGGACGGGATAGATCCGGATGGAATATGCTTTATGGGCGTTCTCCTGGCGTGTAGCCATGGCGGGACTGTTTACGATGGACGCGAGTGTTTTGTGACAATGGTGGCGGACTATGGAGTTTGCCCTCACAGGGAGCACTATTGCGCGCTGGTTGATCTCCTGGGACGAGCTGGGCATTTGGGCGATGCGGAGGAGTGTGTATAGCATGCCGTTTGAGCCGGATGTTGTGGAGTGGATGGCTTTGCTTGGAGGGTGTAGGATCCACAATGATCTTGCGAGGGGGGCTCGCGCGGCGCAAGGAGTTCTGGCGCTGGATCCTGGGAACTCTGCTGCGTGCTCCCGATTTGTCTAGCAATTCATCGTCAGCCTCTAAAGTTGACGTGGATAACGAAACAAGAATGTGTGTTGCTGTTGGTTGATTTGGGACTAATCCAAGCGAAGGTAGATTGGCATAAGAATGGAGAAACTTTGCCTGAATCAATCACAGCAGGCGGGTATGTGCTCGGCACTCCTTGCTTGGGATCTTTGTCAAGCAAATGCTGGCATGAAGTTTATTTGTTAGCAGTTAGCTGGGCTGTTTTTTCTGAAGGTGTTTGTTGCATCTATCGCCTTGAATTTATGATTGGAAGTGTGTATGTTGCTGCAACCACCGGAACATTGGGTGCCTACGAGCTATTGCTTGCTTCATTATCCTTGTGGTTGTACTGTTGGAAATTCCAGAACAACAGAATTCAAGCATCATGCACATGTGCTGTATTTCAGAACTTCGAACCTTTGTAAAGGGGACTACACAGGAGTCATAATAAAAAAGCTCAAATAAAAAATTGAATCCCTTACAAGTTGCTTCTCAGGTCAGTTTTGATGTTGTTACTGTTGCATTATGAACTTTAGTTAATATGCAGTAGTATCTAGAAAGTGAAGGGCTGTCTGTTGAAGGCAATCACAAATTACAAATTATGTTTCTTGTTAAGCACTTGATTTGTTTATAACTGATAAGATCATATACTAATTAAACTATGTGATTGCCAAGTATATGGCTACGATGCCGTATACTAATATTAGCGTAATGGGATTTTGGTAGCCGTCGGATTGGTTTCAATCCGGACCACTCACTACTATATATAAGCTAGGGTTTTTGGGTTAATTGATATGCACATTTTTGTATTCCCTTTCCATATTCCATGCACTCACATTGGTGGAGGTGAGGGGCACCTTTGATTGTCTCTGGGGAATGTTTGGATTTGGGATTTTGATTTAGATCTAACTTTTGCATCGTCTAGATCTAGCTTTTTTCATTTCCTTTCTTTTGTTCTTTCCTTTCAGGATTTTGGTTTAGATCTAGTTTTTTGCATTGTCTAGATCTACCATTTCTTTCCAGCTTTTTGTCATTTCTTTTCTTTTGCTCTTTCTTTTTTGTTCATCTTCATGGCCAATCAGCAATCTCCTCCTTTGACTCTAGAGCAACAGTTGGTTCAATTGCTTGATGCTATGCGCTTGCAATTGAACAACCAAACTCAATTGATGGTGGCATTCACGGCACGTGGTCCAACTCCTCCTGCTCTTGGTGCCAATCCTCATGTTCGGCCGGAGTTCTTTCGTGGGAATCTTGGGGATGATGTGTACCATTGGTTCGATCACTTCACAGTGATTGCCACATATCATTCTTGGGATGATGCTCGACTTTTGCGTGAGTTTCCCACGTGTCTCCAAAGGACGGCGTTGCAGTGGTACAATGGATTGAGTGCGGCCACTCGTGGGGATTGGAGTGTTCTTCTGGACGTCTTCAAACGCGCCTTCGGACATGCTGACAATTGTGACGATGCCTTCCAACAATTGCATCGTCTTCACCAAGGGCTATTTGAGTCGGTGATGCAATTTGGCGTTCGTTTCCGAAGTCTTTTGCTTCGTGCGGAGCCCAATATGTCAGAGTGGATCAAGTTAGAAATGTTGTGGCCAGCACTTCGTCAAGATCTTGTCGGCCTTGTGCATGCACTTGCTCCTACCACCCTTGACGATGCTCTTCGTTTGGCACAACGTTATGAGACGTTGCCTCTTCCACTTCTTGCTGCACGTCCTTCAGCTCCACTTCCTATGAGTGATGGTCATGTTCCAATGGAGGTTGATGCTGCTGCTACTCGAGTCCACGGACAAGGGCGAGGACGTGGTCGTGGCCGTGATGTTCATTGTTGGGCGTGTGATGAAGTTGGTCATACTTATCGGTGTTGTCGACGCTTTCTGGATTGGCGACCTCCATTTCCTGGATGGAGACCTTGCATCAGCAACGTCCCGTTGGTGCTGCTACGGTGGAAGGTTTGGACACCGAGGTGCATCCGGGAAATAAGGAGTCGCGCGAGTAACGGAGGGACCTTGCGTGAATAAGTTAGTGACCCCTCTATCTTTCTTTCAAGAGTATCATCAAGGGGTTCACTCGGCACCGGTTCATCCAGTGTTTACTTTCCAAGCTCGTTTTTATAATAAGAGGTCTTCTCTCCGTATTGTTTGATACAGTTTCGAGTTTATCTTCTATTGCTCGACTTGTTGCCACACGTTGTTGTCTACACTTGTGTCGTGCGGCGGATCCAGTTTTCATTCTTTATGGCAACGGCCATACACATGCATGTGCACGAGATGAGGCGGACCTAGTTGTGCGTGTGGGCGATCTCAAGCTTGAGTTGCAATTGTTGCGGGTGGTGCCGAGTCAAGCTTTTGACCTCATTTTTGGTATGGATTGGTTGTAGCACAATCATGCCAAGTGTGACTTTGAGGCTTCTCCCCCTTGTCTCATACTTCCTTATATTTCATCCATTCCTCTTACTTCTGTACCTCTTCGTCCCTCTACTTCTACCTCTGCTTCTATTACTTTTGTTTCCGCACTATTTCCTCCTATGTTTCCATCTTGTTTTGCTCTTCCTTTTTCCGATCCCTCCGAAGATCTTTGTGTTGCAGCTGTTGACCGGCTCATGAAGGAATGTTCTGATCTCTTTGAATTTGACCTATCGTCTGGGGCCAAGATTGCCACATGTCATCCGATTCCAACCGGGGATGCTCGTCCCATCAAGGTTCTGGTTCGTCGTCGGTCACCCAAGGAGATCAAGATTTTACATGCTAACGTCAAGGAGATGTTGGAGAAGGGTGTTATTCGAAAGTCGCGGAGTCCTTGGGCATGTGAACCTCATCTTATGATGAAGCCTGATGGGAGTATTCGTTTCTGCATCGACTATCGTCCGTTAAATGAAGTGACGATCCCAGATGTGTACCCTCTTCCTCATACGGCTGATCTTTTGGATCGTCTAGGGCGAAGTCGTTGGTTCACCAAGCTCAATCTTGCTTCTGGGTACTAGCAAGTACCGATGGCTGAAGAAGATATTCCTAAGACTGCTTTTCGTACACCATTTGGTTTGTACGAGTTCTTGGTAATGCCGTTTGGTTTGAACAATGCTCCAGCAACTTTCCAGCGGATGATGGACGAGGTTCTTTGTGATATACCAGAGGTGACTGCTGACTTCATTAATGATGTCTTGATTCACTCGGAGGGGACGTGGGAGGAGCAGATTCGCGATGTATGTAAAGTGTTGGATCGGCTACGGGACGTTGGTTTAAAGCTGAAGCGATCGAAGTGCATGTTTGGGTCCAAGGACATAACTTATTTTGGGTACTGTATTTCTCGTGAAGGTTTGCAAGTTGATCTTGACAAACTTATAGCCGTTCTGAAGTTCCCTACTCCGAAGTGTGTGAATGATGTGCAGTGCTTCCTGGGCAAGGTGCAATATCTTGGTCGTTTTATGGATCATCTTTCTGATCGCACTGCACCGTTGCAAGCGTTGCTGAAGTCATCAACGTTATCTTTCATTTGGTCTTCAGATTGTGAGTAGGCGTTTGTGAATCTCAAAGAGCTGTTAACGACTCCTCCGGTTTTGGTATATCCTGACTACACTCGACTTTTTATTTTGCACGTAGATGCTTCTGATATTAGTCTTGGAGGTGTGTTGATGCAAGAAAGCTCGAGTGTGCCTGGTCAGCGTCATCCCATTGCATATATAAGCCGTACGTTACAACCAGCAGAAGTGAACTACTCCATGACAGAGAAGGAGTGTTTAGCGGCAGTTTGGGGTTTCGAGAAACTTCATGCATATGTACATGGTTCTCGGACATTACTTGAAGGTGACCATGCTGCCATTACTTCATTATTGAAGCGGAAGAACTTGGTTGGTCGTACTGTTCGGTGGGCTTTGAAGCTTCAGATATATAATTTTAATGTTGTTCATCGCCCAGGGAGTTCTATGGCTGATGCTGATGCCCTTTCTCGAGCTCCTCTTCCTTCTCCGCTCTCTTCTCATGTTTCTGATAAGCCTGTTGTTCCAGCATCTGTGGATTTTCTAGACGAGGATTCTGTGCTATTGGCGGTTGCTGTACTTGACGTTTAGTGTCCACAAGGCACAGAGCAAGATCTACTTTCTCTTGATGAGGTTCGTGAGGCTCAAAAGATTGAGCCGTGGATTCGAGGCTGTGAGATGCATTTGAGAATCCTGCATCACTTGCTGATGACTTGCCTTTTCGGCATTTACAATCTCAATATCGTCTTGAAGATGGCCTTCTTTATTTTGTGGGGACGGATCCTGATGATCCTTTACGGCTAGTGGTGCCTTCTATCTTTATTCCGTAGTTTCTCCATGCCTACCATGATTCTCCTGTTCTAGGTGGGCATCTGGGACATCATCATGTGACCGAGAAGCTACGCAAGTCTTTCTATTGGCCAGAGATGCGACGTGATGTTATCCGGTATGTGCGTAGCTGCGTTTGGTGCCAAGCTTGTAATACTCCCCCTTGTGCTGCGGAAGGACAGTTGGAGTCAATTGCAGTTTCCCGTCTGCAATTGAGTGATCTTATGGGACCTTTTCCATAGTCGATTGCTGGCAATGAGTATGTTATTATTGCTTCTGACTACTTGACTCGTTGGGTGGAAGTTGGTGCTCTTGCTAGCGCCTCTGCAACTGCTATTAGATACTTCCTCCTCAATTGAGTGGTGTTCCAGCATTCTTGTCCAGAGCAGATTCTTTCGGATAATGGTCCTGCATTTATGGCTGAGGTATTTCATGTTTTGACGTCTCGGTTGGGGATATGCCACACTTTTATACGAGTGCTTATTATCCACAATCAGACGGTCTAGTGGAACGGCTCGTTTGGACATTCAAAGGGATGATTGCGAAGTATGTGAACTTTCAGCATTCGGATTGGGATGGTTATTTATCGTCTCTTCGGTATGCCTATGTCACAGGGGTGTAGAGTTCTATTGGTGCTTCACCATATAAACTTCTATATGGTCATGATCCAATATTACCAACGGAGCTGGGTTTACCTTCGCGATTGCCACGAACTCCTGATGCTAGGTCATGGGATCAATATTTGACAAGCATTCTTCCACTTGTCCGAGTAGAGTTTGCCGAACACTTAGGCCGTACAAGTGGGACAACAACGGCGCTACAACTCCCATCATCATCCACCTGCAAAGTACAAAGTGGATGATTTGGTGTTAGTCCGTTTTCCCTATCTTACGGTACGTGGTTTATCTAAGGGGCTCCTTGTGCAGTGGAAAGGACTGTATCAAGTGTTGCGGCAAGTTGGACCGCAAGTTTATGAGGTTCGGCATGACGTCCAATAGGCCGATCCTCCGGAGATTGTGCATGTGTAGCGGTTGAAACGCTTCATACAAAGGGATCATAAGTAGTTAATACCATCTACAGATCCGCCGATGCCTCCTTCTGATATTCCTCCAGATCCCGGCCCATCTACAAGAGAACCCTGAAGGCCTTCTATTATTCTGAGAGGAGGGGATGATGTGAAGGCCAAGTGTACGGCTACGATGCCGTATATTAATATTAGTGTAGTGGGATTTTAGTAGCCGTCGGATTGGTTTCAATTCGGACCACTCGCTCCTATATATAAGTTAGGGTTTTTGGGCTAACTGATATGCACATTTCTGTATTCCCTTTCCATATTCCATGCACTCACAACTAGAATAATTTATTCAAATACTGTTAACTGATCAAAGGCTTTTTTTAGTTGTCACATTCTTTTCTCTTTGGCATATTTTTTTCTAAGAATAGTATATTAAAATTCATATTTTGCAAGTTAAAATTTATGAACGATCTCAACAATTATCAAACCATAAAGTATAAAGACTCAGAATATTCCTTTTTAGTGGGATTTTTAACCATTTAAAATATTAAAAATAAAAGTTTAATATTTTATTTACCAACTGTTTATTTATAATAATAATGAGGCAATCAATACTTATAAAAAAATTTATTTAAAATATGTGAATAGTATAAGTTCAATCGTAACACTAGCAACAAGAAGAAAACACCAAAAGTAATAAAAAGAATTATTTATGTCTTTTTAAAACAAAAATAATAAATTAATTTTAAAAAACAAAAGAAACAAATAAACAAAAAACATTTTTACCAAAACCATAAGTTCAAGGGAAGATAATAGTAATGGAACCACCAAAATTCCTTCAAGGTTGAATGTAAATTTCATAAAAGGATTTATACTCACTAAAACCATAAAGCCATAAGAGAGAATTTGGCCCTGGAGAAAATATCAAGCTTAACAATATTAGAGAATTTGTGTTTAGGGCCAAAGCCGAGTGTACTTTAAAAAATGGGCATTTGGTCTAGTGGTATGATTCTCGCTTAGGGTGCGAGAGGTCCTGAGTTCAATTCTCGGAATGCCCCATTATTTTATTTGAATCTTTTCGTTTTAGAAGAGGAGGCTTCTTTGGCGCCACGCCCAAGCAATGACTTGCCACCGAAGAAGAAAGTTGTAAGAAAGGATCGCACACGCCCCATAGAGTGCCCACACGCAAATCACGAATGCAACTTTGCCCGCCACAAACACGCACGCCGCCGCCATAGCCGACGCCACCGCTGCCCCTACCTTCTTCCAAAACGCCACCGCATCGTCGCCCCAATCGCGGCCGCCTCCATCCCCACGGCGCTGACGGCGGCGGCGGCTCCTCTTGCGCTTCCTCTCGATCTTCTTCACGCCCAGAACCTCCACATCGATTGATTTGAGATCATCTCTTTCTCTTCTTCCTCTTTTCCTTGGGGATTTTGATCCGCCCTTGCTCTCGCTTGAATCCCGACGCTTGCTTCTCCTGGACGCGCTCCTCGCCATCCTCGCGGGGGGATTTTCCCGCCCCTTCATAGCCCTAAACTTTAAATTATTAGGCGGAGCTCCAGCAGAGCGTCCAGCCGCGATGGGTGATCGTCTCCTCTGCTGGCGGCAATCGGCCTTACGATTCGTCCAATCACAGTGGTGCGGCGGCAATCACAGCTGCCCGTTTTGCAGGAATCACGAGGGGATCTCGAAGATCGGCTTTCACGACCTCCTCATGATCCAAATCCAGCGCGCGACAGCGGCAGCGAAGAATCCACAGCAGGAACGGACGCTCCAATCCAGCGCGCTCACCGCATCGCTCTCCCGGAATCGCTCAAGGTTTATCGACCAGTCATCAGGCTTCGTTTCAGTGGCGCCCTTTGAAGCTCGCTTCCCGTTCGAGACGTGGATTATTCCCATCAACCATAGTTCCAACTTTGAGGAAACGAGTGATTCCGAGGTGATGATTCTTCTTTCTTTCTTTTGGTTTACTCTCCACTAACGCATGCATTCTCGTTTATAGATCGGGGATTTGGCGAGATTACTTCATCTAACATTGAAAAAAATAGTGCAGCAATTTCCAGGCGCTCCATACAACTACGTGCTTTACAACAATCCTTTCTGCGAGGAAACCAAGACGGAGTATTTCCACTGGTACATTGCAATCCTCCCTCGACTGGGAGTGCTGGGAGGCTTTGAGCTTGCCACTGGTTGGACCATCAACACGGTGGCTCCGGAGAAAGCCGCTCAAACTTTGAGGGAGTGCGTCCTCAAATGATCTGGTACATGGTTAAGAGTTTCTCGCTAGAACAGTATCTCTAACAGCTGGTGATTCTTCTTTCAGGTGCGGATTTTTCTTATCATTCAAGCTATGCCTGACAATTTTTCTCGGATTGCAAGAGAGGTAAATAAATCAATCGAACAGTTTCTTCGTCGATGGTTCCATTCGCACAGATTCTTACAGGTTCGTGACATTCATGCTCACTGTGCTCTCTCAATTGAGGTAAGCTCTAGCATTGTTTGCATTGCATTAAGAGCTTGCTCGCTTTGTGTTCTTCCATTCTCTTGACCTTTGCTTTTAGTTTTTTTACGGCTTCTCACAATCCTTGTGTACATGGTTTTCTATTCTAAAACTCGCAGTGACAAATGACACTGAGCGATTCTATAAACTATCTGGTAAGATTTTTACATTGTCATGGAATGAAGAACGTGGACGATTTATTTCTCTGTCGATCTCCTTTTCTCTTTCATTTGATAGGGAACGAACGAGACTATAGCAGAATCCTCGTGTTGATAGCGACATACGATGGCCTTCTAGATCAAAGAATCAGCCTTATCGATCAAAGAATCGTGCATACTGGAGTTAAATCACAGAAAGGTTAGTTGTCTTTTTTTTCTGACGGTTCCTCACTCTCAGAAGGAATCTTTGTTCAGACTGCAGCACAATGATAACAGCAGTTCTAGGCAGGGTTCTTTTGAGTTTAGGGTAGGTTTTAAACATACTTAAGGCTTCTTGGACTCGGTCTTTTGGCTCCAGTATCATTCCAAGAGTAAGCCATTGTGCTCTTTCTAATGTTGTAATTGCTTCTTTCAGACCTTGCAGTGTAACCCTCATGATCCCAATCAACGCAGTGGCCTGGTTTTCTTGAGGAGGAGTGGTTATATTGAAACATACCCCATTCCTTGCGGGATTGCACCGGGAGACCTGCCAGTCTCTCTTGTGCATTTATCTCTTCCTTTCTAGCATTGGGAAGAAGAATCTGTGTGGAAACTTATTTGGGTGGAGTAGCTATTGCTTTCATCCTGTTTACTATGTATGATCTTTAGCAAATTTCTGCTTGAAGTGTATTCTGCACTTGCCATAGCTATCTCATTTGGTGTTCTCAGTTACTCACAGGTAAGATACACTCTATATTTCAAGAAATAATGTTTTGAATTTCAGTGGGGAGCATCAAACAAGTTTTGATCATCTTATGTTTGGTGAATGGTGTCATCAGTTGTAAATGGCTCTATGTTAGTGTGTTGAACAAGTGGATCTTTATGATGGTTAGTATATTTATTTTATTACTTTCTTATAGAAATTATGCAGATGTTCTTTGGAAACTTTTTTACCACATGGCTTATATTGGATAACAAGCTATCGTCTAAAACATTTTTGTAGTACAGGGAGATATTATCATGAATAAAACTTTTTTGATGTTTTGTCATCTTTTATAAATTTATTAAATTTGATATGAAGGTTTGATAGTTTATTTTCTTGTAAAAACGCATATCCAGCCCATTTCACTCTAGAAAATTGCGTTTGTTGCAACTATCGCCTTGAATTTACGATTGGCAATACGTTGCTGCAAGCACCGGAAGGCATCTACGAGCTAGAGGTATCCTGCTTCACTCATTCCAATGGCGTCTCGGGAATAGGCAGCAGAAGCGGCAAGCTTATCACTCATGCTCCCTTTTAAAAAACAACTCATCTAGCTGCTACCTCATTCTATTATATATTCTCACATTCTCCGCTCCTGCCCCCTTGCTTCTGCTTCTTCTGCTCTTCAATCGTTAGGCAATCGCGTAACAAGAAACTTACCCGCTTAGATGTCCGATGACCGAAATAGATAGAACATGAGCTCACATATGGTATTCAGAAGCTATGATTAATTCAGGCAAAGTTTCTCCATTCTTATGCCATCAAATTAGTCCCAAATCAACCAACAGCAACACACATTCTTGTTTCGTTATCCACGTCAACTTTAGAGGATGACGATGAATTGCTAGACAAATCGGCCAGCAGCGAGCACGCAGCAGAGTTCCCAGGATCCAGCGCCAGAACTCCTTGCGCCGCGCGAGCTCCCCTCGCAAGATCATTGTGGATCCTACACCCTCCAAGCAAAGCCGTCCACTCCACAACATCCGGCTCAAACGGCATGCTATACACAAGCTCCTCCGCATCGCCCAAATGCCCAGCTCGTCCCAGGAGATCAACCAGCGCGCAATAGTGCTCCCTGTGAGGGCAAACTCCATAGTCCGCCACCATTGTCACAAAACACTCGCGTCCATCGTAAACAGTCCCGCCATGGCTACACGCCAGGAGAACGCACGTAAAGCATATTCCATCCGGATCTATCCCGTCCAGGGAGATCTCCCGGAAGAGCTCCAGCGAGCTCGCGAGCTCCCCGTCCTGGGCGAGCGCTCCCAGCATTATACTCCGCGTGGGGGCGTCGTGGCAGGGCATCCCATCGTACACGTGTTTCACATCCGTGAGACGGGCGTGCCTGCTGTAGCCGGTTAGTACGGCACCGTAGGTGGCCAAGTTGCGGTACGGCATGCGCTCGTATGTGGCCAGAGCTTGCACCATATGCCCGTTCTGGGCATATGCGACGAGGATGCTGGCCCAGGACACCACGTCACGCTCCCGCGAGGAGTCAAAGACTGACTTTGACTCGTCAACGCTGCCGTAGCTCCCGGAGGTGTTGACCATGGCGTTCCAGGACGCCGTGTCGTGGCAGGGCATCTTATGGAAGAGATTCCTTGTCTGGTCAAGATACCCTTTCGCGGCATATGCACCGAGGAGAGTGGTCCACGCAGCTACGTCGCGAGAGGGCATGCGATCAAACCAGCGTTTCGTGTTTTCGATGCTCTCGTTGATGGACTTCTCGCCCAGTATTGCCGTGTAGACATCTTTGTTCCAACCAGGCATCAAATCGAAGACTCGTCTCGTTTGATCCGAGCTTCCAACTTGGCCGGCTGCCGAGAGAAGGGCATACCACGCAACGATGTTCCTCATCGGCATGGAGTCAAAGAAAACAAGAGCCTCGTCGATGAGTCCCCGCTCGCAGTAGGCTCTCAGGATTGCTGTCCAGGCAACGAGGTCCCGGAGCGGCATTCGATCGAAAACACGCTGCGATTCACGCAGCTGGCCCCCGTGGTCGTAGCCAACCTGCAAGATTGTCCACGACACGACACTGCGATCGCGCATCGCGTCGAAGAGTTTCTTGGCCTCCGCGACGCAGCCGCCGCCGTATGCCTCGAGCATTGTCGTCCAGCAAACGGCGTCCCAGAGCGGCATCACGCTGGACACAAAACTCGCCTTTGCAAAATGCCCATTTTGGGCAAATGCTACAAACATGCTAGTCCAGGAAGAAACATCCCGCTCTTGCATTTGTAAGAAGATTTCTTCGGCTTCAGCCTCAAGGCCGACTCTCGCAAATCCAGCCAGCATCGAATTCGAGGAGCCCAAGTGCCACATTGGCATCGCGTCGAAGATCATCTTTGCCCGATCCAGATGCCCGTTCCTGGCATATCCCGAGAGAAGCGCCGTCCAGGTGATACAATTCGGGCAGGGCATGCGATCAAACGCCGCCTTGGCTGCGTCGAGATCGCCGCTCTGCGCGTACGCTCCCACCATCGAAGTGCCGCCGACGACGTCCATCTGCGGCGCCTTCGCGAGGATCTGTGCCGCCTCGGCGAGGAGGCTGTTGTGGATGCAGGCCGCGAGGAGCGATCGCCAGGAGAAGAAGTTTCGTGGGCGGAGGGAGTGGAAGACGAGGCAGGAGTCCTGGACGCTGGAGCATCGTCCGAATGCGTCGATGAGGAGGTTTGAGAGGTAGACGCCATGGGCGCAGCTCGTCAAGTCGGTGGAGACAATGTGGCGGTGGAAACCTCGTGCCTCAGCGACGCTCTTGCATTCCCTGATGAGCTCCGCCAGTGCCTTCATTCATCACACCATCGTCTTTCATTTCATCTTTCCTTCTATTTGATATTTACTCGTGCATCGGTAGAGATTTTTTTAATGAAGCTTTCCAGGAGCATACCAATGCTTGTGAACAGCACACAGACAAGTGAAATGTAAAAACCAATGACCCCTGCGGCATAGAAATCAGCCTCTCCACAATGATCTCGTTTGGGCTCCTGGGTGATGGATCTGAGAGTGAGCAAGGTGGCAGTGGAGCTCCACACAGTAATGGGTTGCCACCAAAAAACGGAGTGTTGAGATTGCCGGAACTTGGAATTGACCACTCAAGTTGTTGTCGGAAACATTGAAGCTTGACAGTGATGACACTCAAGTTGTTGTGGTGAACGCCTTAAGCACTCGCTCTACCTGGTCGATAGGAATCTCCGCGAATTGGATTCCATGCTCCGGCGTCTTCACGACCACCTCATGCGATCCAAACGGCTTCGATGACAATCCGCATTGATCGTGCACGACGGCGACAGCGAAGAATCCACAGCAGGGAATTTGTTGTAGACGACACGGACGCTCCAATCCAGCGCCTCGTCCCGCTCGTGATTCCTGCAAAACGGGCAGCTGTGATTGCCTTAATCTTTCAAAGCATCCAATCCCTTTAAAGTTTAGGGCTATGAAGGGGCGGGAAAATCTCCTGGCGAGGAGCAGGAGGCGTCTAGAAGATCGAGGGATCAAGATCCAGAAGGAAAGGAGGAAGAAAAGGAAGAGATGATCTCAAATCGATTGATGTGGAGGTTCTGGATGTGAGGACGATTGAGAGGAAGCCCAGGAGGAGCCGCCACCATTGTCAGCGTGGTGGGAATGGAGGAGGAGGAGGCACTGGCGATTGCGTCGACGATGCAGTGGCGTTTTGGAAGAAGGTAGGGGCGGTGGTGGGGTTGGCAATGGTGGTGTGTGGGGCAAAGTTGCATTTGTGATTTGCGTGTTTGCAATTTTTTCAACACGCCGGGCCTCACCAAGACAGATATAAATGTAAGAGATATTGTAGGCGTCCATGGATAGCCCGTACTAATGTGGCAGCCCGAAATGCCGCAGAGTGGGGGGCAGCCGGCAAGCGGATTGGAGACCAGAGCCACCTACCACCACCAGCAAACCCGAGTCCAGTGGTGGCGCGGGAAAGGAGTGGCACTCGGCCTTCCAACTTTCTATTTCACTCCCTGGTACCTCCTCTTTCCAAATTTACAATATAATAAAAGTAGATATTCTGAGAACTCTTGCCCTAAGCAAAATTTATACTTTCAAGACTTTAAAATTCAAATATTTGCCAGTTATTATATTATAGTTCTAAGGAAATATGAAAGAAATAGAGTTTAATTTGATATTTCACACTGTGAGTGTTTGGAATATAGAAAGGGAATACAGAAAATGTGCATATTAATTAGCCCAAAAACTTTAGTTTATATACAAGAGAGAGTGGTCCAGATTAAACCAATCCGATAGCTACTAAAATCCCACTACACTAATATTAATATATGGCATTATGGCCATACACCTAACCCTCACATCATTCCATCCTCTCGGAATAATTGAAGACCATCAAGGTTTTTTTGTAGATGGGCTGGGATCTGGAGGAATGTTAAGAGGAAGCATTGGTGGATCTGTAGATGGTATTAATTGCTCCTGATCCCTTTGTATAAAGTGTTTCAACTGCTACACATGCATAATTTTTGGAGGATTGACATATTGGACGTTATGCCAAACCTCATAAACTTGTGGTCCAATTTGCCGCAACACTTAATATGGTCCTTTCCACTGAGCAAGGAGCCCTTTAGATAAACCATGTACTGTAAGATGGGGAAAACGGGTTAACACTAAGTCATCCACTTTCTACTTCATACGTGGACGATAATAGGAGTTGTAGCGCCGTTATTGTCCCACTTGTACGTGGCATAAGTGTTTGACAGATTTTGCTCGAACAAATGGAAGAATGCTTATCAAATACTGATCCTATGACTTAGCATGGGTAGCTCATGGCAATTGCAAAGGTAAACCCAGCTTCGTTGGTAATATTGGATCATAACCATATAAGAGTTTATATGGTGAAACACTAACAGAACTCTATATCCCTGTGACATATGCATACTGAAGAGACGGCAGATAACCATCTCAATTTAAATGCTGAAAATTCACATACATTATGATCATCCTTTTGAATGTCCGAACAAGCTATTCCACTAGACCGTTTGATTGTGGATGATAAGCACTTGTGAAAGTGTGGCATATCCCCAACCAAGATGTCAAAACATAAAATGCCTTAGCCATAAATGCAGGACTATTATCTGAAAGAATCCGCTCTAGACAAGAATGCTGGAACACCACTGTAAAGAACCGACTCCCCGAGATGCCGTAGGCTAAAGGATCCCCAAAAGCATGACCGAAATGACAAAGAGTTCATCGGATGGGATCGAGTCGAAGATCGAGTCCAAGACCGACTCTGAGACCGAGTTCGAGATAGAGTCCGGGATCGAGTCCGGAGACCAAGTTCGAGACCGAGCTCGAGACAGAGTCCGAGATCCAAATCGGGTCCGAGACCAAGTGCGAGGTCAAGTCCGAAGTCGAGTCCGAGATCGAGCTCGAGATCGAGTCCGAGACCGAGTCCGAAGTCAGGTCCGAGATCGAGTCCGAGATTGAATCTGAGACTAAGTCTAAATACTAATACGGGTCAAGAGGTGAAAGCCCAAAGCGTGCGTCTCCCGGGGGGGGGGGGGCTGCAGGGGGTTCCAAAAGTATAGTAGGGATAGTGAGGTCCAGGAACCAATCTTGAAGGAACTCTCCACTGGTGCTTCCAAACTGACTTGAGGTTGAGATTGGGGCCGAGGGGCATTGGGTGGGAGTGAGCATGGGCTTGGGTGGTGCTGGAGGGGCCACCCAGAGAAGTGCTCAAGAGCAGCTCCCACTCCCGATAGGGAAACCAACTGCGGTGCTCCCGGCTCATGTGGAGTGGTGCCCCACTTGAGTACCTTGTGGCTCATTGGTCCTCACCCTTCCTAGGGGCTTGGGCCTTTCCTTCGGGATGGAAGTGGGGGGGTAGAGGTACCCATACTAGGCTATTAGGCCACGGTGTTTCACCCCGATGTCCCGAAGCAAGTGTTGCACCTAAGGCTTGGGATTTAGAGGGTTCCATGATCAAGTTTTGTTGTACCAAGGGGTGTTAGGAACTTGGAGGCTTGGTGTGCTTGGCTGCTTGTGTCTGCGGGGAGTGTAGCCAAACCTTAAGTCTAGTCTAACCCGGGGAGGGGGATTGGGAGGGATTTGGGAATCCGTGGATGGAAGGTTAACACTCCGTTGCTCGTGCAGTGAGTAGTTGAAACCAAGTAGGACCAAGTAGGAGCTGGTACAATAGGCGAGAACCTTGGCGAGGGAACTTAGCACAAGCCAAGGCAGTGTTGGTCAGATAGACGAGGTAAACTGGCAAACTGGAAAGGAAAAATTTGTGGCTTACAATTTGGTATCAGAACCTTTTCCTCAGTTCTAACGAAGGATAGAGGCGGATTGCTGGGAGATGGCAAAGGCAGGGCAGAAAAGAACCAAGGCGGAGATGGAACTTCCTCCAGAGCTGGAGCCTTCGGTCGAACAAGAGGCTATGGATGAGGAATCCTTGCATGAGGAGGACTCCAGTGAGGAAACTTCCAAACAAGAGTCCGGTGGTGAGGTTCGGTCATCCAAGGCTCGATTGGACATTCTAGAAGGACAATTGGCAATGCCCTGCTAGAGACTCTCGTACGCAAGTTAAAACGTGACGAGAAGCGGAAGAAAAAGCAAAAGACTACAGATGCTGGCAGCGTAGAGGGTGCGGACCCTTCGGTAGGGACTGAGGCAGAACCAAACAAGGTCGAATAGACCGAAGTGGAATCAGTCCCTCAGGCAGTTCCCAAGTACAAACCAAAGCCCCCATCGGTCTTCAAGGGAGTGAATGACTATAAGGTGGTGGAGGATTAGTTTTATGATATGGAGGACTACTTCCGAGTGTTGCGATTACCAAGCTCAGAGAAGGTCCCATGTGCAAAACCATACTTGGCAAATAATGCCAAGTCTTGGTGGAGAACGACAGAGGCCAACGAAGAACCAGTGGCCACTTGGGAAATGATGAAGGCGAGGATCCGCGTGACTTACGTTCCTCCGAATGCTACTCTACATCTAAGAGACGAGCTGAGTAGGCTGAAGCAGACTAGAACCATTCAAGAGTATGTGAATGGGTTCATGGCAAAGAAGATACTTGTCACGGACATGGGGGATATGGACGCGTTCCATGCCTTCATATTAGGTTTGCAAACCTGGGCTCGCGGTGAGGTGATGCATGTAAGCGACTAATTTTTCCATTTTACTTTAGTCACTTAACTGCACCTCCGACCACTTGGAGGAGTCTCATTCACAACCTCCATAAGTCCCAGTTAGGACTTGGGGCTTGCCAGCCCTGAGAATGGCATCCATGCCACTCAACCTTTGCACTTGGTCCAAGTGCTCCATGTGTCCGATCCCATGACCGACACCCCAAGGTACCACCGACATACCAGCCCGTTATGCTAGGCCATGCCCATACACCTTGGTCACACCAGTGGTCTAACGCCACCTGCATCATAATCCCGTCTCTCAAAGACTGGGCCGTCTGTCCATGAGCGATCATCCCAGATCTACTCCTTAGCATCCTTAGGATGCCCGCAAACATGGGGACTAGCCTTCCCCGACAACTCTTTTCCAGTCCCCACCAAGTCCCTTTTAGTCTATGGCCATGTTCGCCAACACTGCCACTGGATCAAGGCCCGCAAGCCTGACCGCTAAGTCCCACTATCCTTTGGGACTTCCTCACCATGTGACCGTATCCTTGGTCACTGCATTAGAGGCTTACTCCTCTTCCCTTTCACCGTTTAGGACTTTGGGACAACATTTCGGAACACCGTGGCCTTACGCAAGCCTCATGGGTACTCTCCCCGCCTTTCGCCTTTAGGTGCTCTAGCTATGGGCTTAGAGCGAGGTTCCGTTGAGCCATGACAGGTATCCAAGTAGGTAGTGCCACCCACACTTGGACTGAGAGCATCGGCCAGTCGATCTCCTGGGGGAACTAGAGCCGGCTCTTGAACACTTCACCAAGCTACCCCGCTTGTCGGTCCGTGTTCACTCTAGTCTTGGACTTCCCAGTGGGCAGCTCATCACCCAACACTAGGTCCGGCCTTCCTGGGCCAAACTGGCCTTTCCTGGCCAAACTGGCTCCACTGCAGTCCTCCCCCTACTATACTTTTGGAGCTCACCAAACCCCCCAGGGTCTGGGAGACGAATGCTTTGGGCTTTCACCCTCTCAGACTCAGACTCGGACTCGGACTCGGACTCGGACTCGGACTCGGACTCGGACTCGGACTCGGACTCGGACTCGGACTCGGACTCGGACTCGGACTCGGACTCGGACTCGGACTCGGACTCGGACTCGGACTCGGACTCGGCCTCGGCCTCGGCCTCGGGCTCGGGCTCGGGCTCGGACTCGGCCTCGGCCTCGGACTCGGGCTCGGACTCGGCCTCGGCCTCGGACTCGGACTCGGGCTCGGGCTCGGGCTCGGTCTCGGCCTCGGCCTCGGTCTTGGTCTCGGTCCCGATCTCGGTCTCAGTCTCGGTCCCGGTCTTGGTCCCGGTCTCGGTCTCGACTTCGGACTCCATCTCGGGTCCATCTCGGACTCCATCTCGGACTCCATCTCGGGTCCATCTCGGACTCCATCTCGGGTCCATCTCGGGTCCATCTCAGACTCCATCTCGGGTCCATCTTGGGTCCATCTCGAACTCCATTTCGGGTCCATCTCGGACTCCATCTTGGGTCCATCTCGGACTCCATCTCGGACTCCATCTCAGGTCCATCTTGGGTCCATCTCGGACTCCATCTCGGCTCCATTTTGGGTCCATCTCGAACTCCATCTTGGGTCCGTCTTGGACTCAATCTCGGATCCACCTCGGGTCCACCTCGGACTCCACCTCGGACTCCATCTCGGGGTCCTTCTCGGACTCTACTTCGGACTCCACTTTGGACTCCAACTCGGGGTCCTTCTCGGACTCCACTTTGGATTCCACTTTGGACTCCAACTCGGGTCCATCTCGAACACTTCTATGTGTCATGTGTTAGTCCTTTTTGGGTCCCTTTTTGGAGCCTTGCTTATGGCTCGCTTCGTACTCATTCCTCAAGCACTTTGTTAGGGGTTCCACTCCCGCTCTTGACCTTTCAAGGCGGAGCTTTTAGTCGAAACGTGTTACGCTTGTTTGGCTTTCACTTCGGCCATTGCCTCGTGGTGCCCCTCCGGCTCTACTTTGGGGCCTAGGGATTTTGTGTCTCACAATGCGGTGGAACCCGACCAACTACACGGAAGCGTTGGATGCGGCCATCAAGGTGCATTTCAACGATAACCTGCGAAAGGGAAACACGACGGGGTTGGGGTCCATGTTTAGCAAAGGGGCCAAACCAAGGGGAACGTATAGCCAAGGGAAATTCAAGAAGAGTTTCTCTAAGAATGAGTCCTCGGGGTTCCGGAAAGGCAAATCCGGTGGCTAGCGAGTGAGTATGTGGGGGAGTCAAGCGAAAAGATACAAACCCACGGATAAGAAGGTCAAGTCGTATAGCAGCATGGGAAACAACGTATGCTACAACTGCGGTGAAGCGGGACACTTTTCAAGGGAATGTCCCTACTTGAAGAAGGCCAAAGCCAATATGGCCATCAAGTCGGGTGAAGTCCAAACTGAGGTATGTGATCCAGTGCCTAACTCAAAGTTACTCATTACACGAGCAACTTTGGTAGAGAGTCGTTCGCGACATCTACTAGCCCTCCGAGGGAAGCTCGGAGGTAGCTTTGTTAAGATCCTTATTGACACGGGTGCGTCGGATAATTTTGTAGCTGTAGACATAATCCGGCAAACCGGACTAACGGTGCAGTGGCTAGGTGAACCAAGGACTATAGAGTTTGTTCAAAGTAGCCAAAGCACCAATGAGGTACTTCGACAAGCAAGAGTCGAAGTAGGGACGAAGTAAGAGACAAGCTGAGTAGGCTGAAGCAGACTGGAACCATTCAAGAGTATGTGAATGGGTTCATGGCAAAGAGGATACTTGTCATGGACATGGGGGATATGGATGCGTTCCATGCCTTCATATTAGGTTTGCAAACCTGGGCTCGCGGTGAGGTGATGCGGTAGAACCCGACCAACTACACGGAAGCGTTGGATGCGGCCATCAAGGTGCATTTCAACGATAACTTGCGAAAGGGAAACATGACGGGGTCGGGGTCCACGTTTAGCAAAGGGGCCAAACCAAGGGGAACGTATAGCCGAGGGAAATTCAAGAAGAGTTTCTCTAAGAATGAGTCCTCGGGGTTCTGGAAAGGCAAATCCAGTGGCCAGCGAGCGAGTACGTGGGGGAGTCAAGTGAAAAGATACAAACCCACAGATAAGAAGGTCAAGTCATATAGCAGCGTGGGAAACAACGTATGCTACAACTGCAGTGAAGCGGGACACTTTTCAAGGGAATATCCCTACCCGAAGAAGGCCAGAGCCAATATGGCCATCAAGTCGGGTGAAGTCCAAACTGAGGTATGTGATCTAGTCCCTAACTCAAAGTTACTCATTACACGAGCAACTTTGGTAGAGAGTTGTTCGCGACATCTACTAGCCCTCTGAGGGAAGCTCGGAGGTAGCTTTGTTAAGATCTTTATTAACACGGGTGCTTCGGATAATTTTGTAGTTGCAGACATAGTCCGGTAAGCCGGATTAACGGTGCAGTGGCTAGGTGAACCAAGGACTATAGAGTTTGTTCAAGGTAGCCAAAGCACCAATGAGGTACTTCGACAAGCAAGAGTCGAAGTAGGGACTTGGAAGGTAAACATGGATTTCACCGTGTTGGACATAGCGGGATTTGACGTGATCTTTAGAATGGATTGGTTCAATCAGTTCGTGGTAGCCCTGCATGGACAAGGTAGAAACCTTGTGGTACTGGCGAATGCCCAAGGAAGAAGATCTAGGGTGAAGGCCCAGGATCTAAAGGTAGGGCAAAGCAAGGCCAAAGATTCCTGCTTAAACCTGGTGTCCACGAGAGGACAACTCACTAAAGGAACTAAGGTAGCATTTTTGTGCTTACTCTCGGTGAAGAGTGATAAAAAGACAGAAATGGAAGAAGTACCTTTAGTGATCCAGCAGGTGTTTGACCAATTCTAGGATACCATGCCGGAGGAGCTACCAGCGGGGTTGCCCCCCACACGACCGATAGAACATAAGATTGAGCTGGTCGAGGGTGTTCAGGTGGTGGTTCGTCCCCCCTATCGTTTGAACGAAAAAGAATTCAAGGAGCTCAAGTGCCAACTAGAGGAGTTAGTGGACAAAAGGTATGTCAGGTTGAGCAAGTTGCCATATGGGGCGCCGGTGTTATTTGTGAAAAAGAAAGATGGATCTATGCGCATGTGCATAGACTACCAGTTGCTCAACAAGTATACAAAGAAGAACAAGTACCCTTTGCCAAGAATTGAGGACCTGTTCGATAGGTTGAGAAAAACAAAATACTTCTCGAGGATTGACCTCAGGTCAGGATACTACCAGATCAGGGTAGCAGAGGAAGATATCGAGAAGACAACCTGTCGAACCAGGTATAGGAGCTTTGAGTTTCTAGTGATGCCCTTTGGGCTATGCAATGCGCCGGCAATGTTTTCGGCGTTGATGAACCATATCTTTGTACCCTATCTGGATCACTTTGTGGTCATCTATATCGACGACATCTTGATCTATAGCGAGATGCTAGAGGAGCATGCCGAACACTTGGTGAAGGTGTTTGAGAAACTAAGGGAACACAAACTATATGCTAAAGAGAGCAAATGTGACTTTGTTCAACAAGAGGTAAAGTTTCTCGGGCATGTGGTGGGCCAGGAGGGGCTCAAGGTGGACCCGGAGAAGGTCCAAGCGATCCAGGAATAGGAGTGACCATCGAATGTACATGAGTTGAGGGCATTCTTGGGGCTATGCAACTACTACCAAAAGTTTATCAGACACTATTCGAGAGTAGCCCTGCCCTTAACGGACCAAATAGGAAAAGAGAAGATGGTATGGACAGCAGAATGCGAGGCGGCATTCGTCCACCTCAAAGGGAAGTTGAGGAAGGCTCCCGTGTTTGCATTACCAGACTTTGGTAAGGACTTTGAGGTAGAAACAGATGCTTTGGACTTTGCATTGGGCGCAGTTTTGAAGCAAGACAACCATCCAATAGCGTTCTTCTCGAAAAAGTTGGACAAGGCTCAAAGGAAGTGGCTTGCCCACGAGAAGGAACTGTTTGCGGTGGTCAAGGCGCTCAAGGAGTGGTGACACTACCTTGGGAGACACTTCAAGATTTACACGGACAATGTGGCAACGAAACACTTCTTGTCACAGCCCGACTTGAGAGGGAAACAGGGTCGGTGGGCCAATGCCTTGGCCGAGTTTGATTGTGAGATTTTGTACAAGCCTGGGAAGAGCAACATCGTGGTAGATGCGCTGAGTCGAAAAGCGAGCTTGAAGTTGGCGATATCTAGTGCGACAGCAACCTTTTAGGACGATGTGCGGACAGCATATGAGAACAATAGTCTAGCACAAGAAGTGTTGCTAAGGAATCTAGAGGCACGGGAAGCTCACCAAAGAGGTGAGCTGCCAACGGAAGAGAAAATGGGCTATGCGGAACACAACGGACTCATCTATTACAAGCAAACGAGGGTGTATGTTCCAGAAGGGGAATTAAGGAAGGTAGCCTTAGAAGAGTGTCATGACGGACCTCGGCAGAGTGCCCAAGATGATAGGCTTACTCAAGAGGAAGTACCATTGGCCAGATATGGCTAAGGACGTCCAAGACTATGTAAAGACATGTCCAACATGTCAGCAGGTCAAAGCCGTGACTAAGGCTAGTAGGGGCTTGTTGCAAAGCATCCCAATTCCAGATCGTCCGTGGAAATGTCTTACGATGGACTTTATCACGGGACTCCCCCCAAGCGAGGGGTTTGATGTGATATTCGTGGTGGTGGACCAATTTTCGAAAATGGCACATTTCATACCCACCATAATGGAAGTGGATGCGGAAGGTGTGGCGAAGCTGTTCTTTGAACAAGTGGTTCGAGTGCGGGGAAGGCCGGAGGAAATCATTTCAGATCGAGATAAGATCTTCACTAGTAGGTTTTGGAGGACTCTCCTGGAACAGTATCGCACCAAGTTGAAATTCAGCACAGCCTATCACCCACAGACAGGTATTGGGTATTAAGTCAAGTTTGATGGCACTAACACTTCTTGACAGACGGACAAATGGAAAGGGTGAATAGGCAGCTGGAGGATTATTTGCGATGCTATGTCTCAGGAGACCAGACTGATTGGGTAAGTCATTTGGGACTTGCGGAAATGTGTTATAACAACTCACCACATTCGAGTATCGGGGTGAGTCCATGGGAAGTCATCAATGGGCGAGCTATTGAAGGTCCTGTGGAGCTCGGCGTGGCTGAGTACCATGGAGAGTTACCCGTAGTGGAGGCATTCACGGCGGAAAGACTCAGCATTTGGAATCTAGTGAGGGATTCCTTGGAACAGGCTCAACAAAGGCAAACCAAATACGTGAACCAGAAGCGTCGGGATATAGAGTTCTAAGTTGGGGAGAAGGTGTGGTTGAACACCAAGAACCTGAGGCTACCAAATGGGATCAGCCGGAAGCTGACCCAAAGGTAAAAATGCATGTATTCCTAGAAATGAACTGATCTTGAGTTCCTTAAGCAGGTTCGCGGGGCCTTACGAAGTTGAGGCACGAATCGGTAAAGTGGCTTACCGTCTTTGACTTCCTTGAGAGATGGGGAAGATGCATCCAGTGTTCCACGTGAACTTACTCAAGCCGTACTTTGAGGATCCGCTTTGCAAGGACCAAGTGAGACCTTTACCTGAGGTTATCCAAGGGGAAGAGGAATACGAAGTTTAGGCCATCCTCAATGCGCGCAAGAGCAAGAGACAAGGACGCGAGGTGAGAGAGTTCCATGTGAAGTGGAAAGGATTTCCACACTGTGAAGCAACATGGGAACCGGAGGAGAACCTAGTGAATGTGTGAAATCTAGTGGAGGAATTTCTGCAAGGCAGAACTCTATGTACTTATGCAAAGTTCAATTAAAATATCAATTTGCAAAGTTGAACAAGTGGCATATATTGGGACCCAAAGGCGCACCGAAGGTAAGCTAATTAGCATGGGTTAGCTAGGTCGACCAGGTGTAGGGCACTACGCCCGACTCCCCGCGGGGATGTCGAATCCATAGACGTATTTTACGGGGGGTTCCAAAAGTATAGTAGGGATAGTGAGGTCTAGGAACCAATCTTAAAGGAACTCTCCAGTGGTGCTTCCAAACTGACTTGAGGTTGAGACTGGGGCCGAGGGGCATTGGGTGGGAGTGAGCATGGGCTTGGGTGGTGCCGGAGGGGCCACCCAAGGAAGTGCTCAAGAGCAGCTCCCATTCCCGATAGGAAAACCGACTGCAGTGCTCCTGGTGGTGCCCCACTTGAGTACCTTTTGGCTCATTGGTCCTCGCCCTTCCTAGGGGCTTGGGCCTTCCTTTCGGGATGGAAGTGGGGGGGTAGAAGTACCCATACCGGGCCGTTAGGACACGGTGTTTCGCCCCGATGTCCCGAAGCAAGTGTTGCATTCAAGGCTTAGGATTTAGAGGGTCCCATGATCAAGTTTTGTTGTACCAAAGGGTGTTAGAAATTTGGAGGCTTGGTGCGCTTGGCTGCTTGTGTCTGTGGGGAGTGTAGCCGAACCTTAAGTCCAGTCTAACCTGGGGAGGGGGATTGGGAGGGATTTAAGAATCTGTGGATGGAAGGCTAACGCTTCGTTGCTCGTGCAGTGAGTAGCTGAAACCAAGTAGGAGTAAGTAGGAGCTGGTACAATAGGCAAGAACCTTGGCGAGGGAACTTAGCACAAGCCAAGGCAGTGTTGGTCAGATAGACGAGGTAAGCTGGCAAATTGAAAAGGAAAAATTTGTGGCTTACAACCACTTGATTGAGGAGGAAGTATTCAATAGCAGTTGCAAAGGCACTAGCAAGAGCACCAACTTCCACCTAACGAGCCAAGTAGTCAAAAGCAATAATAACATACTCATTGCCAGCAATCGACCGTGGAAAAGGTCTCATAAGATCAAACGCCACCAACTCAAACAAAAGGGAAACTGCAATTGATTCCAATCATCCTTCCACGGCACGAGGGGGAGTATTATGAGTTTGGCACTAAACGCAATTACGCATATACTGGATAATATCATATCATATCTCTAGCCAATAAAAAGACCTGTGCAGCTTCTTGGTTACACGACGATGTCTCTTATGCCCACCTAGAACAAGAGAATCATGGTAAGCACGGAGAAATTGCCGAATAAAGACAAAAGGCACCACCAGCTGTAAATGATCATCAGGATCCATCCCCACAAAATAAAGAAGGTTGTCTTCAAGGCAATATTGAGAATGTAAATGCTGGAAAGGTAAGTTATCAGCAAGTAATGCAAGATTCTTAAACCCATCTCTAAACTTTTGAATCCACGGTTCAACCTTTTGAGCCTCGCAAACCTCATCAAGAGAAGGTAAATCTTGTTTTGCGCTTCGTGGACATTGAATGTCAAGTACAACAACTGCCAATGGCATAGAATCCTCGTCTAGAAAATCCACAGATGCTAGAACAACAGGCTCGTCAGAAACATAAAAAGAGAGTGAAAAAGGAAGAGGAGCTCGAGAAAGGGCATTAGCATCAGCCATAGAACTCCCTGGGCGATGAACAACATCAAAATTATATATCTGAAGCTTTAAAGCCCACCGAGTAGTATGACCAACTAAGTTCTTTCGCTTCAATAATGAAGTAATGGTAGCATAGTCACCCTCAAGTAACATCCGAGAACCATGTAGATATGCATGAAGTTCCTCAAAACCCCAGACTGCTGCTAAACACTCATTATCTATCGTAGAGTAGTTCACCTTCGCTGGTTGTAATATATGGCTTATATACACAATGGGATGGCACTGACCAGGCACACTCGGGCTCTGTTGCATCAACACACCTCTAAAACCAATATCAAAAGCATTCACGCGCAAAATAAAAGGTTGAGTGTAGTTAGGATATGCTCAAATCGGAAGAGTTGTCAATAGCTCTTTGAGATCCACAAACGCCCACTCACAATCTGGAGACCAAATGAAAGATAACATTGACAACTTTAGTAACGCTCACAACGATGTAGTGTAATCAGAAAGATGATCCACAAACAACCAAGATACTGCACCTTGCCCAAAAAGCACTGCACATCATTCACACACTTCGGAGTAGGGAACTTTAGAATAGCCATAAGTTTGTCATGATCAACTTGCAAACCTTCACGATATAATGCACCTTATCTCTCTCCCCTCAAGCTAACTGGAAAAAGGGGCAATTGTTTGATGAGAAAGCTCTTAATGGCTATTTTATCCCCATTTATCCCCCAAGGTTCCAAGGATCCATGGTGACAGTATATCCAAATCTCATCCTATGATCACATGTGCTATACTCACCCCCCCTTTAAAAATGTCAATGTCTTCATTGACTATTGACTAACAACCCCTATTGAGCCAAGGGGAACCAACACTTCCATTTCCGCACTGAATATACCAATCCTTCCATTGTGTAGACCAGCTATTCCATGTGAGGCAACTAGTCATCCACCCGTACCACAGTTCCACGGTGGATACCTTCGTTCGTGGATACTCCACACAAGAGGAAAGACGTACACATGCCCAATACGTACGATTTCAAATTTAGGGGTAGGAATATACCTTGCTCAAGGGTATATTATATTTTTAAGTAGCCATTAATAAATGGGAATCGAACCCGTGCCATTTGCTCTGATACCAACTGTAGCGCACCTTATCTCTCTCCCCTTAAGCCAACTGGAAAAGGGGCAATTGCTTGATGAGAGAGCCTTTAGTGGCTATTTTATCCCCATTTATCCCCTAATGTTCCAAGGATCTACGGTGACAGTATATCCAAATCTCATTCTATGATCACATGTGCTACAACAAGAAATACAATACTCAAGATAAGTTATGTCCTTGGATCCAAATACGCACTTTGACTACTTCAGCTTTAAACCAACGTCCCATAGCCGATCCAACACTTTACAAACATCATGAATGTGCTCCTCCCACGTCCCCTTTAAGTGGATCAATACATCATTAATGAAGTCAGTAGTCACCTTCAGCATATCGCAAAGAACCTCGTCCATCATCTACTATAAAGTTGCTGGAGCATTGTTTAAACCAAATGGTATCACCAAGAACTTGTACAAACCAAATGATGTACGAAAAGCAGTTTAGGAATATCTTCTTTAGCCATCGGCACTTGCCAGTACCCAAAAGCAAGATCTAGCTTGGTGAACCAACGACTTCGCCCTAAACGTTCCAAAAGATCAGCAGTGTGAGGAAGAGGGTACACATCCGGGATCGTCATTTCATTTAATGGATGATAGTCGATGCAGAAATGAATACTCCCATCAGGCTTCATTACAAAATGAGGTTCACATGCCCAAGGACTCTGTGATTTCCGAATAACACCCTTCTTCAACATCTCCTTGACGTTTGCACGTAAAATCTTGATTTCTTTGGGTGACCGACAACGAACAAGAACCTTGGTTGGACGAGCATCCCCAGTTGGAATCAGATGACATGTGGCAATCTTGGCCCCAAATGATAAGTCAATGTCGCAAATGTGACTTCGGGTATCGAAAGTTACCTATCGGCCAGTCCTTACAGACATTCTTTCCTTACTGCCACGATGGCAGAAAGTCGGTATTGCTAGACCCTTTATCAGTCCCTCTTGTGCTAGTGGAGTTAACTGGGCATTTCGAGTGTACTTAGACCGGACGAGTATAAGGACGGAATTCTTACGTGTTATTAGCTAAGCATACTTAGCCCGGTAAGGAGTTCCCGTCTCGTTTTATTTTGCACTTGCTAGTGATAAGAATCCTCGCGTATTGAGATTAGTCCCTCAATATCACTAGATGATAGCTTATCGTGTCTAACAAACACCCTCGCTATCATGCCCTTTATGTTAGTCTCATTTCGGTCTTAAATGCTATTTATGGAAAGTGTCTAGATTTGCTCATTTGGCATATCTACGGAATGTAAAGATTGGCCTGAACACAATGGTGTTCGTTCCATGTCCAAATTCACATTCTAGCACCATTCAATATTTAGTAAGTTTCGAGCTTGTCCTAGAGACTAACTCCTGATACTAAGGGAGGCTTGGGGTGAAAGCCCAAAGCGTGTGTTCCTCAAGGGGGGAGGGTGGGGGGTGGGGGGGATATAGAGGGTTCCAAATGTATAGTAGGGATAGTGGGTAGGTCGGGCATGGCTGACCAACCTGAGGCATAGTCTAGCTCTCGCTTGCATGTTTGTCCTTGTTCTACATCCGGTTTGGGTCTAAGCCCAAGTTCCATTCCATGCTAGCTAGTGGAGTACCCAGCAGGAGCCCAGCGACAGAGATAGGTGCCCATGAGCTCCAGGGTATGTGGAAGGGTAGAGGCGGCCACTGCCCAGCAGCGACAAGGACAAGGATCGCTCATATGTTTTTCTTTTGCAGGGCCGCATGACTGTATGTAATTTAGCATCCGTTGGCAGCTCGACCAGGACAGGCTCAGCAGACCAAGCCCAACACAAGCTGTACATCTCTGTGCTCTTCTTTCTCCCTCGACACAGCAAGGAATGCATGCATTCTTACTGGAATTCCACGGTTTCTTGGTTTTTTCTGGGGCCTCACAAAAAACTCTAGTGGACAGGAAGAATCGACTCAAGACCCATCTCACTCTGCTGATGAAAGCTGCAGCTCTTGACACTAGAGTCGCTTTTTGGAAGTGGTGACATCCGAGTGAGCTCAAGAGCTCTGCTGTACGGCTACCTTTTCTATGAGCCTGCGCTGTGGAAGTTCCTGTGCACAACAAGTAGTGACTTTCGAGGCACTGCATATGGAGACTCAACTGTGAACTCTAGGCACTGGAAAGGCTGGTGGATGGACGTGGAAGGATTTCAAGCTTTTGTGTCGGCTCCAGAGCACACGACGAGCAAGTGGTACATCGTTCCAAAGATGGAGTGGCTTTCTCCGATGGTGATCCGTGAAGACGAGGAGAGCTTTCTCCACGGCGTGATCAGCAGCAATGGACTGGTGGATATGGCTGCCAAAGTCACTGAGGAAGTGAGCAGGATGGACAGGGATAGGATGAGACGCTTCATGGTGACAGAGATTTGTCGGCAAAGCGATGAGTGTCACTGTATTTGGAGTGAGAGAAGAAGGGGTTTTATCGTCGAGGATTCCTGGCCAGATACCAAAGCTTACAGTCTTCACAGCTTTGTTATGTCTTGGGGTCTATGAAGGAAATCTGCTACTCCATCCATGCGATGTTCACAAGAGCTTGGAAGATTTCTGATGCTTGGAGATGATCACGAGCTTCGAAGTTTTCTTTTTGCTGCTGGATGATTCGAACTTCTATTTTTACAGTTTGAGCAGCAAAGTTTTTGATCTTTGGGAAAGATTCCACTCGCTGAAACGCACTGAAAAAGTCCTCATTATAATGTAACGTGAGCTGGATCGCCAGCGAGGCTCCATGTTCCCACCATTTATACTGGGACTAGGGTTTTCTCCTTCTGGGCCGACACCCCGACGGGATGATCCTCCATTCGAGTTCACAAATCTGAATGTTGGTTTTTGCATGTTGGTTCTGGCAATGGGATGCCGGTTGCTCTAGGACTGTTCTAAGTCACTCCGGGCTCCTGTCCCTTCGCTCCTTGGGCTGTGTGCTCAGGAGTTGCTTCGTGGTCTGGTTCTGCCTCCATGCTTGGGAGTTTGGCACTGTTCCTTCATTCAGTGGCCCAAGGCCCTGAACCTCAGGTTCCGCACCACTGTCATTTGGACACGTGGCATATGACATGTGGCATGTGTCACATGGTATAAAGATGGTTTAGGTTCCGCTTCGTGGTGCTATCCTATGGTAAATCACTATAGGATAAAGGGTAAAAACCACGTGCGCTACATTTGGTATTAGAGAATGAGTCTCAGCGAGTATTATTCAATGAGATTGGGCAACTAGTCTCGTTGCATACGCAGAGATGAAAACGATGATCCAAATGGGTACACGTTTGGGTGTTAAAACTTCGCAATTGTTCCTTGGGTATGGATTTGGTTACCTTTTTGTACCATAATAATGTGAGTTTGCTCTTGGGCTCATAGGATGGATTTGAGGTGTACCATTTACATGAGTTTTCACTTGGGCTCGTGAGTGAGGCACATTAACAACTCAAAGTTATACTTTGAATTGGCAGGATTAATGTAAGCCTATCGATGGTCTAGTGGTTCCGTAAGTTGTTCCATGTACCATGGGTGAAAGCGAACCTCCCTGGGTTTGCTATGAGTGGCAAATAGGCTGGTTCGTAGCTGTTTAGCACGGCACTAGTGGATCCTTCCTAGGCATGATTACAAGTGAATCAATCAAGATTGTAGGGATTAGTCTATTGATTCAAGTAGTTATTGCCGTGCTCTCTCATAAACTTTTCTTGGATTGGACTGAAGGCAGTGCGAAAGCATGTTTGAGGTTTAGTCAAAAGATAAGACTGAAAAGGGAGTTGTTAGGGACGAAGGATTAAACACGTAAATCATTTTCTCTTGGAGAGATGATTTGCAACGAGGTGTTGACTCATTGCTCATGTTCACAATATGCAATCAAGAGTCCCTACCTTAATGCATGTTGGTTATGGTGGTCTTATAAGTGGTGAGTTGTGGGATGGATAGCAATGAAGCACTATACTATTTTGTCTAGGCATGCTATTGGAAGACTTGGGTTATAATGCTCAATTTTTTTCTGGGGAACTTTGCTATTGCTCCTTGAATAGTTTGGTGTTGGATTAGTTTGAGTTTGATCGGAAAGAGAGTGGCATGAGTTTATCCGTATTGTGAACAAAAGTTAGTGGTGTTAGGTGTTGTAAGTCTCTATTGGTGGAGTGTGGCATTTATGTTGCATTTTGTCGAGTTGAGTTGACACTTGATACTCACATAAACTTTTGTAGTAATGACAAGTGCATTGCTCATGGTGGCTCAATTGATGATCAAGTCATTGTGATTTTATATCATATCCATGTGATAATGAGCAATGTGTTTACGAAGTTGCTTGGGTAAATGATGATCACCCAAAGTGGTTGATGGTGAAGCTAGTTTACTTGCACATAGTAGCATTATAATAGCTTTGACTGGATTCTCAATGGTGGTCCATTATGCTAAGTTTAAGTTGGTACCTTGTTTCCTTAAGTTTGCCCATTAAGGTGTTGGAAAGGGTTATAGCATTTACTTACTATAGCTTGTTGGTTGATCTGTTAGCACTTGAAGTAGATTGTTGGATGGAGAAAATATGTAGTTCGGGCATTGACATCACTAATACTTGTGTTAGTGGAAGTGGCATTGTTAATTCGAGTGATGAGGAATTTTCCTTAGACCTTGATTTTCTATGTCATTTTTTTTGTTAATGTTTTGGCTTCATATTAGATCTTGAAGGTGATTGAAAAAAGAGTGTTAGTGCAATGTGGATATCCGATGATCAAGTCTTCGTGATTAAGCCTTGGGTGTTCACTTTGCATTTTTGTGGATGTCAATGTTAGATGTCAGTTATATGGGCAAAAATGTTTGATGCTTAAGCATGCTATTAGGTCATAAGAATCTATGTTGAGGTGAGCCTATGTGAAGTTGTTGGTAAGAGGAAGTTGGTTGAGTCTTAAAAGTTTGTATTCCTAGACTAAGAGTCATTCTTTCTCTAGGATGGAAATTTTTCACAAATTTTCTTAAACTTTTCCAATGGCTAATCTGTTGATCACTTTTCTCGAAAACCATTCCATTTTCGTAAGTTGGTACAAACTAGTGAAGGGGTTAGAGTTAACTTCACTTAAACCTTAGTAGATAGTTTGTATGATGCGACCCGAAAGGGATGCTAACTTTTGGGGCTAAGGCAATTGAGTTGGATAGAGTTTGGAGTTCGTATAAAAAGTGGCCGTTGCACTTTTCTAAGAAAGGTGACCCTTGTGCCTTTCTTTTGTAGAGTTGTGTTTGGTGGCAGATTGTACCTTGCATTTCACTTAAACTTTATGAGAGTAGTGAGCTCTCACTGATCTTGACTTAGTCTTGGTGGCCCTGCGCCTTGGCTGAGGATGGTGATGTCCAACTTAGTTGTTTGAGTTGAGATGTTGGTACCCATACTATAACTTTGTCTATGAGGAGGTTGTGTACCATATGAGTCCATCTCATGGTCTTCACTTTAATTTTGACTGAGTGTTGATCACATAGCTAGCCTCTTCAAAGCATGCTCAAAGCTAGTAGCTAAATGTTTTAGTGAGTTTATTGCAGTTGAGTTGGATTCGAGTGGTCATTTAGTTTGTGCTTGTCTATGAACTTTTATCTTGTACCTAGGGTATCATGTTCATGTTGGACAAGTATATAACTTGATGACAAGAGTTGGTGTTTGGGTCTTGTGAAGGCAAGTTGAGGAGTGATTGTTAGTTGCTTTGCAACTAGTAATTACTTGTAGACTTCGTCAAGGACTGTTGACACTTGCTTTGCTCGATGATGATTTAGCAGTGATGGGCTTACTTTATCGGATGGTGTTGTAGAGGATCGTGTCGTTAGACTTACATGAGTTTTTTCATGTTGGCATGTCGACTTTACCTCTGTCAATATCATTTGGTTACATTTAGTCCGTAGTGTTGGATTTCATTGAGTCTTGGACGTGGTGAATCACTCCTTGATGAAGTGTTATCTGTAACTAAGTTTTGCTGAAGGATTAGTCTTAGATACTGACTAAAGTATCTTCAACTTTGGTTAGCTTAGTTGCTAGAGAGCTCTGAGTGGTGATTCACTCTTGCTTTCTTCTAATTTTGTTATAGTGTTGATGGCATTGAAATGATACCTTGTCGTTGATATTGTTGATATTGAGATTCGAGTGAAATGAGATATCCTTCCAAGGATTGATATTGAGTTTCATTAGTCTTGATGAAAATAGTGTTGATGATTTGGCTTTAGATTTGTGTTGTTTGCATTCATATATTTGCTAGTTAGCAACAGCATTGATGTTCAAATGAACTGAGTGGCAAGTTTGAGTTAATTGTATTCTAGACGAGCTTATTTAGTAGGGGTTGAGCGTTGGTTTTTCCTTGAAAAGTGATTTAGTCTTGGACAATGCTACCTCTATGAGAGGAAGAGTTAGTGATTGGTATTGAAGTGATTGAATCCTTGTTAGACTTCAGTTTGAATATATCGATTATTGATGATTCCTCTTGTGCTTGTTACGATGTGAGTTACGTTTTGTTATAGATGGATTCATGGAGGGTCGTTTGATGATCACTTGTTGAGTATAACTTTGTTGTGTTTGGCTTTTGGAGTGATGCAAATATGCTCTTCATTAGCTTTGGCATTATGAAGTTTGGCTTATGGATGTGTTGAGGAAGATATTATGGGTCGCATCATGATTTCTTTTTTAGTATTGAAGTTAGCTTCTATGAGACTTGTGATCATTATTAGGCAAGACTTAACTATAGGCTACTTCGAACTTTTGGTTCTTTGAGTTTATTATGCTCATTGTTCCATTTGTTAGAAGTTGTTGAGGGAAGGCATTTTGGCTCCTAGCTTCGATATTGAAATTAGTATTTGCATCTAGCAATCATTAGTGATGATTAACTATGATCTAGGATAATTGATTATCCTGTCGAAGGTTTTGCTTGATTATCGTTAATCTAGAAGGATTTGCTATTCTTCGGGATGGTGGATTCCTTCTTAGACGATGATTTTGCATTTCTTTATTGATGGGATGATTGATGATTTTTTATGATGGTTAGTTATTCTCTTTGATAGCTTATAGCTTTTCGCAATACCACATATTCTTTGTGGTTTGCTTTGGATTGGTCTATTGGGTTTGAGACATTAGTAGGATGTTGCTAAGACTTGCTTAAGCAACTAGAGTTCCTTTGTATTGTTGGCCGGGATCTATTTAAATTGGCTAGTGTGATGGTTAGCATGAATGCTATGTTTGTTAGTCTTGCCACATTCATTTTGTTCTGTTGATTATTACTCGAGTTAGTTTTGATAGATTAGGATGTTATTTCTTTCGGGTGATACATTCACAAGCATTGTGCTTGTTAGTCAATGATACTTTGTGTTCTTTGAGTTGTGTTTTGTGAGTTGTTTGGCATGCTATCTGCCATTTTTAGTAGTTAAATTTCATCATTGAGTTTCCTTGATAATCTACTTGCTATTGAATTTTGTTGGATGATGATTCTTATGTTTACCAATTATGATGATCTTGGTAGTTCCTATACTCAACTACTAGTTTATCGGATGATAACTTACTTGGAATACTTTTGTGTTCTAATCTAAGTTTTATTTATTGATAATTAAATCTTTAAGATATCATTGTCTATGACTTTGATATTGTCCATTTATTGATCTTTGAGTTTGGGCCAGTATAGGCAGACTGGCTTTGGCACTTCGGGTGCATGGTGAAATCTCTAGTCATGGGGTAGCTACTGTCGACTGGTCACATAACTCACCTCTTTGTTGATGTTCCTTATTTGTTAAAAGGGCATGACTGTGTAAACAACTTTAACTGCCTGTTTACAGTAGTCTATCTAAACCTTACCGACATGTTTGGTTTCTTTGCTCAGGAGGGTTGGGGCCTCTAGCTTTTCTCTCTATGTCCCTGCGGGCAGGGGCGTATCACACTTTTGTAAGCTAGGTGACTCCCAGAGCAGCAAGGGTGGTTGACTCCGTTGGTCATTTCCTTGTCGGCGACGGCCGGAAGGTGTCTAAGCTGGTAGTGCATCCGCGTTAGACAAAAAGGTTGCCTCCTAACTCATTTAAGTCGGTGCATTTCTCACATAGTGTGAATACTGTGAATTTTTTCTAGAGTTGTTTCCTTAGCGGTATTCTAGACTCGAGTATGTATTGACGAAGATGTCGATCTTCCCTAGGGGGGGAGAGTGTCGCAAATGTGACTTCGGGTATCGAAAGTTACTTGTCAGTCAGTCCTTACGGACACTCTTTCCTTATTGCCACGATGGCAGAATGTCGGTATTGCTAGACCCTTTATTAGTCCCTCTTGTGCTAGTGGAGTTAACTGGGAATTTCGAGTGTACTTAAACCGGACGAGCATAAGGATGGAATTTCTACATGTTATTAGCTAAGCATACTTAGCCCGGTAAGGAGTTCCCATCTTGTTTTGTATTGCACTTGCTAGTGCCAAGAACCCTTATGTATTGGGATTAGTTCCTCAATATTGCTGGATGATAGCTTACCGTGTCTGCCAAACACCCTCGCTATCATGCCCTTTATGTTAGTCTCATCCGGTCCCAAATGCTATTTATGGAAAGTGTCTAGATTTGCTCATTTGGCATATCTATGGAATGTAGAGATCGGCCTGAACACAATGGTGTTCGTCCCGTGTCCAAATTCGCATTCTAGTGCCATTCTATATTTAATAAGTTTCAAGCTTGTCCCAGAGACTAACTCCTGATACTAAGGGAGGCTTGGGGTGAAAGCCCAAAATGTGTGTTCCTCAGGGGGGGTGCGGGGGGGGGGAGCGCTATGGGGGGGTTCCAAATGTATAGTAGGGATAGTGGGTAGGTCGGGTATGGCCGACCAACCTAAGGCATAGTCTAGCTCTCGCTTGCGTGCTTGTCCTTGTTCTGCGTCTGGTTTGGGTCTAACCCTAAGTTCCATTCTATGCTAATTGGTGGAGCACCTATGTCCTTGCGTTAGGCCACCAGTATGCCGAAATAGCGCTAGGCTCTGTTTGGCTCTGTTTGGCTCCGTTTTGCGTGTTGGTCCTGGCAATGGGATGCCGGTTGCTCTAGGACTATTCCAAGTCGCTCTGGGCTCCTGTCCCTTCACTCCTTGGGCTGTGTGCTCGAGAGTTGCTTTATGGTCCGATTCCATCACTCCTTGGCTCCATGCTTGGGAGTTTGGCACTGTTCCTTTGTTTAGTGGCCCAAGGCCCTGAACCTCGGGTTCTGCACCATTGTCATTTGGACATGTGGCATATGACATGTGGTATGTGTCACATGGCATAAAGATGGTTTAGGTTCCGCTTTGTGGTGTTATCCTATGGTAAATCACCATAGGATAAAGGGTAAAAACTACATATGCAATAGTCAAATTCAAAGAAATCAGAATACTCCTTCATGAGCTGGTCAACTGCTGCAACACAAAGATTGTCAGAGGGATCAAAAAAGGGAAGAGCAGACCAAGATGGAAAAATAGGAGGAAATATTGGGGGGGGGGGGGGGGGGCGACAAAAGTAATGAAAGCAGAGGTGGAAGTAAAAGGACAAAAAGGTACGGAAGTGAGAGAAATGGATGAAACATAAGAAAGTATGAGATAAAGGGGAAAAGCCTCAAAGTTACACTTGGTATAATTGTGCTGCAACCAATCCATACCAAGGATGAGGTCAAAAACTTGACTCAACACCACCCGCAATGACTATAACTCAAGCTCAAGATCACCCATACGCACAATCAGGTCTGCCTCATCCCATGCACATGCATGTGTACGGCTGTTGCCATAAAAAATAAAAACTGGTTCCGCCATATGACGCAAGTGTAGATGGCAATGTGTGGCAACAAGTTGAGCAATAGAAGATAAACTTGAACTTGTATCAACCAACACGGAGAGAATAATATGAGACCTCTTGTTATAAAAATGAGCTTGGAAAGTAAATACTAGATGAACTGATGCTGAGTGAACCACTTGATGATACTCCCGAAAAAAAGATAGAGGGGTCACTGATTTATTTGCGCAAGGCCCCTCCATTACTTGCATGACTCCTCGTTTCCCAAATGCATCTCGGTATCCAGACCTTTCACTACAGCAACACCAATAGAATGTTGTTGATGCCAAGGTCTCCACCCAGGAAATGGTGGCCGCCAATCTGGAAAATGCTAACAACGCCAATAAGTGTGACCAACTTCATCACATGCTCAGCAACGAACATCACAGCCACGACCATAGCCTTTCCTTTGTCTTTGAACTCGAGCAATAGCAGTTGGAACAACCTCCATTGGAATAGGACCATCACCCATAGAAAGTGGAGCTGAAGGACAGGCAGCGAGAAGTGGAAGAGACAATGTCTCATAACATTGTGCCAAGCGAAGAGCATCATCAAGGGTGGCAGGAGCAAGTGCATGGATAAGTCTGAAAAAATCTTGAAGAAGTGCTGGCCACAACATTCCTAGTTTGATCCGCTCTGACATATTAAGCTCCACACGAAGAAAAAGACTTCGGAAATGAATGCCAAATTGCATCACCAACTTAGATAGCCTCTAGCAAAGACAATGCAATTGTTAGAAGGCATCATCACAATCGTTGACATGTCCAAATGTATGTTTGAAGATGTCCGGGAGAACACTCCAATCCCCACGAGTGGCTGCACTCAAACTATTGTACCACTGCAATGCTGTCTCTTGGAGACACGTGGAAAACTCACGCAAATGTCGAACATCATCCCAAGAATGATATGTGGCAATCACCATGAAGTGATCGAACCAATGGTACACATCATCCCGAGGATTCCTGCAAAAGAACTCCAGCTGAACGCAAGGATTGACACCAAGAGCAGGAGGAGTTGTACCACATGCCGTGAACACTGCCATCAATTGAGTTTGGTTGTTCAATTGCAAGCACATAACATCAAGCAATTGTACCAATTGCTGCTCCAGAGTCAAAGAATGAGATTGCTGATTTACCATGAAGATGAACGAAAAAGAAAGAGCAAAAGAAAAGAAATGACAAAAAGCTAGAAGGAAATGGAAATCTAGACAATGCAAAAAGTTAGATCTAAACCAAAATCCTAAATCCAAACACTCCTCAGAGATAATGAAAGGTGCCTCTTACCTCCACCAATGTGAGTGTTTGGAATATAGAAAGGGAATATAGAAAATATGCATATCAATTAGCCCAAAAACCTTAGTTTATAAACAAGAGTGGAGAGGTCTGAATTGAAATCAATCCAATGGCTATCAAAATCCCATTACGCTAATATTAGTATATGGCATTATAGCTGTACATTTAGCCTTCACAACACTAAATAACATTTTAACATTTTAACATTTTACATATAAGTCTACACAATTGAATTATTAATTTTTACCTTTTAATTGATTTAATTAATTAACATTGTTATAGTATAATTGGCTTTTTCTTTTATAATCTTTTTATATTTGAGTTCTTTACAGTGTTTTATGAGTATGAAGGCTTTTATAAAAATAATTTATTGACTTGAAAGGCATTATCATAGTTGCAATTATGTTTTCACCTCTTCAACTAGCTTTTTTTATAAAATAGGATTATAGGCTACAATAGCAAAAATTTTAATAAATGATTAAAATTTTAAAATTTTATTAATGAAAATCAACTATTTGGTAAAATTTTGCAATTACTTTTTATTTTAAAAATAAATTTAAACACCACAAAAATAAATTTAAAAAGTATTTAAAATATTCTTGGATAAAACTTATATGCTAAGTTTAAATTACTTTTTATAATCACTTTTCATATGTGTAATTGCACTAAAAATGTTTTTAAAGATTTTCTAAAAATATAAATTATCTTTTTTAATATTTTTTATATGCTTGTTTTATTATTGGTATTGCTAAATTATATACATCTTTAAAAAAACTTTTGTGATTAAATATATATTTAGATTTTGAGTTATGGTGTACTTTACTTTATTCAACTTAACATTTAATAATAATAATTTATTAATATTTTAATGTTTTAATTTTGAGATTACACAACAACAATTTATATAATACAAGAAATATGGTTGGGATTGAAATTGTAGCATTCACATACTTTAAATTTAAATTTTTGTATGTAGTGACTGCCTCGTTATTATTAATGACAATAAAGGGTTGGTAAATTAAATATTAAATTTTTTTTAAATTTTTTTTAAAGGTTAGAAATCCCACTAAAATAGATTATTCTGGATGTTTATACTTCATAGTTTTTTTGTGTTATTAGTTATTGAAATCATTCATAAGTTTTAATTTTTTAATTTTTCTAATTTTTAGTTTATAATTTTTTTTAAAATGTGAATTTTAATGTACTATTTTTAGAAAAAAAATATAAGAAAAAAGAATTTGACAACTAAAAAGAGCCTTTGATCAATTGACATTGTTTGAATAAATTATTTTAATTTTATTAGTCTTTTCATATAAACTTAACTGAAAGCTAAGTGGAACAACAACAACATCAAAACTAACTTAAAAAGCAAGTTGTAAAGGATTTACTTTTTTATTTGAGCTTTTTTATTATGATTCCTATGTAATCCCCTTTGCATAGGTTTTAAATTTTTAAATACAACACATGTTTTTGATACTTGAATTCATTACTGGAATTTCCAATGGCACATCCAAAAGGATAATGAAGCTCATAGCTGCCAATCATAAATTCAAGGTGATAGATGCAACAAACGCCTTCAGAAAAAACAGCCTAGCTAGCTGCTGACAAATAAACTTCATGCCAGCATTTGCTTGACAAAGATCCCAAGCAAGGAGTGTTGAGCATGTACCTGCCTGCTGTGCTTGATTCAGGCAAAGTTTCTCCATTCTTATGCCAATCAATCTTCACTTGGATTCAACCAACAGCAACACACATTCTTGTTTCTTTATCCATGTCGGATGATGATGAATTGCTCAGCAGCGAGAGTTCCCAGGATCCAGCGCCAGAACTCCTTGCGCCACACGAGCTCCCCTCGCAAGATCATTGTGGATCCTACACCCTCCAAGCAAAACCGTCCACTCCACAACATCCGGCTCAAACTGCATGCTATACACAAGCTCCTCCGCATCGCCCAAATGCCCAGCTCGTCCCAGGAGATGAACCAGCGCGCAATAGTGCTCCCTGTGAGGGCAAACTCCATAATCCGCCACCATTGTCACAAAACACTCGCGTCCATCGTAGACAGTCCCGCCATGGCCAGGAGAACGCACGTAAAGCATATTCCATCCTATCCCGTCCAGTGGAAATCTCCCGGAAGCCTTCCTTAAAATTGCTGCTGTGCACTGTAATCAAGTCCTCCATACCTCTTCATATTGTCCAACATGACAAGTGGGAAGTGCAAACTAGAACACCAAAAAGTTTTAAATGCAGTTTTATAAACTTATGTTGTTGACAAGCTCATCTCTTGGGAGAAGAACTTGAGCTAGGATCATTTCTCTGCCTAGAGAAAATTGTGTGTCTCTGCTTGTGTACATGCATGCTCATACTTGTTAGAGCAAAAGACTAACATTTGCTCATAGTTAGTTTATGAGCTAACTAAACTCATAGTTAGTTTGTAAAGTGCTCATAGTTTTCTAGGATTTGCTCATAGTTATGAGCAGCTTTCCAATCTGAAGTAAAAGGTTGTGTTTAAGTTCTATAGTCAAAATCTTTAAGGAAAGTTTTTGGAAAATGAATATGAATATTTATTTCATTTTTTAATTTATATGAAGGTCCTAGAAATTTTGAATTCAATTAATAAGTATAAAATAATCAAAAAAATAATCTTTATTATTTAATGTTTGTTTTCTCTAACTATTCAACATAATAGGAAAGCAAACCAAGCTTTGATGTGTAACATTATTCTTATTTTATACAATTGACATGGTTATAAGTATTTGTTGCCCACCAAATTTTATTTGGTCTTTTCACTTCATAAGAAACTAGATTGCAATCATTTTGTAAAGTTAAAAATGTTATAGATAAACATTTAATGCAATATTTATTAATAGACCACATAATAGTATTGTTTTCAGAATATAATACTATATTGCCATCTGTTTGAAGAGTAAAAACACAATGTCCAAAATAATCATATTTACTTCCTTTCCTCCATAATAAATATTTTCCAGAATATAAAGAAACTTTACAATTTGACTCAACCAGTAAAATATTTTTACCATTTGGAGATCTTATAAATTGGTTTGTATAAAGTAAATTATTTTTAAATCCAATTTTTAAAGATGTTTTACTCATATCACAATTATTAGTACTATGTAATGAATAGGTATTATCTTTATTTTTATATCTGTTGTGATTATATTTAAAAACTATACTATATTCAAGTTGATAAAGTGTAGAAATTATTTGACATTCATTAGAACGTGCTTTAATTAAAGCATTTTTATATGAATTAAGTATTCTTCTAAATGCTGCTCTTAATGAATTACCATGGATTGTATCTATATTATTTGAAAATGGACTTGATTCACAATAAGGTGGGTTACCTTCCATTCTAGAAAAAGTCACAACTGCATAACCTGTAGAACCTAAATTAACCACATATAAATCTTCATAATTTACTGGATAACTTGTATTTATTGTATGAATTTTACTTAATAAATTATTAAATCCATGATTAATAATCATTCCTATTTCTTGCTCTGACAAGGAATTATTTTTCCCCCAGTAAACTTCAGGCATTCCATAAACAATAGAAAAATAAAATATAATTATTGTTGAGTTTATAAATTTAATCATTCTTAAAATATACTTAAATTTATATTATAGATAATTTTAATTTATAGAAAAGTAATTTACTTTACCTTTATTTAAAATTACATTATTTTTTTAATAAGAAATAGTGATAATATCTAATTAATTACATATAAGACACAAATCCCTAATCCCCAAAGTGGAGTAGAAAGGGTGCCATATGGTAGTGGTCGAAGAAGAAGTCCAACAAACGTAACGTGTTCAGACCTAAGGCTCTAACTTGAAAAGTTGAAAATAAGAGTGGAACTCCAAACGAAGTGCTCAAGAGATGAGTATGAAACAATTGGTGAATGAATCTCTAAAAAGGGACACAAAAAAGATTGACACATAGCAAGTATTGTGACACATGAAAGTGTCAAGAACGAGTCCAAAAAGGAGTCTAAGATGGAGTCCGATATAAACTTGAGATAGAGTACAAGATGGACCCAAGATAGACCCAAGATGGATCCGAGATAGAGTCTGAGATGAAGTCTGAGATGGATCCAAGATGGGTTCAAGATAGATCTGAGATGAAGTCTGAGATGGAATCTGATATAGACCCGAGATGGAGTTCGAGATGAGTTCAAGATGGAGTCCGAGATAGACATAAATGTAAATGACTAAATTTTCTATTTTACTTTAGTCATTTAACCACATCTTCAACCACTTGGAAGGGTTTCATTTATAACCTTCATAAGTCTTATTCCGGATTTAGGGACTTGCTAGCCCCATGAATGGCATTTATGCCATTTAACTTTTGCATTTGGTCTAAGTGCTCCACATGTTCGATCCTTTAACTGACACCCAAAGATACCATTGACATATTAGTCTGTTATGTTAAAGCCATGCCTATTCATCCTTGTCACATTAGTAGTCCAAGACCACCTACATCACAGTCCCGTCTCTCGAAGACTGGGCCATTTGTCCATGAGTGGTCATCCCTTGACCACACCTTAGGATGTTTGAAGATATAAGGAACACCCTTCCTTAATATCCCTTTCTCCAACCCCACCAAATCCCTTTCCATACACAACCGTACTTGCTAACACCACCACTCCTAAAGGCCCGACCACTAAGTCTCATTGACTTTTGGGACTTCCTTACCATGTGATAGCATCCTTGGTCACTATACCAAAGCACTATTCTTCTTCCTGTTCATAGTTTAGGACTTTAAAATGATATTTTGGAACTCCATAGCCTTACGCAAGCCTCATAGGTATTCTCCCCACCTTTTGCCTTTGGGTGCCCTAGCTATGGGGTTAGAGTGAGGTTCTGTTGAGCCACAGTAGATATCCAAATAGGTAGTGCTACCCACACTTGGACTAGGAGTATTGACCATTCAATCTCTCGAGGGAGGTAGAGCTGGCTTTTGAACACTTCACCAAGCTACCCTGCTTGTCTATCTGTATTCACTCGAGTTTTGGATTTTTTAATGGATATATCATCACCCAACACATAGGTATAACCTTCCTTAATCACATTGGCATTTCTTGGCCAAATTGGCTCCACTAAAGTTCTACCCCTACTATACTTTTGGAGCTCACCAAACCCCTCAAAGTCTGGAAGACAATTGCTTTAAGCTTTCACTCTTGGACTCAGACTTGGACTTGAACTTGGACTTGGACTCAAACTCAGTTTTGGACTCGGTCTTAGTCTCGGTCTTGGTCTTGGCCTTGGTCTCGACCTCAGATTCCATCTCAGGTCTATTTCGGACTCCATCTCAAGTCCATCTCAGACTCCATATCGGGTCCATCTCGGACTCCATCTCAAGTCTATATCGAGTCCATCTCAGATCTATATTGGACTCCATCTCGGACTGCATCTTAGGTCTATATTAGGTCCATCTTGGATCCATATCGAACTCCATTTCAGACTCCATCTCTTTACTCCTTCTTGGCCTTGTTTCCGACACTTCGATGTGTCACAACACTTACTATATGTCAGTCCTTCTTGTGTCTTTTTTTAGAAATTCATTCATTGATTGCTTCGTGCTCATCCCTTGAGCACTTCATTCGGAGTTCCACTCCCACTCTCGACTTTCCAAGTCAAAGCCTTTGGTCCAAATATGTTACACTTATTAGACTTCCACTTTGACCACTACCATGTGGCACTCTTTTTTCTCCACTTTATGGCTTAGGGATTTGTATCTCACACCATAGAGTTCAAGATGGACCTGAAATGGAGTCTAAGATGGAGTTTGAGATGGACCCCCGATGGAATCTGACGTCGAGACTGAGAAAGAGACCAAGACCGAGACCAAGATTGAGATCGAGACTGAGACTAAGATCGAGGCCAAGTTTGAGACCGACATTGAGTCAGAGTTTAAGTCTAAGTCCGAGTCTAATTCTAAGTCCAAGTCCAAAGGTGAAAGCCCAAAGCAATCATTTCCCAGACCTTAGGGGGTTTGGTGAGCTCTAAAAGTATAGCAAGAGGAGGACTCTAGTGGAGCTAATTTGGGCTAGTTTGGCCAAGAAAGGCTAGTATGACAAAGGAAGGCTAAACTCACATGGTGGGTGAGGTTATAACCACTGAGGATTCTAAGGCTAGAGTGAACATAGTAAGACAAATTGGGTAATTTGGTGAAGTGTTCAAGAGCCGGCTCTAGCTCCTCTGGGAGATCAAATAGTCGATGCTCCCAATCCAAGTGTGGGTGGCACTACCTACTTAGATACTTGGTATGGCTCATCGGAACTTCACTCTAGCCTCATCGCTAAGGCACCTAAAGGCGGAAGGTGGGGAGAGTACCCACAAGGCTTATGTAGGGCCACAATGTTTTAGAATGTCATCCCAAAGTCCTACACTATAGAAAGAAAGAAGAACAATCCTCTTATATAGTGACTAAGGATATGGTCATATGGTAAAGAAGTTCTAAAGGTTAGTGGGACTTAGTGGTTGGGCATTCAAGCCCTAACCTAGGGGCAGTGTTAGTGAGTATAGTTGTGGATGAAAAGGGATTTGGTGGGGATTGAAGAAGGGAATTGGGGAAGGGTATTCCCTATATCCCTAGGCATCCTAAGGGTGTTAAGGTGTGGTCAAAGGATAACCATTCATGGACAAGTGGTTTAGTCTTTGAAAGATAGGATTGTAATGTAGGTGTTCTTAGACCACCCATGTGACAAAGTTAAATGGGCATTGCCTTAGTGTAATGGGTTGATATGTCAATCGTACCTTTAGTTATCAGTTATGGGATCAAACATATGAAGCACTTGAACCAAGTGCAAAGGCTAAGTGGCATAAATGCCATTTTTGGGGCTAGCATGTCCCTAAGTCGGGAATAAGACTTATGGAAGTCATAAGTGAGATGCCTCCATATGGTCAAAAGTTTGGTTAAGTGATTAAAGTAGAATGGAAAATTTAGTCACTTATACTACAATTATTAATATGTTACTAAGTAATATGTTGTTAAGTTTCATACCTTTTGCTCATGGGGCTATATAAATCTAATTTAGCGTTGTCAATTTTCACTTTAGATGGGCCTAGCCACTAGGATACTTGATGGTGATATATCATTCTAAACAACAATTAAGAGAGGTTCAAAATTCTCACTAGATTATATTGCCATCTATAAGTTAAAAAAATTCCTTTGCCAATTTAGCAACTATAATAAACCAGCTCATTGAGGTGTTATATGCTAAAAGATCCCCTGAAATCATAACTAAAATGATAAAAAGTTTATCAGATAAAATTGAGTCTAAGACCAAGTTCAAAATCGAATCCAAGACCAACTTTAAATACTAATACAAATGATAGGGGGGGGGGGGGGGGGGGGGGGGGGGTTTTAAAAGGTTCCCAAAATTTTGTAAAAAAAGTAAGTCTTGGAAAAAATCCCCAAGGGGGGCTCCAAAATTAAAAAAGAATGGGAATGGGGGGTAAAAACTTTGGGGGGGGGGAAAAATGGGCTTTAAGGGGGGGAAAAAAACTTTTTTAAAAAAGGGTCCAATTCCCCCCCCCCAAAAAAAAAATAAACAAAAAGGCTCCCACCTAAAAAAAAATATGGCCTATTTAAAAACCCTTGGGCCCCCCCCTTTCCCAGGGGGTTGGGCCTCCCCTTTGGAAGGGGGGGGGGGGGTAAAAAATTT